>NC_040907.2:132642429-132946788 GCF_004126475.2 Phyllostomus discolor
TTAAAATAGAAATTACTGCCTACCTTCTTTTTCAAATTCTTCATGAACTTTGGTCTGCGTCCATTGAAAAAATGGGCAAAGAGTAAAAGTAGAATTATTGGTGGGAGCTGTGCAGGATGAACCAAAAGAAAAAATATCTGCCAGCAGTTATTCCAGGGCTTGCACAATTATTAAAATGAAAAAAAATTAAGGGAGGGGGACAAAACATCTGGGATGATAAGAAGGAAATAAGCAAAGTGGGTAATTAAAAAAATACTGTTGTCCAGAAAGGAGCATAGCACTTCAAAACAGATGCTTTTGCTTGAAATTTTCCAGAACTGAACAAATGAGAGGGAAGAAGCAAGACTGAGACCCAGAGCACAGTAAGAAGATCATGGAAGAATCTCTGATCCTCAAAGAGTTGATGTGCATTTGAACAGGCTCAGGTCCTTCATCTTTCACTTCCATATTTAATCCCTTCAAAACGCTTATTTGTCCACGCCACATCCCCAAGTGCAAGGAGAGGTGTGCTTAATGGCCAACTTCTCCCTCCCCCGCAAAATGCACACCTGTGGAAAACATCGAGCCAAAGGCAGATTTCCTTCAATAGAAAAATGACTTTGGGGGGAGAGGGCAAAGGAAGAGCTGATGGAACCAGTGGAATGACTAAGTTCCAACACATCTGCTGGTTCAAGTGGAAGATCCAATAGTAGGAGAAGTGGTTGCTTCTTTCCTTCTCTTTTCTATTATCTAAACTGAGAAGTGTGTGCATTGGAGTAAAAGTGGAGAAAGTCACAGACCAAAGTATCACTGAAGATAAGGATTGTGCAGAGCTTCAACATCAGCCTCCAGTGGGTGGAGCGATCGCCTGTCCTTGGCCTCCTGTGTGCTTGCGTGTAGGAGGGTACACTTGGAAGGATTTTAAAAGCTCAGAACAGGACTAAACAGGTTATGGTTTTAAGACCAACACGGCTACAGTATAACAGTATTTCTCTTTAAGCCTCCTTTAGCACTATGCAGTTGTTGGAAAACTTTATTGACATGACCATGTTTTCTATATATTAATAAAGCAGTTCTTTTATGTTCTAATAAGCATTGGACTCAGTACCAATGCTGTCCCAAAAAAAGATATAATGTGTGTCACACATGGAATTTAAACTTTTCTAGTAGCCACATTTTAAAAAGGTAAAAAGAAACAGATGACATTAATTTTAACAATGTGTTGTATTTAATGTGATATATCCAAAATATTAACATTTCAACATGCAACCAAGATAAAAAATTACTAATGAGATATTTTATAATTTTTTCTGCACTAAGCCTTCAAAATTTGGTGTGTGATATTCCCTCACAGCACATTTCAGTTGGGAGGGGCCACATTTGAAGAGCCCAGTAGCCACATGTGAGTGGTGGCTACCATATTGGAAAGAGCAGGTCCAAACTGTCACAGATTTGACATCATTGTTTTCCTTGTTTTTGGAAGACTATTCCTAAACCTTAATGTAAGAACTGCTGACAATGTTTCACCTAACGTATCACAGGGTAATATGTAACCTCAGTTGAAACAAAAAACAAATTTTACACAACAATGAACAGTTGGCGGCCCTCTTGTGAAAGAATCACAATATATCTGTGTGTTCTGACTTCTTAGGAACCACTGGTATAGTGGGGAGAGGAGGGGCAGAGGGGGGAACAACGTGTTTCTAAAAAAAGATTAAACCAAAAATTATCAGGTCTCTTTGATGGTTTCAATAATAGTCTACCCAAAGCACCTGGGAGCATCTAGTTCAACTTCCCTCACTTAGTAGAGATAGAGATTCAGAATAATTAGTGCCTGGTTCAAGGTCATCCAGAAACTAATGACAGGGCTTAACATCTAATAGAACACTGAGGTTTTAGTTTAGATCAGGAGAGTTAAAGAAACAGTAAATTATATCTATGTGTATATAATACATATAAATGGTTTATGTGATTATATACATTTTAGACTTACACAGTTTGAAAACTGGCTACAGCATTAAATGACCTTAATCCAAAATCACTTTATATTTTCATCATTGAGTTGCTTTAATAATGTTAATTGTTAGTATGTTTTCCGTGTAAATAATATTTAAAGTTTAAAAATGTCTCCATGTTGCAAAAAAACAACTAAATTAATGATGGATATAGAGATTGAAGGCAAGTGCTTTTGCTTCTGGCAGAATAATTCACATTTTTGAACAAGAGCCAAAACACTTAAAGAACATGCATTTGCATTCTGCATTTAATATAACAAACAACAGAAAACATAATTTAGATACACTTCCCCTTATTAATTTGCTTTTCTGAAGTCAGTTGTATGTTGATTCCCCCGTCTCCCTTTGTTTGTCCCCTGGGATGGTGCCTAACCACAATAAGGCCATAATTGGAGAACATAGAAGGATTGATTTGAAAATGTCATGAATGTTGTTAATAAACTCCCATTGACATAAAAGATTCATTAATTCATTCTGCAAGCAATCAAGTTCCCCATGTCTAGCGCATATTGTAGGGAATGAAACTAAACGGCTGAAAAGGCAGATAAAAGACATTTTTGAATATTTTAATTTTAAAGTAAAATAAGAAAAGATGTAAATCTCAGGGTTCAAGTTGCCAAAATACATTAGGCCTTTATGTATACAACATTTCAGCTAAACAGCTCTGGGGAAAAAATCCTTTGACCACAAAAGAGTTTTCTTTTCACTTCTTAGTTAACTCAATTCTCTGCTAAATCTTCAGTTATAATTTAATCTGTGCAAATTATAATTAATTTATTTTAGTGATCAGAAAAAGGAAATAAACTACATATTCCTTAAATACTCAGTCCATCCTAAGATACTATTTTTATAACAGATGTTGGGTTGACTTGATTTTCTCAGTAGCTATTTAATTAGATCAAAATTGCTTTTTGTGAAATGCACAAAAACCAAAAAGGTATAAAAGGAACCACTTCTTTGTAGGTAGATAAAATGCTACCCACAACTTTATTAGCTGTATTTTTAGATGCATACTATTTATTAGAATAGTGTGTCATTAACCTTGATCACATGTGAAATTTATACTGAGAATTTTTTTCATTTTGCCACGCAATTATTCCATTAGAAGTTCATTTATCAACTGAGAAATGTGAGTGCCTGGATAAGATACCATGTAGTCAACCTCTGGGTGAAACTTGAGAGTTGGGCTAATGAAGTTATTACAGAATTATGGGAGCTCCTTGTCATAAAATGTTTCTTAAAATACAGGAAGGAAGACAAAATGTATCTGAGGACAAAAGAAATAAAGTATTCAACTATTTACATGGTTTGGAATTAGTTGTTAGAATGCACTGCTTTTATGCTCAGTATCTCAGAGAATCAATGACTACTTATCTGCCACTGATAGTGGGTAGTTAATGCACATATGCCTTGAGGGAATGGGTTTCTTGGGGAAATCATGGCAAGGGAATCACACTGTAGGTCTTGATGGCTTAGATCCCTGCTTGGATGAGAGAAGGGAAATACAAAAGTGAGTGGAATTCAGAGACCCATCAGAGAGGAACCTGGAATCAGAAATGAGGATGCAATTGAAACCCTGGGAAATGTGCACAAATCTTTAGAGACCTGTGGTTGGAGACCCAAGCCAACTTCTGGAATGTAGAGATCTAATGAGAATCCCTGCTTACTTGAAGGTGACTGATTCCCAAGTCTGCATGTGGGCGTGACTAAAAAGAGAAGTCCTTTCATTTTTAGCTGCAAAAAAAATTTCTCTGACCCTTATATTCCTAAAACACTACTGCATTCAAAGTTTACTCAAGCAGTGCTCACTGTTTAACAGGTGCCTGTTTGATATTACTTCCATGAACAAATAACTACGTAAAAGTTATGTATTATATATCCACATAATAGAATTATTAACTATATAATAGTTAAATGAAATTGAAAAACCAATTGAGCAAAGCTAAGGGACGTTGGCACAGTTCTAGAGATGAGTCTGTGCTCATGGGTAGGCCCAGATGAGAGCTGTTAGACAGTAAGCAAGAATGGGCTGGTCAAAATCAGTAAAACAAAGATCTCCACCTAGACAAGTCAGATTTGCACAAAGTGATTTGACTTGCTTTTTATAACCAGTTTATTTTGGGAGATAACTTCTTTTTCAGCCAACACATGAATTCATGCATATTCCAACACATTGAACATTCAAAAGAAAACTAACTCTGGCTTGAATCAGTAGTACCACACTAATTACTGAAGAAGTCAAATTCTTTTCTCAAGACCCCCAAGAACAATTTGCAAATACAAGCCAACCACAAAATGTACCACTGCTTTGGTGGTAACTGGCTTTCAAAACTGGCATTTTTACTGGACTAGATATCACTACGAAAAATTAATGGAAGCTTAGTTTTATGACAACCTTGACTATTGTTTTCATTCTTGGATGGTCACCAATAGATAATGATTTTTTGTGTAACCAGTTAATCAATAACTTTGTAATCTGTTAACCAATTAATCCATCTTGCATTTATTGAGAATTGAAATAGAAACTAAGTTTTTCATATTGGTACTTCACAAGGGCATTGTTAAAAGATAGCTTAATAATTTGCTGCCCAGTGACATAACATAATTCAATATGCACAATTATTACACACTTTAATTTTTGAGGCGGGCTATTGTGCAGTAAATCTGTAGATAGATGATTGTTAAAGAACATGGACATTTCATCTCCAACTCTCTACTTATGGAAATGAAGTAATCAGGAATGGGTAAAGGATTCTATCTTTGTGGCAGCAATGAAAAGCAACTCCATTAACCTACCTGTGGCAGATAAATTATAGAGGGTTTGGGAGTGGGTCTTCAAATTAGAACACATATTTAACAACCATAATTTATAATATGCTGCAAAAACCCCCAGCAAGCCCAAGACTCACCAATTATTGCTACACAATTAATGTACAATAAGAAAATGAATAATGTAAGGGGAATACGAACATCAAGGAGCATGTCTTTATACAACACAATTTCTCTCTCCGCTTCCTTCCTCCCTGCCCCCTTCCTTCCCTCCTTCCCTCCCTCCCTCCTTCTCTCCCTCTATTTCATGGAAGTTCATGCAATAGTTGAAAGAGGCCTTTGGGGTCAAACAGATCTGGATTAGAATCTGTAATGCAGGAGGCTGAGCCCGGGGATTTTGACTGTTCATTTGATAAACTGAAAAATCCACAAGGACGACTGAATGGAGCAGACACACAGCCTTTATTATTCACATTACAGGGAGCACTACAGCAGCAGGTTGCTGAAGCAGGACTGCACCTCCCTGAGTCTGAGAATTGTTTTAAGGGGTCCCAGACAAAGAGGGCACATATCTTGAGCATGACTCTAAACTACATTATCTCAGTGTGTACGTGCAGAGGGAAAAGGTCAAGAAGCAGTCACACAGGACAAGAAGCTATTCCCAAAAAGAGGTAAGGAGGGAATTACAATCCATTTCCAAAGCAATACACATTTCTTCTGGCCAGGGGCCCTCTGGCCAGCCTTCTACTATGGGGGCTGGAGGAGCCATGTCCAGCATAATCCCACAGAATCCCACATTTATCACTCCTTAGTGATGTGTATCTGGGCAAGTTATTTAAGTTTACTGAATGTTAGTTTTTTTTTCATTTGGGAAATGAAGGTAATTATCATTAGGATAATACTGAAAGCATTTACTTTACAAGGCTTTCAGGATTAAATGAGACTAAACGTGAAAATCTGCTACAAAGAGGATACCCAGCAGTCGCATAGAAGACTTCCTGTCCTTCCTCTTCTAAAGACAAATTAGAACTGCGGCACATCCTCTTTAATTGGCAAGTTATTGTTGAATGCTTTCGCCATGTATCTACAAGTTGAGAGGTAAGGGGAAGTATCATGTTTGTAGAAAGACAAGACACATTCATTTAAAACATATATATGCAAACCCTAAATGTGTGTTCTCCCACGGGCAGACACTGTTTTTGTCTTGTACCAACTTTGAAGTCCAACTGAACAAAAGCTTAGTCCCAAGTAGCAAATTCACTCCATGAGCAATGTAGATTTTATTGAAGCTTTTGTGAACAGACAACAGAGAGGGTTTTAACTATACACCACTTGGAAAACAACCTCAATAAACTTCTCTTTGAACCTATTTTCTTTTATAGCCTTTTTTGGATAAGTCACTGAGTCTCGTTTTCACATCAGAATCCGTTCTCTGATTCTCTGCTCTTGATCCCAAACATTCCAGCTCTGACCCAGAGTGGTGTGCACTACAAAACAAAGTAAGGTCTGGTATAACTAACCAAGCCAGAGCTCTCTGGAAGTCAGTTAAGTAACTATCTGTAGTTATCCCAACATTCTCTTTGAGGTGAAGATGTCATTTCCAACCCAAATGTCTTATTTAATTATTCAGCTAACAAAAAAAAAATAAAACATTCTGGCTTAGGGGAATGGGGAAAGAAATTCTCTGTTAAAAAAAATCAGACTTTCTATATGTCTTTGCCATAGCAAGTGCCATTGAAGATAATATGATTTTGTATAAGATACCATGTGGAAGGTTTATTAATGATCTATTTATGATCTTCTCAGTGACAGGAAAGCAGGGAGTTCCTGTATATAATAAATTTCCTATAGAATGTTGTTATAAGTAACTCATCTTTGGGAAAGGAGACAGAAAAATCAAAGTAAATATGTTTTGGTTTGGAATATACTGATTTGACTTTAGTGAATCAAATGTGTCTTTGTATTGGGCAGTGAGACCTGGACCTAAAAATGTTTGAAAATACTAGTATTTGCCTTCCTAGACACTATTAAGTGGTTGATCAGATTCAATAAGCTAATAGACTAAGTACACAGAGTCTATCTTCTAATAAATAGGACTGGGGAGTGCTAGGAAATATCCAAAGCAGCTACCTGTCTCAAAATACAAGGAATTATGTTATAGAAATTTTCCAGCTCTGGTTTGAGGTCTTCTAGTCTGTGGCCAATGTAAGTTCATAAAGAGGAGAGTGAAATGATATAATTTTTTAAAAGATTTATTTATTTATTTTTAGAGAGGGAAAGGAGGGAGAAAGAGAGAGAGAGAGAGAAACATCAATGTGCGGTTGCTGGGGGCCGTGGCCTGCAACCCAGGTATGTGGCCTGACTGGGAATCAAACCTGCGACACTTTGGTTCGCGGCCTGTGCTCAATCCACTGAGCTACACCAGCCAGGGCTAATTGGTTTTTTTGAAGATTACTTGAAAACTATCTGCAAAATAGCTTAGAAGTAAGGGAGAAGGATGGAAGGGAGGCCAAGCATGAGGGTCTTAAATGGGTAGTAGGGGAAGAGAAATGGACACACGAATGTTGAGAATTGCTTTGAAAAATGGCTCTAAAGAACTGCTGACTCATCAGATGCAAAAGAAGAAGAAAAAAAAGGAAGTCAGAAGCAACTCTGATTTGTGTCTCAAGTTACCGAGACAACAATAATGCCAAAATTAGCCAGTCAAGAAATATTTAATACATGCCAATCACTTGGAAAGGCTCCAGGGAGACCTGGACAAGCATACTTGACCTAATACTTTTCCTCATGGAGCTCACAGGTGGGAGAAAAGGCCAATATTACATAAATAATTACATGTAGCTTACTAAATAACAATATGTACAATAAATTCTGCAGGGTCTTCAGAGAATAATGTTTTGTGTTGTCATTCAGATTTAGAAATGTTCGAGCCACCTTCCGTTTTAAATGACTACAGAGAAGAGGAATAGGAACAAGTAGTTCTCAGAGTTCAGAGATCATCCTGTATTTATAGCAGTATTATTCACAAAAGCCAAAAAATGGAATCAACACAGCAGTCTGTTAACTGATAAATGAGTAAATAAAAAGTGGATTATCCATGTAATAGAATATTATTCAATCATGAAAAGGCATGAAGTACTGATTCATGCTGTAACACTGATGAAGTTCAAAAGCATTATGCTAAGTGAAAGAAATCAGTCACTATGTACCATGCATTGTATGATTTCATTTACATGAAATGTTCAGAATAGGCAAATTCATCAAGACAGAAAGCTGACTCGCGGTTGCCTAGGGGTGGGGTTTGAGCAGTGACTGCTAAGAGATGTACAGTTTCTTATGAGAGTGATGAAAATGTTCTAAAACTGATTGTGTTGATGGCTGGACAACTCTGTGAATATAGTCCAAGCCACTGAATTGTGTAGTTTAAATAGGTCAATTGTATAGTTTGTGAATTATATGACAAGAGAGTTATTTTTTGAAAAAAAGCACCTTGTGTGGTGGAATAAAGAGATGAACTATAGGAGGGAAAATCACTTTTTAAAACCCAAGAAAGTTAATTTTAAGTTCAGTTATAGCTAAAGTGGTTAACAACAGGTACAATTTATGAAGTGTCTTAAGCACTAGCTGTGATTTATTATTAGCCTCAACTAATTATCTAAACATTGAGGTTTAAATGTCAAATGGGTGAAGACAAGCTCTGTCTTATAATTAAATAACAACATTGGATGCTAGAGAGCAAAGCATATCACATTTGATGATACTTAGGACCTTTGCTTAGACAATGAGTCACCTAACAAAAGCTGTCAGTTTAATTCACTAAGCTGTGAATTCAGCTTCCCTGTAAGTATTGTACAGCATGATGTCTAAAAAAAAAAACAAAGTATTTTTTTTTCAAATTATGTACCTCCTCATTTCCCTTTAATTGAAGTTGATTTTTTCTTAAAGGTGGGCTAGTTTTTATTTCATATTTTTATCTCTCAAAAAGGGTTTTTTGTTTTTTTTTTCCATCAGGTGCTAAGAGAACCTACAATGGGGGTCCAGTCTAGTCTGGGTAGTCAGGGAATGCTTCCATAAGAAGTGACATGTAAATTGTGACCTGTAGGAGTTTGATAGACATAAAAGAACATCAGAGGGAACAGCATGTGCAAGGACCCTAGGACAGAAATGACCCTGGTATATGTTGATGATTGTGAATGTATTAGAGGCGATGAACTGCCCAAGCAGCATTGTCTGATGGTTGGTTGTAGATGCTGGATTGGAGATCAAGATAAAAGGAGAATCTTGAGTTGTCATCAAAATAGAAGCAACCCTGAGAAGAGAGCTGGATTTAAGAGTTGAACTGGGGAGATCCCTACATTTAAAATGGAAGCTGCAGGAAAAGGAGCTGATGCCTGGACAATTGGATGGGTCACAAGGAGGTCAGGAAAGAGCAAAGTCACAGCAATAAAAGGAGAGAGAGTTTCAGGATGGATAAAGTGATCTGCTGTGTCAAATGTTAGAGATAATTAGTGAAGGAGAATGCAGATCAGAAAGAACTGGAATTTTTCAGGAAACTTTAGAGTTAGTAATCCTCTCCCTCTCCCTCCCTTTAATAACTGGCTAATTCTCCCTCTCTACATTAAGAAATGCGGAAAATAGCTGAGAATCAAAAACCATCACTGGGCCTCAGGCTGTCCTGATGAGACCAGGAGGATCAAATCCTAACACGCTTCCCCCTAAAAAGTGAGTATTTATAGTGACAAGTGCTCTAGTTGATACTAATTCAGGGGGAAATAAATAAAAAGAAAATGTGTCTTTTGCAAACATAGCAAAAAAAACCCCAAAGAGTTATTTTAGAGGACAAAATCAGGTTTTCCTTGAGCATTTTTATTAGGCTCAACTGAAAATAAAAGTGAATTTAGCATCCAGGGATTGATATGCTCATTTATTACTTCTTACAATAAGTTTTAGCACTGAAATGAATTTAACACTGAACAGAAACCGTTGAGTTACTTGTCAACTTTCAAAGGATTTTTTTCTGAGTTCCTGCACTCCCTATTCATCCTTGCGTCAACCGTGACTTGAGCCTTGCCGTATGTAAAGTGGAAGGCTACACCTCCCTTTGGAAACACAGACCTCCCTGTTGACTCCAGTGTTTCCACGAACACAATGAGTCTTCTGATTCAGAGGAAGTGACATGATGGTCTATATTTCATCAGTTCTTTTAAGGTGAACTAGATAAATTTTCTAGGATAACACCATGAAATTGGGCTTTAAAACTGATGTGCGCGTGGACACTGCAACTGAGGAAGTCAGGACCCTTTGGGTGGTGGATTGGTTTTTTATTGCTGCTGTTACAAATTACCACAAATGTAGTGGCTTAAAAGAACACAAGTTTATTCTCTTACAGTCTGGAGGCCAGAAGTCCAAAATCAGTTCACAAGGCTAAAGTCAGAGTGTGGGCTGAAATGTTTCCTTCTGGAGGCTCTAGGGCAGGGGTGTCCAACCCATGGCCCAAGGACTGCATGCAGCCCAACACAAAATCGTAAATTTACTTAAAACATTATGGAATTCTTTTTTGTGATTATGTGTCACAATGTATTGAATGTGTGGCACAAGATAGCTCTTCTTTCAGTGTGGCACAGAGATGCCAGTTGGTTTCCCTGCCTTTTCTAGCTTCTGGAGGGTGCCTGTGTTCCTTGACTCAGGACTCCTTCCCTCAGTCACTCCAATCTCTGACTTCTGTTATCACTTCTACTTCCTCCTTTGACCTTCTTGCTTCCCTGATACAAGAACCCTGTGATTACTTTTGGGTCCCATCCAGATAATGCAAGATCCTTAACCCAATCATATCTGCAAATCCCTTTTGCCATATAAAGTAGTATTCCCAGTTTCCAAGAATTAAGATGTGGATGTTTTTTGCAGGGCATTATTCAGCCTACCATAGTGTCTTTCCAGCCCTTGATTTCCCTTCTTTGAGAATTAACTCTTTATCTAAGACAGGAATAGGACCCTGCAGCCATGTGCTATATTTCTTAGCCAGAGCTGTTTGAACTAGAGGTGGACACTCTCTCCACTGGAATTATAATTAGGAAACAGGTACCAGCAAGCCCCTGCTGGAGTTACCCAGCTCAGCTGGACAGACTTAGAGCCCAGCAGAGTTTTCAGCTTTGTCTCAAGGTGGTCTTTGAATGCTTGTGCCAACTTAAGCTGCCCACTACTGAGTTGTAAACATTGAAAGGATGGAAACTAGTTTAGTCTGCATTTCAAACTCAAAGCTCATTTGTCTTGTTGGCAAAGTTTAATGGCATTTAGAAAACTTTTGCCAACCATTAAAACTTGCCAATCATTTCTTCCTGTCACTCACAATATCACAAATGGTTATAAAGAGAACCCAATGGGGAAAGTCATAGTTAAGATTAATGCCTCACTTATTTGTATAAGTAAACTCAGTGGTTCATTTATCAGCTCCCACTAAGTTATATTAACTGTCTTTCTAGATTATAAATCATTCATATTAAACCATTTTAGTTGCAAAGTTGGGCACTGTAGCCAGGGAGATAACTCACCCCAAATGCCCTTAAGATAGAGGGGTCTGAATCACCTTCTCTCTAAAGTGGAATCTCAGATTCCTTATTTTTAGGCACATATTGTTTCTCCTTCACCAAAATATTTGATTTCACATCGGTGCAATTACCATAGAGAAAATTACTAATTTAGTAATTTTCTTATTTATTTTAAATTCTTAGGTGCATTTTTATCCCCCACTGCCTTCTTCCCTTCACTAACCAAGATTTAACCAAAGACAAAAGCACCTACTACAAAACCACATTTAGACCTTTTTTTTTTTAAGGGCAAGAGTTTCTTGGCTCACTGAGGCCATCGTGATGTGTGGAGCAAAACAAAAAGGTGCTATGCTTTCTATACAGATCTTAACTGTAATGGCTCAGTCCTGGAACCACATTCTAAATTATCCATTGTCCTTTGTACCATCCACTGTGCCCCACCGTGTCAGATAACCACAGCAAACATTCTATGGGCAAACATGGCCCCATTCATTCCATCAAGCAGTGAATAATTCATATAGCAAGTTTAACCCTGGGCAAAATACACTGACATCAGGAGGCATTAAACTGGAGTCATTCAAGAAACAAAATGGTTATTCATGCTTTCAATGTGAAACATTAAATCTTGCCAGTTAGGCTAAAGAATGAATTAACTCAATTCATTGGACATATCACACGAGTCCATAAAAACACAATTGCAGGAGCAACTTTCTTGGAGAATTCCTACCTGAGAACGGAAATGCCAGTCATTGTGTCGAACAAGTCTAAACTGGTTGGGGTGAGGGCGGTGTGGGGAAACCACCGCTTCCCTTGAGAGCCCCTTAAAAGAAAATGGTTTCCATTCATCATTTTTGTTTCATCTTGTTCCTAAGTCCCCTCCCTTTCTTATTTTACCATCCACCCATAGCCAAAAGAATGGCTCAAGGGAAGCTGGCTTCTTTCTACAGCAACCAACCTGTGCTAGAAATGATGGACTTGGATATATTTGGCATTTATTGACCACTGCTGGCTGTGTATTCAGTGTTTGCTTTTGAAAAGAAGGACAAGAATGGTGGCAACCCACACCTTTTAGAATTAATTTTCCAGAGCCAGAGATACAGTATGTTTGACGACTCCTGAAATAGTGCTTCCCTTTGGCCTCCAGTCTCAGCTCTGCTTCCACATAAGAATGGTTTCCCACAGATACCTGATTTAGCCAAATCTTCCTCCCAAGTGGATCTTTGAGGAGAGTACAAATTTTCCAAAAGATGGAGTAAGAAAAGGGAGGCTTCCAGACCGTGCACATGTGCACACAGTGTTCAACCAACTTCCTCCCAGCCCTTGACCCAGCCTTTCCCCTCTAGGAGGAAGAGAAACCCTTGGCTCCATTTCTTTCAGCACCTGTGGTCAGACACTGTATTGTGAAACCCAGGTTCTTGTGTTTAAGGTTTATAATCAGACTGAAGGAATCTGGGCAAAACAGTAAAAAGAGTGGCCACCACATACACATAAGAGGAAAATAAAACTCTAGGCTAAAATTTCAAAACTGCTGTTATTGAGGTGTTTTACAGGCTTCACAGCTATTCTCATAACTCCTTCTCAAATTGTGGGTCTCAGGTAAACAGTAAACCCTGTGAGTTGTTATTGGACTGTTAGCATTTAATACAGAAGATATTTGAGCATGTGACAGATGCAGAGGTGGGAAGAGGGAGGACCAACACTGTTTGTTGTCTCTTTGAATCCCAGCTCTGAGTCTGCATTATTAACATCTGTGTTTTATAAATGAGGCCCAGAGAAGCTAAAGGACATACTTAGCAAGTAAGTGGCTGGACTGAGATTTGAACTCTTCAAAGTCTGTGCTCTTTCACCTGTCCTACAGTGCTGGAAGATTATGTTTTAGTCTTACTCTCTAGGGAAAAAATAAAATAAAATCTTAAGCGAAGTGTGTAAATATTCCAGGCTTGTATGAAACTCGCCTTTTCAAGCACACCTCCCACTCTTTCCTTGCATAAACTTTCTCTAGCCAATCAGGTCTCTCACCATGCCTTGAAACTGCCAGGTGACATTCAAAATAATTTACAATCTAGTTAAGGAAGCACGTAGGCATGGTGAAAATGCATAAAGGAATGAATGACTAAAATTGTTTTCAGAAAGTGCTGATTTTCACCATGAAAATCACCAGTTCTTTCTTTCTTTCCTTTTTATCACTGTAAATCTCAAAGACTTTCAGTAAGACACAGAATCAGCATCGAGACACTTGTTCTTGTACAGGTCAATAGACACATGAAGGCCAAAGTTTATTGCTTAACATTTTTCAAACATTTTTTACTCTTCTCTCCTCTCTCTTTTCCCCCCTTCATCCAGTGCTGAAACAAGAGGAAAGAGAAAATGCGATGGTCCATTTATTTCATCCTAGGTAGATAAATTATTTCAACATAGATTTAATCTTGCCCACTATAAAAAGTTAGCTGAGTCCATGGAAAAAAACAGTAGCTATAAAGACATTATTGGGAGAATTGGTGAAATTTGATTATTGACTTTGAATTAGATAAAGGCATTATGTCAGTGTTAAGTACCTGATTTTGGGCATATGTAGGTGAAAGTCTGTACTCTTGGATAATTCACCATGAGATATTTAAGGGTAAAGGAACATGATGTCTCCAACTTACTCTCAAGTGGTTCAGAAAAAGAGAATGAGAGAGAGAGAGAAAGAGAGAGAGAGAGAGAGAGAAATCAAATGTGGGGAATGTAAACAAGGGATGAATCTGGGGAAAGAGTAGTATATGGAAATTTCTTGTGTGTACTCTTTATTGTTCTGTAAGTTTCCAGTTATATCAAAGTAAAATGTTAAAAAATAAAGATGTTTGAGGAATCTGTTTCATCATCTCCTAGGTAAAAAAAAAAAAGATGGATCGCTAGAGTGAGAAACAACTTTAGAGATCTCCCAGACAAAAACCCTTCAGTTCAGAGAGGTGGAGACTGAGGCTGAGAATGGCAGTATGGTCTGTACGAGCAGCTTTAAAAGGCAGGGAGCACACGCAAGTGGAGCACCAAGCCCACAGTCTCCTAGTCTAATGTCCTGCATCCAGGCCACCTATTTTTTCTCACATACTTTCTTGACTAGTTTCTATTCCCTTTGATTACCTCTCTGACTTTCTCGACTTCCCTCCAGTCATGTTTATACACTTCTCCAAAAGTGTATTCCATGGCTAGCACCTAATTCTGCAAGATTTTAATGGCTGTTATATAAAGAAGTATGGGTCTAAATAAACTTGGGAGATTTGAGGTCAGACAAGGTGAAGCTGTCTTCTCAAGGCCTTTAAAATGTACAAGTGCATGTTGTGGGACAGCAGGGAGTGTACGTCATCTACAGCGTTTTCCCATCATATTTGAACAGGGAAGACCTTTTTTTTTTTCAGAACTTTAGGGGCTACACATTCCAGCATATTTTTGGAATGCTAATGTAGAGCAGCAAAGGAATCATGACAAATATTGTGTGACAAATACCACACGTCCTCTCTGTTCACCATGACGAAGTGCCTATGTTTCCGGGACTGTTGGGACTTCTTACGTGGTGTTGCTAAAGGAGTGATGGAATATAGTACTAAGTCCTAATTTTGGCTTTGAATTTACAAACTATAGCTTTGGGCAAATCAGCAAATCATTCTGAGCCTGTTTCTTCATATGTAAGAAAGAGATAATATCTATATTTCAGAGTGTGTTATATAGGTTAATGAGTTTTATCTGTGGAAGTTCTTTGTATGCTATAGACCACTGATTAAATATGTTAGGCAGCATATAACAATCACTAAGGGAGAATGTACCCTCTGAAAAAAAATGAATTAAATGCTGCCTCAGACTGTGGAAGAGTACATGGAAGTGGTTCCCATAGATGGTGATTCTGGCAGAAAAAGTGGTTTGGAGAAAACTAGGTGTGCAGTTCTAGGCTTATCTACAACTACCTTTGTAAGTCCACTTGAAAAAGAAAATCTGCGTATGGACTGGTAGGTGCTCAGAGTTGTTTAAAACACAGTTGGAAAAATACAAGTACAGTATTTGATTTTGGTTGTCATTCTTTGGCAAGCAACACTGGTGTGATGCCTCTATCAATATTTTGCATGATATTGTAACTAAAAGGTCTCTCCTGACTGAAAGGCAGCCAACTCTTTCCCTACAGCAGAGCAGGTTTGCTTTGCATTCATCCTAACTCAGAGGGAATAATACTGACTTTTATTGCCCAGCACATAGCCTCAGCTGTGTCAGGCTATTCAAGCTTTCTTTGCCTCATATCCTGCAGAAGCCGCCATCTACATGCTTTGTAGCTCCCATCATGGCAATAATTTTTACCAACACACCTCCCAATCCATGAGCTGATTCAACTGTGGCTTTAGTTGCTGTGTTGATATCCATGGATATTAACATTGACAACTTTGACATTCTTTAAAATAAAGTATTTAATTTATTCCTCTTTATAACAGTTCTTTGATGTGGGTTTGACTGATACACTGTCATCCCCATTATAAAAATGAGGACACTAAAGCCCAGAGTGGTTAAGTAGAGTCCTGTGCTGAGGTCATGGTGCTAAGAATAGACTCCACTGATTTTCCTGGTTCCACATACTGGCCTGCCCAGAACACCTTTGATTCTGGCATCTTACCTGCAGTTTGGAAGCAATATTGATAGTATGTCTGTTCTCTCATTATAGTGAGAAAGAAAAACAAGTGGATTTTCCAGTGTGTGCATTGGTAGAAAATGATTGGTAAATTT
Source organism: Phyllostomus discolor (assembly GCF_004126475.2). Classification (NCBI taxonomy): domain Eukaryota; kingdom Metazoa; phylum Chordata; class Mammalia; order Chiroptera; family Phyllostomidae; genus Phyllostomus; species Phyllostomus discolor. The sequence goes on from NC_040907.2 coordinate 132,658,484, forward strand.
TGGCAGAAAAAATAGTCAATTATTGTAAGTGTTTCTCAAACACCCTACCTGCATATTTCAGTGCTGAAAGCTGAACCATTAAAGACTCATCCTTTCCAGTTCCTTTCTTTGATGTCCTATTTTCCTATGCAAAGTCTCCTAGAAAGGCACACCTGAAATACACCTGAAAGGGAGAGATGAAAGCAACTGGCACAGACTCTCACATCAGGTACCAAGAACAAACCAGAACTCTTGGCATGGAGGGAGGGAAATCTATGCAGACAGGGGAGGTGAGAGGGTGGCTTGGACCACCTGAGCTTTCTTCCCTCCGGTCGAGAAGGAAGACATGGGGCATTGGGAGACTCCCAGGTACATGCCTGCTGAACAAATTTGGCTGGAAGCACTGCCCTAGGGTGCGGTAGCTCTGGGGTCCAGGAAGTGTCTGCTTGCACATGTGAATCCCAGAGGGGATGGGAACTTTTATTAAAACTCAAGATCCTGCAGAAGGCCACAAGCTGTGGAAAGGAAGTGGTGGTAACAATTAAGAAATCTAAGCAGAAACGGTTGCTGGAGAGAGGGCTGTAACTGTTCTTTCGACCACATCCGATATTTGCTTCAAATTGTTATGCAGGACAATAATTGTCTCCTGGGAGGGCAAGAAGCGAGCTGGGCCAGGCTGGCCTTTCATAGGTTTCAACAGCAAAGCACCCTCATAAATAGTGCAGATTGTGAAACCGGCATTTTCTCTTTTTCCAGTAGACCTCTCCCAACCCTCCTCCTTTAATTAAAGAAACGTGGCTCACCAAAAAACAAATACCTCTTTTCATAAGGCATTAAGTATGGATTAAGGAGAAAAAAAGAGAATTCTACACCAAAGAAGGAAATAATTCAATAAGCCATTCAGGCAGAGGTTGTAATATGTAGACAGCTCCATACTGCCTGGTGATTCCCCAACATCACCTGTTTGGCACGTGATAAAATCATGTACCTGAGGACCAGAGGGCTTGTCTGGAGTTTGAATGCAGTGGGATGCAGTCTGGAGTGAGGTTTTGCTCTCGTTTGTCCAGCTTCTCTCCACCCCTGATTTGTTACCTCCACCCTCCAAATTTGCTCACACTGTAATTTCTTATGCCATCTGGTGGATTTCAAGTGAATTTTCAGAATAATCCAAAATACAGTTCTATGTACTTAAGTGTTGACTGGTTTCATTTCTGAACTCATCTTAGAGAAAAATGACAATACCTCTCTCTAAAGTCCTAATTTTCTTTTTCAATCAATTTTCTGGTGTTTTTCACATGTCTATTTTGACTTTTCAAAAAGCATTCATATTTTGGAATCAGTGTATCAAACACATGGTATAAAATTTAAAAGGTACGTGTGGTAAAAGTAAGTCTCTCTCCTCCATCTGTCCAGTTACTATTCTAAGAGGTAACTACCATTTTCTCTATCCCAGAAATGTGCAGCACACGTGTATCATTAACGGACTAACAGGTTTTACACAGTGATTTGTTTTGCTTCTCACCCCCAACACCCTTAATGGATCTTGGAGAGCTTTCCATATCATTGTCTTAGACAGCTACATAATGTTCCCTTTTATGCTGTAATGTACATTATTTATCCAGTCCCATTTCTATAGATATTTAAGCAATTTTTAATTTTTCAATATTCAAAACTATCACGATCAATAGTCTTGTTACATCTGTTACTTCACTTCAATGAAGGATAAGTCCTGGAAGTGGGATTTGTAGATCAAAAGGCATTAAAGGCACTTTAATTGTAGCTAGGCATTTTCAAATTAGTCTTCAAAGAAGCAGTAAGAGTTTGCACTTCTTTTAGCAATACATAAGCATGCCTGTTCCCCAGACACCAACTAACAGCATGTTATCAAACTTTTTTATCTTTGCCCATATGATAGAGAAAAACTGATAACACAGTGCAGTTTTATAGTGTTTCCTTTTTAATTTACAGTGAGGTTGAGAATTATTTCATATATTTAAAATTCATCTATATTTTCTTTTCTTTTTTTTTAGATAAAACAACATCAAGAATTTGACATCTGCACTTTTCAAGGTGTATTGAAATGGTGTATCTAGTTATCAAGTAAACCAGTTGCTTAGGAATCATTAAAGAGTTCGAAATGGGAATAAATTATATATTTATTGTGTTTTTACAATACGGAATAGGTTCCTGTTTTCTCGTTATTTTTTTATTGTTTTTCAAGTATAGTTTTCTGCCATTTCCCCCCACCCCTCAGCACCACCCCTGCCCTCTTTGCCTCCCTTCCCCATTTCCACCCCCTTTGTTGTTGTCCACGTGTCCTTTATAATTGTTCCTGTAAACCCTTCACTCTTTTCCCACTTTATCCCCTCCCCTCTCCCTTCTGATCACTGTCAGCCTGTTCTCAATTTCAATGCTTATGGCTATATTTTCTTTTAACTGCTCATTAATTTTCTTTGTCCATTTTTCTGTTGAGTTGTTTACTTGTTTATTTATTTTTAAGAGCTTCCTGTATATTAGCAAATTGCTCTAGTTACATCAGTTGGAACTTTTTTCTAATTTGTCATTTATCTTTTCCTTTATGATGTGTTTTTCCAAAATTTTTTTGTCAAATTTATCAATCTTTCCATTGAACATTAGAATCAGTCTTTTTAATTTAAATATCTTTATAAGGTGTTAAGTGTTTTTCTTGGGAATGTATTTTATTTCTAAGCTGATTAATGGAGAATTAATCTATATAGTGTTGAGTCTCCCCATACTGTTGTATCTTCCATTGTTAAAGTATTGTTTTATGTCCTACAATAGTGTTTTAAAATTGTCCTCATGTACATGTAATACTTTTTTGTGTGTGAGTTTTTTTCCAATGCCCCATACTCTGCCCTATTTTTATAGTATTTATCACATTCTATTTATTATACTATATCATTCAATTATTTTTATGTTTATTATTCATCAATTGTTACCAACTGAAATATAAATGCCAGGAGAATGAAAATTATTATCTATTTGTCCACTGATTTAAATACTTAAAACTGTGCTTGAAACATTATAAGCACTTAAAAAGTATTTGTTGAATGAATGAATGAATGAATGAATGGTAGGCTCTTCTTCATGGCCCATTTGTCCAAAAGAAATACTTGCATTCTTCATTGTGGCAGTCCAGGCCAGACCCAGGACAACCTCTTTCCTTGCTGAACTTTCAGAACATTGAACTCCAGCCACATTCTCTTAACCTCTGATTGCTCAGGCTCCACCTCATATCTGCCCACTATTTTCAACAAACAACTGTGGAGACCATCAACCTTTCAGTAATCCCATGGAAGCTCTTCTCATTTGATTGAAATGAGAGTGTGAACCTCACCCTTCCAAAAATTATAAAATCAGGAGACGCTGTCATGGACACTTATCTGAAACAAATTTTTCTCTAATCATTCTTTCTCTTCACACCTCCATCCTTTTTTAAAGACCAAAGTTTTAATTAAGGAGCACATAGGTGGGCTTCAAGTGATGTCTTTGTAAGTTCTGCATAACTGGTCTACCACCTCGTTTTAAAATGTGGGAGTGCTTTTGCCTTTTGACTTGGATACCCAGTCTGAACTCAAACAGAAAGAGTCTTACTTTAATATCTTGTTTCATATGATTTCATAAACAATATAAAATAGTGTTTTGTGTATTTTAACTTACTGTGAATGGTTTTGTCATGTGTGTAATACTCTGCAGTTTTATTTTCTCAGTCAATATTATGCCTTCATTCATGTTGATACTAAAGTTCTAGTTCATTCATTTTAATCATTGTCTAATATTCCATTATATACCACAATTTATCCATTTTCTGTTCAGAGATATTTGAGTTGTTTCCAGTTTTTTTATTATTACCAACTGCAACAACATTCTTGTATGTGTCCTCTTGGGCACATGCAAAATGATATATCTAGGATATACACCTACAAGTGAATTTTTGAATATGCACACTTTCAGTTTTAAGAGCTGTTGCAAAACTGTTCTCCAGATTACACTCCCACAAGCAAACATTAGAATTCCCTTTTCTCTAAATAATCACTTCCTTGCCAACATTGGTTATGGTCATGATCCTTAATTTTTACCAGTTTCTGAATGTAAAGTATAAAATTTCCCTTTTCTCTAATTAGTTACTTCCTTGCCAGTTCTTCATTTTTACAAATTTTCTGAGCATCTCATTGTTTAAAATAGAATTTCTTTGATTACCAGTGCCAATGAGTATCTTTTCATATTTTTAATTGAAATTTCATTGAGATAATGCAGACTCCTTTGCATTTGTAAGAAATAATATGAGGGGATCCCTCGTACATTTTGCCCAGTTTTTTCTCATGGTGACATTGTGCAAAACCAAAGTTCCCAGAACACACTGACATGGACACATCCACTAATTATATTCAGCTTTTCCCAGTTTCACTTGTATTCGTTTGTGTGTGCCATTTTCTTTTTTATTTTTGTTCACATCTTCTCTTCCAAGAATTGACAATTCAGATCCTTTGATGCTATACTTTTAGATTTTTTGTCTTTTTCTTATTTATTCATAATATACGTCATTCTGGATAATAATCTTTTCTCTATTGCATGTGCTAGACAGTTAGACTATAGTATCTTTGTTGCTTTTACTTCATCCCTTATATATTAAATTTATTGTGATTTTTAAAAAATTTGAGTAGTCAAATTTAACACCTTTTGTTTTCATTTAAGTTTTGTTATCCTGTTTGAGAAATTATTTCCTACTCTGTGATAGTTAAATATTCTTTGATATATTATTCTACACTTTTAAAGTATTTTTTGTACTGCAGTTTTTAATCCACTGGGAGACTGTTTTTATGTATGATGTGAGGTAGTAATCTACTTTTATCTTTTTTATATGAAAACCATTTTCCTTATGCAACAGTTGGTTATTAGTTCATCCCATCTTTAATTTATCTGATTTTTCCTCATCTTTTATATACCTAAGGCCTATATATACTTTTTTTTTTAAAGATTTTATTTATTTATTTTTAGGGAGGGAAGGGAGGGAGATAGGGAGAGATAGAGGTAGATAGAGAGAGAGAGAGAGAGAAACATCAATGTGCGGTTGCTGGGGGTTATGGCCTGCAACCCAGAAATGTACCCTGGCTGGGAATCGAACCTGGGACACTACCTAAGGCCTATATATACTTGATTAAATTCCTAGGCTCTCTATTCTGTTCTCATGATTTATTTGTCTCTTTATGCACAAGGCCACCTTACCACACCTTAATCACTCTAGCTTTTTAACTAATTTGGATATCAGATAGCACAAATCTACACTCTCTACTAATAACTCTTGTTACTTGAGAACAGTTTTTGCTACCGAGTATTCTTGATTAATTTCTGACTTCCTTATGAAAAATATAACTTTTTAATTTTCATGAAAAATTTCATTCACTTTTTGTTGACACCAAATTAAATTGATGGATTACAAATTTTCTACTGAGTACTGCTTTTAGGTACATTTTGAATGCAACACTATTGTTTTGATTCAGTGCTAACGAGTTTTTCATTTCCATATTTGTCCTCTGAAACACTTGAGGTTTTTAGAACTATATTTCGCCCTTAAAGGTATGACAGCTGCTGTTGGTTTTAATGGCCTTTTTATTGTTGTTTCTAATTTAATTATTTCTTTGTGGTTAGATAACACAGGTCCTATGAATAGATTATTTGGAATTTGTTGAGCCTCTTCTCATGGCCTAATATGTGATAAATTTTTATAAACACTCAGTGGGTGCTCAAAAAAATTAATTCTCTGTTTGTTGGGTACAAGGTTCCGTATGTACCATTAGATGAAACTTTTGAGTTGTGTTGTGAAAATCTTCTACAATTATACTATTTTTCTTTTGTTTGCTTGATCTATAAGTTTCTGAGGGAAATATATTTAGATCTCCTGTTACAATTCTGGATTAGTCAATCTGTCATTCTCTCAAATTTTGTTTCACGTATTTTGAATCTAGGTCATTGGTATATGCAGACTCATGATTTCTATCATTTTTATGGTAGACTGGTAAACTACAACCACAGTTCCCAGTAAGCATCTGTTTCTGAATCATACAAATCACAGAATATTCCCAACTGCAAGTGTCAGTGTGCAATTGAACTACTTCTCTAAAATGTAAACGTAAGAGCAACGTGGTGCCTTCACCTTTACAGCTGGGGTCCCTTAAGAGGCTGAGGTAGTCCAGGAATGGCTCACAGCAAACATGTGAACAGCCAGGAATTATGTTCCTATTATCATGCCCCCTTCTCTCTCTATAATTCCGTGCTCTTCCTCTGCCTCCAGTTTCTAGAGCATTAAACCCTACACCCATCTAAGAATTGGCATTGTAATCTCTTCATCCAAACACAGGAGAGAGAGTAATGTTAGTGTATTAAAGGCAATGAAATAAGATGAGAGATATGGGAAAAGGTAGGGGAGAACAGAAAAGAACAAAAGGCAGTTGTTTATACAATGCAGGCGACTTTGTGCTGGGCACTTGTTACACATTATCTCACTTAGTTCCCCCTATAACACTATGAAGAAAGGGGTGGAAAGAAGTATTCCAAGCCATGAAAGGCAAGGACCTACATCCAAGATTACTCTATCCAGCAAAGCTTTCATTTAGAATGGAAGGGCAGATAAAGTGCTTCTAAGATAAGGTCAAGTTAAAGGTGTTCATCATCCCTTATTATATGAAATGTTGAAGGGATTTATCTAAGAAAAAGTAGATAAAAACACATATAGTAAAATGACAGCAAACTCACAGTTATTAACAACCACACCTAAAACAAAAACAAAAACAAACTAAGCAAACAACTAGAATAGGAACAGAATCAAAGAAATGGAGATCACATGGAGGTTTATCAGCAGGGGAGTGAGAGGGAAAGAGAGGGGGAAAAGTTACAGAGAATAAGTAGCATAAATGGTAGGCAGAAAATAGACAGGGCGAGGTGAAGAATAGTATAGGAAATGTAGAAGCCAAATAACTTTTATGTATGACCCATGGACATGAACTAAAGTTGGGGAATGTGGGTAGGAAGGAGTGTGCAAGGCAGAGGGGAATAAAAGAGGGGGGAAGTGGGACAACTGTAATAACATAATCAATAAAATATATTTTTTAAAAAACCCACTATGGGATTCTTATGCCCCAAGAGGTCAAATAACTTGCAGAAGCTCATCTGGCTAGGAACAGAACACAGACTTCAAATTCATGAATGTCCGAATTTCCAAAGACTTGGCTTTCCAAAGCCAAAGGCTCTCCATGACAGTATGCCGAGTAAATAATTTGATTAATTAGTGTTAGAGAGCTGTCTAGTACTGGCTTAAAATGCAGAGTGACCATAAAATCTGGCGACACAGATAAATTACTTCTTTACAGATTGATCCCACTTGGTGAATTCTTCTGGGGCATACTAAAGAAACAGGATGTTCAGTTATTCAGTGCAAATCACAGACACAAATAAAGTAATATATTACATATGCACACACAGAAGTTGATGGGAACACTGCATTAATAAATTGTGCTTCTTGCAGTTTTGCACAGTGCACTGAGATATGTAATTTTAACAAGGACAACACAGTGAAAATGTTATGTAATGTCATGGAACACATCATGTTTTTTTAATAACAATATCTATTTCTCTTGTATAACAGCCCATGTTTCCAGACTTTTTGGCCATCCTGTATAATTTAAGAATGAGAGGGTAATTATACCTTGAACCCAAAGGAATAATTGCATGATGATTTTCAGGCAGTGAGAGAGAGAAGTAGGATAGACATTTTTGAAATAGCAAGGACTCCTAAAATTGTACTGCAACCTTCTGTTCTTCCCCCGTCTAAGATGGAATTGATTCTGGGCCCACTTCACCTGATGCTACTCAAATGGTCTGACCCTACTACCATATTATGCTGAATCTTTAAACTTATTTACAAGAAAATGACCTTAGAAATCAGTGATACCATTGCTTCAAGTTCTGGAATCCAAGACCATCAAAGAATGATCATCTTGTATTCCTGTTGCTGTGTGGGGTTATCTAAGATGTTGTACTTGGGTCACATCCCTCCCTCCATCACCAGTCCTCCAGTTTAGCCAGTTTAGCAACTTATAAAATAAAAAAGGCAGAGACTGGTGAAAATAAGACCGAAGGAGTTAATTAAGCTGTGGTCCTTAGCACCAGTCTATAACATCGATCTTATTGAATCTCAATAAATGCTTACAACTCATCACTACTAACAATCTAATTAGACATTTATTGCTTATGTAATTCTGAGTTAATGGCACAGCAACAAGATTTATATCTCATATATTTGTTACACCTCAGCACTCTCCACTTTAATAATCAATTGATACTTAGTTAACATACATTAACTATCCTATTAAAACTAAATTAAATGCTACTCTGATTTGATTTTATTAAATAAATGGTGGCAACACTAATGAGGTGCAGGGCATTTAAATCATTACAGAACAGCCAAATTTGAGTCCTTTTGTTAAGAGAAGTAATTTCAGAGAAAAAAATGAGCAGATATGTTCCTCAAGTTGACAATTTCATAAATACTTCACAACTCAGTCATGATGGATTGTTGACCAACATCTGAAAAAGAAACGCTATAAGAAGCTTCATTTTCAACGAGGCTGAACCAAAATGCCCTAGAGAAAAAAATACTTTCCCCTTGGCCTCTGTTGTAAGATCACTGATTTTGAGAGAAGCAAGACAGTATTGCCTCATGAGAGGAACTCAGGCTATCTCCCAACTCTTCTGACAAAGTACTTCTGAAACAAACTAAACCAGATTTCCTTAAGCAGTTGATTATTTCTGCTTGTGTGGGGAACTGGATTTTTGTTTTACCAAGGGAATGAAACTTAAGATATAAATTTACACAATACTCATTCATTTAACAATTGAATACCTGGTATGTCCCAAACTAAACAGAATATCACCCTATCCTCTAGGAACACATTTTCTAAAGCTTCTTCTACTCACTACAAAAGGTTCTATGAGAAGTTCAGAGCAGGGCCTATGAAGGATGAGCTGTGTCCTCAAGAAGGCTATGATATCATTTGGAAGAAAAGTCACAGACATGTGAAAATCATCTGGTGCTCATGATGGGGAGCCTGAATCCACTCCTCATGAGTAAGGCCACCATTGCAGCCTCACTGTGTTGTAAAGTACCTGGCATGTAAAATACGCTTAATAAACATTTGTTGAATGAATAAAAGCCTCTCTGACATAATAGACACATGAGTCTCTTGATCCAAGGCCTCATCTAGAAGCATGCCATTTTAAGTTTGCTCTTCCACAACTGCAGATTTCCAGTCATAAAAACTAAAGGGAAGTTAGAACAGATTAAAATGAGATCTAGGTATCAGTAACAGAAGTAAAAAAAAAGTGAAATCAACCATGTATTTTAACAAAAGACTGTTCTGGCAACTCCTCACTAATGTACTGTCAGATTATGAATGACACAGAGAGCCTGCTTTTCTACAACTGAGAATTCATATTGTTCCAGCAAAGTCTGGAATTGGGACCTGAAACTGAGCAGATAGTTCAGGTAGGGAACCAGACATCCTTTTTGCACAGAACAGTCTCTGTTTTCAACTGTTTTCTTGATGTCATTAATAATAGCACCAACTTTCACTCTCAAGAGTATCTTTATTCTGTTGATAAATTATATAATCACCATAAATGCAAGATAAAGACTGCTGAGCTAGAGGTATGAGACAGGGCTTTTGGTTAAGAGGTAGATTGCACATACTTTTACCCTTTCACTTCCATCAGTTATGTTCTTCTTTTCAGGTGGTTAAGACTTTTAACACTTTCTTTTTATAGGCCGTAACTATAATTATCTTTTGGGCTTTGTCTACCCGTTGACTCTAAATTATTAGTAATTGTGGTAAGCTATATCACTGATGATTAAACAGTCTGGTTTCCCTCTCTGTGGGAGAAATATATATCCCTGCCTGTAGTCACATTACTTGCTTTGGCCAATGTGGGTGGAAGTGATATGTGCCATTTCCAGACAAAAGTTGTAAGTGCTGACACATGAATCACCCTGTCTCTTCTCCCTTTTCCATCATATCATAAATGTTCCCCCTAGTGGCTGCTCCATCAGCTTTGGGACTAGACAAAGCAGGAGGATAGCCAACCCACAAAGAACATGTAATAAAAGAAAGAAATAGAACTTTGTTGTTGTAAACCATGGTATTTTGGAGTCACTTGTTACCTCAGTATAACCTAATTTACCCAGACGATACAAAAATTATTAGTTTGCAAAAGACAGCTGCCATTGTAACAACATGAGGTGCTGTTGTCACAACAACAACAAAAGTAAAATAAGTTGCACTGGTTCGAGGGCTCATTGGTGAAAAGCAAAGGAGTCACTATTGAAGGTGGAAGGATGGTGATCCTTATCCTAATGAATGTATAATTTTAGGAGATGTGGGCAAACATTGCTAGCAGCTTCTGTCGATTGGTATTGGATACCTTTGACTAAAAAAGATATAAGCTCAAAAGGAATAGGTCAGTTTGGAAGTAGGGATAAAAGTAAATAGATAGCATCCAGAAACTTGGGAATTTTCATGATTTGAAAGATGCAATTGATTCTCATTTCCAATCATTAAACCAGAGAAAAAGAATATCTTCAAGCAACAGAGTCCTACTAAAAGTCTCATGTCAAGGACCAAATCAAGGGGTTTCTATATGTCATTTCTTAAAAATGTTTAAACTTATTTTTAAGTTTGCATCCAGTAAATCCTTTTAATAGGACAAAGAGTCTCAAGGAGAACAAATTAGGAGTTTGGGTCTCCTAGGGAAATGTTCCTATCCTGATAGTTACAAGGTACTAGCAATTAAAGATCTCTAGAGGTATATTTCAAAACAGGATATGAATAACTTCACACGAATCAAATAGATTAAGTTAAAAGTTGAAAGCATTATACCACCAAGGGAACTACTAGCCTAGATTGAAAGATTGCTCGAGATTTAAAACAACCCTTGCATTTCTCCCATTCTTCCTGCTTGATCAAGAAGCAGGGGAAGAAAGCTCTTTGCTCTCCAAGGAACTCACGTTCTACAATTCTTTCTTAGATGTAGCCAAAGCCAATAGTGAAAAAAAAAAAAGACCTCCCAAAGGATAGGGCCAATGGCTAAGGTGAAAAAGGTCTAGGGAGCTATTCCCAGGGAGTGAAATCAAGACCTGATCAGTACTACTTCCTTCTCTTAGACACCATCTGTCCAAGGGAATCTTAGAATTTGTCTTGTCGGGTGACATCTGTGTGTCTGCCATTCTTCACCTTTCCAAATGAGAGTGTTTATTGTCATCACACTATGCCTACCACTGAATATTGAGCATGAGAAGAGCAGACAACTTCTTTTGTTCCTGCAGCTTTGGATCAAGAAGAGCTGCATCCAGATCTGATACAGAAATGACAGTATCTCACATTACCTAGAGATATTTGCCTGTCCCTTAGAAGTAAAAGTAAAGATGAAGTTACTGTTTGGGACTTCTGGTTGTCTCTCTTGGAAAAGGGGTATGTGTGTTCAGCATGTGGTTTGAAAGGGAGTACATTGAATAGTTGAATACCAGAAAGATAGCCTATGGGAGTTTGTATTATGGTCACTAAATATTTTTGTTTCCATCCCTTTTTACCTCTCTTGTTGGAAGATTATATGCACTCCTCATACTGAACTCAGGAGTGGCTTTGGCTAATAAAATGTGAGTGAAAGTAATGAATGTTATTCGTAGGCAGTGTTAAGAGATGTGGATCAAATGTCTCTTTTCTCTCTGCCATGTGATTGACAATGTTCCAGACAGAATCTAAGTCCCAAAATGAATATAACATACATCTGAGCCTCAGCTTACCTGCAATGAACATTTAAAATGAGCAAGAAATAAAAAGTTTTATTGTTGGAAGCAACTGAGACTTGGGTTAATTGCAGTAGAACCTAGCTCATTCTGACTGTCACAGCAATGAACAATGCTAACAATAATATGATTATGTAAAAAATTATTAACCACAGTCCCAAATAATGTGACTACACCTATTAAGAGGAAAATATAATTCCATATACCTAAAGAAGAAAGCTTCAGCATTCAATGACACAAAATCTTGCTACATTTGTTTGCTTCATGTTTGCACTATAACTTTCTTATATAGCATTTAGGTTTTCCTGGACTTTGTAGTTGCCTTTCTCTTTCTTTCTTTTTTTTGTTTTTGTTTTTGTTTTGGAAAATTTGGTGATCTTTGTTTTTATCCTTGGTGTTCTGAAATTTCACCAGGATACATCGAAGATACAAGTCTCTTCATTTATTTTGTTTAATGCTCTCTTTCTGAATGCAACCCCCTTTTCTCCACTGTTTCATTTCAAAAACCTATCTCACACTTTCATTTACTATTTAGCTCTTACCAGTTTATGTATCCATTTGCAGTTTCCTTAGATTTTCATTAGGTTCCTTCTCTTCCATTAAACTATAAAACTCTTGGGTGCAGAGCTTTTGCCTTGCTCCACTTTATATCCCTCACCTAGCATGGTATCCTGGACAAAGAATAGGCACAACATCCAGATGCTAAATTTTTACTTGCTATATGCTTCTTGGTGATAAAAGTAATTAATCAAAAACTGGTAAATTTATTATAAGAGCTAATTATTTTCAGCTTTCAGTAGTAAATGATGAACATCAAAATAATCCCTACAAGGTAGGACAGGAAACACAAATGTGTTCCAATATACAGGTGCCCTAACAACATGAAGCAATGTGTTTCTTTGCTTCCTAAAATCCAGACAGTGCTAAAATAAGTATTCATGACCTATAACAGAGCTGTTTCAATTATAGGAACAATTCATATCAAGCTCTTAGCACAATTTGGCATCTAATTTTACTTCCTTGACTATTTGACTAGCTTTCTAGAAGATTCCCGTCCAGCCCCCACACTACCCAGTTGGCTGTCTGCACCTGATTGGCCTTTTGGATAATTGATCACAGCTGGTGGCTTAATTGAGCCTGTTATAGGAAGGCCAGGTCCTTCTAGACACAAGGTTCCATCCTGCCACTGTGCCCTTAGGGCCCATAAACTCACTGGGAGGAAATGTGGCTTCCACTTATTTAGTTGAAGAATGTGGGGCATTTCCTAGATGGAGCTTCATTCTAGGGATCTGGTCTCAGCTTGGTGGGCTTGAGAGGAGAGCACATGGGCCCTCCCTTCTACTCTGAGTCTTCAAGCCTCTCTCTCTATTTTTTGTTAAGATTTGCTTTTTCCAGTTCCCTGAGGTGGAGGTGGTTTTCTTGAATTCCAATTCATAATAGTGCAGTCTAAATTAGTAAAAAGTCACAATTATAAGGTATTACTTTTATTCCCTTAAATTCAAATCATCCCAATATCCAGGTATCTGGCTCCTTTATCCCATTTAATGAACCACTAGTCCACTATGAAAACTTAAGAGCTGATATCAAACTTTTAACCCTTCATGACTGAGACAAGGAGAGGGGTTGGCCATGCAGGGGTGTCCAACCTGTCACCCATGGGCCAAATGCTGCCCAGGATGGCTATAAATATGGCCCAACACAAAATCATAAATTTACTTAAAACATTATGAGATTCTTTTTGTGATTACATGTTGCAATGTATTTAATGTGTGGCTCAAGACAACTCTTCTTCCAGTGTGGCCCAGAGACACCAAAAAGTTGGACGCCCCTGATAGAGCAAGGCCATGTCTTAACAGAGTGGCCACAAGGGCTACATAAGGAGTAGAGGACCAGCAGTGGAGCTCTGACTGTGCTGAGGTGCATTCTAATCAGGATGCAACCTGACAGGCATTGTGCAAAGGGACATTGCTTATTGGAGGATGAGAAAGAAGATGTGGAAGACTGGAAATGGAAATAGCTAATTTAAAAGTTAGTTCTGTTGGCAGGACAGGACCCAAAGAAATTAAAGGTATCAGAAGGGTACCATCAGAGGCAAAACTAGGTGAAATGCTACTGCATTGTGGGTCCACAGGGCAGGGCTGACTCCTCTTCTTCCTTTATGGTTATGTCAATTTAAAAATAAATAAGTTCAGTTTCAAATTCATCTGAAATTCTTGTAAGATAGCCAAAGAGAGACTGCCATCAAGAAATCAATATGTGTAGCTGAAGCTCAGAAAATGGGTCTGGGATGGGCAATGAGATTTGGGAATCATCAGCCTATTGGCAGTAGTTGAGACCGTGAACGCTGATGAGGGCAACCAGGGGAAGCGACCAACTGGTAAAGGAGGCTGAATGCCAGACCCTTTGGAAGAATTGTCAAAGAAAAACAAGCTCTCCCAGAAACACTCTCTGCGACTCTCTCTCTTTCACACTCACACACATGCACACACACACACACACACACACACACACACAAAATGGCAAATAGTATGACTATCAATGACAAATTAACTAAGGCTGTAGAAACACATTAAAACAAATAAAAGCAAAACAAATAAAAAATAGTTTATGTCAATCAATAAATAAGCAAACTGAAAGTTCAGCAACTCCATCCAGAAATCAAACTAACTTTGGTGGAGACATTTATTGCCAACCTACTGTCCTAATTCCAGGCTAACAAAATCCTGATTTTGTGTACTGTGGTCTGAGTGGTCAGTCATCTCCTGAAGGAAGGGTGGACCCCAGCTCGTGATCATGAGATTCAAAGTCAGTTACTGGGAACCATTAAGAACGGCAAAGGAGAAGTCAGACCAACAAACTTTTCACTTCCTTCTCAGCTAAATTGTTTCCACTCACTCTCCCCAACATCATCCAGGCCCTTCACTATCTTGCCGCTCTGCCTCCAAGCAAAACCTTTGCTCTCATCCTGCTTGACCCTAAAGGTGACTAAATAACAGGAATGTTTGGATATTAACAGCAATTAGAACCTTAAACCTAGCCTAAATTTTATGTACCAACCTGCCTAAACTTAGTTGATGAACAGTTATTAAACTCAGATTTAATGAGAACTGAGATTACACAGAAGGAAGCAATATCCCTTCCCCCAAGGGACCTCTGGTCAATGAGAGAAAATAGGGAACTAAAATGGGGATGACCAAAAAACTAAGGATACAAGATACAGAGAATGTGTGCCTCTTGGAAGGGGACTGGGGTGTGGGGAATGGGGGTAGGGTGCTGTAGAGAATGAGCTGAGGATAACTCAGGTTCCACTCTCAGTCTGTTTTATGCTGTTCCATACTCAGAATTTTTGGCTATATGTATTACATATTCAAAAGCAATTTAAAAAGTTTAAAACTCAATAAAATATGACAAATGTGTTCTAGAAGTATTAACAGAATGCCTTGAAGAGCACAAATATTATTTTTAAAAAGACATGGAAAAGGTATACATTTGCTAAGGCTACTGTTAAAGTACCACAGGCTGAGTGACTGAAACAACAAAAATTAATTATCTTAGTCTGGAGGTCAGAAGCCTAAGACCAAGGTGTCAGCAGGGCTGTGCTTCCTCTGGAAACACTAAGGAAGGGTCCATTCTCTTAGGGAAGGCCTCTGTCTTAGCTTCTGGTAGCCTCAGCTGTTCTGTGGCATATAGATAGCCATCTTCTCTCTGTGTATCTTCATATTATCTCCCCTCTATGTGTGTGTCTCCATGTCCTCTTTATGTGTGTGGTCCCCTTTTTTACAAGGATATCAGTCACATTGGATTAGAGTCCACTCTTCTGACCTGATTTTAACTTGATCACTCTACTAGGAGCCTATCTCTGAATAAGGTTACATTCTGAGGTACTGGGGTTAGAGCTTCAGCATATGAATTTGGGGAGTTTGGGGACGCAATTCAATCCATAACGGAAAGGTATAGGAATGCTTTCTGAAGAAAAATCGATTCCTTGAAACAGTACTGACAGGAGACTATTTTGAAGCTTCTTCTCTTAGAATAATAAGTTTTCTCAAGTCTTTGTAATAAGCATCCCTTTGGCATTTTAATTCAGTGGAATGAGACCAAATGGACTCAGTTTTGAGGGGCAAACTTGGAACATGGTACATGTAATACATGACAAGCACATGTTGAATTAGGGAGCCCAGCTTCTCAGTAACAGACCATTTGTAATACTGTGCACCCAAGTGCTGGCTCACTTCCCCTGTGTAGCTACAAAATCAGCTTGAACAATTACAGGCAATTTTCATTCTTATGCTACTGATACTGCATTTTTTGAAACATAAGGAATCCCTGGTGGCTGATTCAACATGTACTAATTTCCAGAATTTTAGTTTATAACCCAATGACATATCCTATGGAAGAGCGTGTTGCCTCGTGTGAATTTTTCCATATTAATGAATTATAAAAATTAAAAGGCAAAGAACAAACTAGAAAAACATTTGCAACACATACAGAAATAGTAAATTTTTAAAAATAATTACTCCAACGGAAAAATAAATGAAAAGCAACATACAAATAAAAATGCTAATTATATTAATAAATAAATGAAAAAAGTTCAACTGCAACACTAATCCAGAAAATGCAAATAAGATCATTTTTTATACATAATGACTTGACTAAGCATGGTAATCCCAACATTGGTTGTAGGAGAGAAGCTATGTAAAATTGGTACACTTCTATGGTCCAGTTTGCAATTAAAGTTTATGAACTCTTTGAATTTGATTCATCTTCATTTTCCCCAGAAGGAAGCAGTGTGGATGGGTGCTGTAGCAGATTTTGTCAGTGCTCTTTAACGTCCCTCCTGTGAATACCACTGGGTTTCCAACTGCCAGCGTGGCCGCTTTCCTCCTGGGGTCTTTTCTGGGTGAGGACATGTGCTAGATGACACATGGAGTTCCAAGGAGGTAACACCCTGGGAGCAGTCCTCAACCAGCAATGAGCAGACGTTAAGGATTCCTAAGTCTTGGTGGAGACAACCCAAGCTCAGTGCAGACTTTCAAAGTTCACCATGGAATTGAGCTCTCTGCTGCCTGTGGTGGTAACCTGTTCATTAACACACCTTGTATTGACTTTTTTTGTTTTTCTAACTTATCTCGCAGATGTTTCCTGGATCACTTCCAAATAAGTTAGTGATGCTCAAATGGTTATTTCCAGGTCAGCATCTGGGGTAACCTAAACAAAGATAAATGCAAACATTTATTGAAAAAGATGTTCATGACAGAGTCATTTTTACTACTGGAAAACTGGAAATACTGTACCTTAATAATAATAGATTCATGACTATTATGATATAGCATATACCCATTAAAATATGATAAAAGGGGAGGTTGTGAAGAATAAATAGGCAGATAACAGGGCATTTAGGGCAGTGAAAATACTCTGTACTATACCATAATGATTGGTGCATGTCATTATACATTTGTCCAAGCCCACAGAGTGTATGACACCCACAGTGAACCATAATGTAAATTATGGACTTCAGGTGGGCTCATCAACTGTAACAAATGAACCTGTCTGGTGGCCAGTGTTGATAATTATGGAGGCTATGCATGTGTGGGGGCAGGAGGTATATAGGAAATCTCCATACCTTCCCCTCAATTTTGTTGTGAACCTTAAACTATTCTATAAATACCTTTAATTAAAAAATATAATAGAAGAATATTTAATGTCTTGAGAAAGAAAGTGGTATAATGTAATGTTAAAATCACAGCTTCTGGAATGAGAAATCAAACATTTGAAGTTCTGGCTCCACCAATTACTAGCTCTATGACTTCGGGCAGTTACTTAACCTCATAAAGTGTCTATTTCCTCACATGTAAATCGAGAGGGACAATAGCATCTCATAGGGACACTGTGAGGATAAAATGAGATAGTTCCTATAAAGAGCTTATGCTGATGCCTAGCACACAGTAATAATCATCATCACTACCACTGTACTATTAAAATATAAAGTTTAAAGTACAAGTGACTAAGAACATAAAAGCTATTAGAATATAAAAAATTCTCACACATGTTTGAGAAGCATAGAAAAATGGAACATGTATACAAAAATATTAATTGTACATGTCTGTGTGCTAGGTATATAATTTGTATGTGCTTTTCTTTTCCCTAATTTTTACAATTATTTATTTTATATTCATATGACCAAAGTTACTTTTAATAAATTTTATAAATATTTTTAAAGTTCAGAAAGGTACTTTAGCCAAATTTCTTCACCATACAGTAAAAATCATACAATAAAAACCGTACAGTTTTGGGCATGGGCCTAGTCAATTCTTGTTAACAAATTTGGGGAGAATACTGCCATTCAACCTATTCAGTGTTCTTGAGAACTGTGAGTGCATTCAGCCGGAGACTACTGACACTCGCTTTGTATTATTGACGATGGGGTTCAGTGTTAGTGAAATCGAATGCATTGTGACAGAGCCATGAAAACACAAATATTGCCTAAAGACTAGGCATGAGCAGCTCTAGAAACTGGGTGTCGTTGCTATGCCAGGCACTTGATCATTCGGGAACCTTCCATGTTTAAGCATCAGAAGCAAGCAAAGACATTTAGAGCATGATTCACAGCCTCTAAATGGGCGACTTGCTTCTGAAAGAGTGATTTCATTTCCTCAGATAGTTCTGCACTTCTTCAGAATTTCTGATTCCGTTCACTTCAGGCCAGGTCACGATGGAAAACAAGTCCAGTTTGTCTTTGGGACCTAACAGACTGATTCTCTTGGGAATCATATCCTGAGAGTCTTGGTCGAAAGACTCACTCTTTACATTCATAAAGGGTATATATTCATATCTGGGAGCCTTTGGTCTAAGTTTGGTGAATACCTTCAACAACTCTCTGCTACTCTGCCATCTAATCAGTTAAAATAACCTTTGCAGTGGACTTTCACTTCTTGCAAATAACCCATAAATTGTCAAGGTAAAGGGTATTAGAACAAAGAAAATACACAGTCTTAATCGCAGTGACTCGTGCAGTGAGTTAATTTGAAAGTGTTACAGTCTAAATTCTGATGAGTCTCACAACAAAAGAAGAAAGCACCAAACTTCTATTTGGATTTGAAAAAAAACATAAAAATACATTTTATTATTCATTACAGGTACCCTATCTATGGCAAATGAATTCCATTTTTTGTCAGTTTCATGGCACATTTTTTTATTATTTTACTGGCAGTAAATGGTTAATGTATGCTCATTTAACAAGAAATTTTTTTTCTTTTGTAAAGTCTCAGCCAGGCCAAGCCCCTCCCAGTTTAGCCTCTCAGATAACTTGTTGAATGCTTTTATATGGGCAAGAGTTTGAGAAAAAGTTGAAGACTAAGAAAGAAAGTAAAATATAGCATGTATTGAGTCTGATGAGGAAGCTGGAGCTAGGAATCAGGAACCAGAAGATCAGGACCCTGTGCTGAATGTGCCACCAAATAGACAATGGACCCTGACATTTAGTAACTCTTCTGACTTCAGAATCAGTCTTTAATATCAGAATCAACAAGTGATGATCCTCCTATACCACAGCTGTAAAACTATGATTATTCAGCAGGACATGAACAATATAGACTTTGTAGAAGAAAGTAGGAAAATGAATACATCAGTCAAACACCAACAAAATCGAGTAGAAGGGAGGAATAAGGCTAAAATGAATTGATTTGACTGGTTCTGTGTGCAGGTTCTGTTAGAGGCATTACCTCACAGTCCCCACACCAACCTCAGGAGACAAATCAACCATCCATTCATTCAACAACTATTCCTGAACATCTGCTACGAGTACGGCTTGTACAAGGAGCTGGGGATGCCACAGTAAACAAGTTACACACTCCTTACCCCCATGGAGCTTATATTCCAGCAGTGGAAACAGATTACACAGAAAATTATTTCATTGTGATCCTCGTATGTGTGCGGAGGAGCAGGACAGGGTGCTTTGAGTGGGTGACCATGTAATTAATGGGTGCCTTATATAATACGGAAATCATGTCAGCAAAGCTTTCTTTTAAAAGAAAATCACATTTATATCTAGATATGAAGGATTGTCTAAGCAGCAGGTAAATTGACATTTATAAGGACCCAAAGCAGAAAAGAACACGTTAAGTCCAACAGATGTTGTAATCCTGATGCCACAGGCAAGGCTTGGATATGTATTTGCCTCTTAAGTCACTCATTTAATTGCTAGCTGCTGGGGGGTGAGGCTTAATATTAGGACTATTTGAACCCCGTGAATTTTATTTTTCATGATAAAATGTGCCTGGTTCCTCTTTGATGATTCCATCCACACCTTGTTTGAATCAGCGTTATGTGGTGGACCCAAAATGCAGATGGTTTTAGTCTCCAACCTGCTCGAAGGAGGACTGTTGGTAGTAGGCCCTCCACATGCATCCTTCAAGGGTTCGTCCAGGGCTGAGCAAGTTCATCAGTTTAGAATCCACAGTAGAGAGGATTGGAAAGAGCTAGTGAAACAGCCTTATCTTCCACATTCCTGCAAAGATAAAGTATTCCTGCATTTTGCAAACCTCAAAAGAACACTGGGCATTGCGTTTACATTGTGCAAAAGATCACCATGATGACTTATTTACCATCTTTAAAGTTTCTAGTTACCACCCAACAACACTTCTAACTGGCTCTCAACACATCAAGTTGATTATAGTTATTATTCACCTGAAAGTTAAGAAATTGCTCACGAGAAACCTGCATCCTGTCATATACCAAAGCCACACATACTGGTCCCAGTGCTTTCTTGCAGAGAGCAGGTAAACATTTACTCATATCAGGGGGCTTTTCACCATTTCAATGGCCTAGTGGGATGTTCTTTTGAGCCCAGAGGGCAATTACTAAAACTTAAAGTAAGTGGGGAAGGGAATAGAAAACATGATTGCCAGTCCAAACAAGCGAGGTCCAGGGGACGGCTTAAATTGTGCATTAAGTATAATCTTTTGGCTCTGACAAGCCAGTGAGGTGACCAGTAATTAGCCATTCAAGTCGAACCCCACCAGGCAGTGTGACTAGGATGGAAAGTAGGCGGCTGCCAGGCCCACAGCTTCTGGCATTTGTGAGCTTTGCAGGCAGGAACCCATCTTAAGCCTAATAAAATGATTTGCTAGAATGAAGTTGTTTGTTGGTTTGTTTTTGAATAACATCTTTATTTTTATTTTTTTCTCCCAAAATATTGGCAGAGGTAGATTAGTGAACTGGCTAAGTGATCCACGACCAGGCCTCAAGAAGACGAAGGAACTGGGGTAGTTTTCCTTTATAGCCCCTGACTGCTGCCTCGAGCACACCTTTCCTCCCTCCTTTGCTGGACCCTCGGTGCACATCCACACCCAGCTATCAGAGATGGATTTGCAGTAGCTGTCAGGGAATCCTTCCCATCAGCAGGCATTCTATAAATATTCTAAATAGGTGCAAATTTCAGTCTGTAAATTCATGTATTCAAGAAACAGGAATCTTTTAGATTTCCTTACATCAAATTAAATTTGAATTCTGAGTAACCAGCCCACCAAGCTGGCAGGAAATTGAACCCAGCCACATGTGGGCTGCTCCCACACCCCACACATCAGCATTCTACAAAAGTTTGGGTCTTACAGAGTTCAGGGTCATATACGGTACAGAGGCACTGGGAAGACTCCACCAGTATTTTGTCATCTATCTATACTGGGTAGCTCTGAGATAGCAATTGTCCCAGTCTGTAGGATCCACTCAGGTTCCACCTCCACTGCTTCCAGGCCACATGGGGCAGGAACCTTTGGTGAAGTGAGGAGACCTGCTTCTGGGGTTCAGCCCACTTTGGGGCACACACACAGCCCTCCCTCCCAAGGGTACAGTCACAGAGCGGTACTGGAACTACAAGTCACAGGAGCCAAAGGGTCCCTCCCAGCTTAGGAAAGTGCTTCTTTCTTTCTTCCATCCTTTCAAAAGCAGACTTTCTACTTTCTTGCCTTAGGCAAGAAATAATAAGCTCAACTACCTGCCTGAAATAAAGAGGAAGTGTAAAACAAATGGAACACACACAAACCCAGTTGAATTCATTAGTGTTAGCTTTCT
Source organism: Phyllostomus discolor (assembly GCF_004126475.2). Taxonomy (NCBI): domain Eukaryota; kingdom Metazoa; phylum Chordata; class Mammalia; order Chiroptera; family Phyllostomidae; genus Phyllostomus; species Phyllostomus discolor. The sequence continues at coordinate 132,680,406 of NC_040907.2, forward strand.
CTCTCTGTGTGTATGTGCGTGTGTGAGGGGAGGTGAAGTTTGTAATATCTAACTGGATATCAGTGAGGATCTCATATACTCATAATTACCTTTGTATATGGGTTATTATTGGGGATCCAACTCTGTACAAAACATCCCTATGCATACTGGAGTGTAAGAGTCACTGAGTTAAACCAAAGGAAGAAAGAAGGAAGAAGAAAGTCCATGAATGTCTAAAATCCTTTGTAGTAAAGAGAATGGGTAAAGAATACTAACGTATTCCTGTTTGCCTGCAGAATTTACACATTCTGATTTAATATACCTTAATATGTGTTGATGGGTTTGTTTATTGTTGAAAGGATTAAAGGAGAAAATTTAGATATTTTATGCAGGGATTAAACACTAATTTAATTTTTTGTAAGTTTTTCCCTGCTTCTTTTGTGTTCTGAGTTGTGCTATGTATAGATTTATTTTTTTTTCTTTACTTCTATTTGGTTCTTGTAGAGCACATTCAGTCCCAGGATTGTCTTTCTTCAATTCTGGAAAATTCTACAGACAGCTTTTAATTTAATGAGGACTAATATGAATTTACTCTGTTTCAATAAATTATCTTTATTGAGCAGTTACATTTGAGGCACTGTACTTACCAGAATGGGGTGGAGTGAGGGTGGGGGTATATAAATCCTTGTATGCCAAAGGGAAAAGCTCTGAGTGGATAGTGGTGCAGTCAGAAATATACATGGCCTTATCTCCTGTTCCTGGCTGAGTTTCTAAACCCCTTGAAACTTCCTAAATGATAGGAGTATCTTTTTTTATTCATACAATCTCTCTTCAGCACCAGTGTGTAATAAGGCGACTTAGAGTAGGGCTCTTGACAGCCTCAGTAGGGAGCTGGTCACCAGAAAGACAAGTGATTAGGGGGTGGAGTTTAAACTCTTGAAAATGGAGTTTTGCTGAGTTTCCAGGTTGGTGAGTAGTAGAGGTGCTAGAGGGGTGGCCCAGCTGGAGAGGGCATGAAAAGTCTGGCCCCTCCCCCAACCCTTACCCTATGTATGCAACTCTTATGTCTGGTTGTTCATGAGATGTTTTTTTTCTTAAAAATAATAAATCAGTAAATGTAAGCAAATGATTCCTGAGTTCTTTGAGCAGTTCTAGCAGATTATCAAACCAGAGGAGGGGGTCGTGGGAATTCTTGGTGAGCTGGTTACTCGGAACCCAGTTAGAAGTATAGGTGACAACCTTGACTTGAGGTTGGCATCTGAAGTGAGGGCAGTCTTGTGTGACTGAGCCATTAACATGTGGGATCTGGTGCTCTCTCCAGCTAGATAATGTCAGGATTGAGTTAAATATGTAGGACTCCCAGTCAGTCTCCACCGAGAATTGGGGAATTGCTTAGTGTGGGAAAAACACCCACACATTTGGTGACCAGAAGTAAAAAGTGTTCTGAGTGCAGTGGGTAAAGGAGAAATGGAAAAGATTTTCTTCACAGGAACATTGTAAGGAAAGCCAGGGCAGGGCATCGCTCTCAAGCCCTCCTCTGAAGAGGGGCGATGGGGTTTCCTCTGCATCATAACAATGTTCAGAGTTCTTTCTCTCTTCAGACAAGATCTTTCTTCCTCAGCTTCCCCAGCTGAATCTGTATTCCTCTTTCCCCTCTGCCCAGGGGCAGCCCTGGAATTCCAGGAGCAGCCCTGGAAAACTAAGGGTCTCAACCCTGGCAGCTCTTCACTGCCGAGTTTGTGTAACATGTAACAGAATGTCTCTTGGAAGGTGATTCAACGGACTTTTAGGGGATCCCTGGTTCCACAGTGGAAAGTGGATTTGACTTTGTGGCATACTCTATCATACTTGTGAAAGAGTCAACTCCAGAAGTTATACAGACATGATTGTGTCCTTGAAGAAGGGTAAGGGTCTCTCTCGTGTGAAGGAGATAGTTGAGTGTGAACTTAGAGGTGCAGGGGAGGCCTTTGGATGACAGAGAAGATCTAGAGACAACAACTTGAATTATGTAACTTTGAGTTTTGAATATGAAATTGAAAGACTTTCAGTGGGGCATGCCCCTCCATTATTACCAGTCCCCCCATTCCCGACTGCTTTACACCTGTCTGGATTCACACATTTATGGCAACAGCCTGGCCCCTTAGCACCTGAGTTCATGAACCCTTGACCTCCATGTAAAGCCAGCACTGCCTCTGGATTTATCTAAATCATTGAGGCAAAAAATCTTCCATATACACTCCACGTTCCCCTTTGAGAATTCAGTCTCCTCTGATGTGTATTCTTTTCTGCCACCCACACCATCAGAATTAATCTTTATTAGCCCTGTTAGGTTTACTTTTACCTCTTAGTGCATAATACAGGCTGCCTCAGATGACCATTTTGTATAATGTATGGACCTATTACTTATTAAAACATATTTCTTCAGAGACTTAGACAATGCCTTATCTTCATAAAGTGCCCAATAATTATTCTCTGACTTACGCTCAGCTTGGGTCAGCTCTACCCACCATGGTATACAGAAGAACATAACCATTCTCACAGCCTCTAATACCATTACTGCCTGCCTCCATTATATGCTCCCCTTCAAGAGCTATTTGTGTGTAGAGAAGAGAACAAGACCAGGGAAAGATCACTCAAATCAGATGATATTTGGTTAAGCAGAACATCATGTGTGAAAATAAAGGTACAAAATATAATGGACTCTCATTTTGAAAAGAGAAATGGGCTTCCTCATTGCTGTCATTGGGTCTGGAAGAGGGGAACATGATAATGAGTGTTTAGAAACACTCATATATATAGAAACCAATTGTTTGTTCCAGGCTCTATGAACTCTGATGGGTTGCGGGTTATTGTAACAAGTCTGTATCCACCTGCCCAGGTGGATGGATCTACCTTCATCGTAAACCATTTTGGAATATCAGGCATGGTTCAACGGTACCTCTCCAGCTATGACATGGGAAGAAGGGTATCACCATCATGAATGGAGCCAGTGTGTAAGACGAGTAGGTCATAGCAAAAGCACAAACGTTGCTATGCTACACTCATTTAACAAACTATATTAATGTCTGATTGCAATAAGGACTATATCACTTAGATTTTTTATTCAGTCCAAATTTTTGCTACCCCCATATTAAAAAATATACCCTTCTTTGCATTTTCCTAAATATTTTAATTGGTGTATTTTAGTCTGGATGTGTATACATTCTCTGTTGCCTCCCATCTGGGTGTAATTTTCCATACTCTCCTCTGATGATCTGCATTTTTTCCTTCAAGTCCCTCCTCTAAACCCACTTCTGTGGATCTTGCCTTCACATTATGCCATTAAAAGCTCCAGCTGGAAGGAAGTGCCTCTGAATGGAGTCCAAGAGAAGAAACAAAGAAGATGGAAACCAGATGCCACTTAAGTCATCCCCGTGTGAGTCATCATTTTCTCCTGGAAAGTGTCTATCTCAAGGCTGCACATCTCTTCACAAAAACCCTCCCTCATCCTTAGGAGACCCATATATTCTGAATACTGTTGGCATACAGTAAATGTATACATTGTACTAGTAATAACAGATAAATATTTGTTAGTTAGGTTTTATATCTAACATAAGATAATCATTTCCTTCATGGGTCCTTTACACACTCTTATTATAGTCCCCTTGCTACCATTACTCACCAACTGCTCACAGGATTGGAAGTGAATGTTTTAGCTTTATAAAAATTCAGGATTAAAAACAAATAACAACAAGAACAACAAAACCCCCTTTAACCTCCAGAAGTTAGAATGAGTTGATTTTCATGTATACCTTTTTCTCTTTTTTAAATGCCAACTTAATCTGATGTCTGTGTAATGGATCATATCATACCAAAAGTTGAAATCTGAATCATTTATTTATTCAGATAGGAAAACAAGCTAAAAACCCAGTTAATGTTATTTTTTTAAAGAGTGAAAAAAGGTCCTTGTTTTCCTAGAGTGACTTTGAGGAACCACTTATGAAACTCTTCTAGAATAGTATTCAACTAAGCCAGTAGTAAAAATGTAATTAGCAAGATCAAATTTTGTTAAAATTGCATATATGTAGGTATATATAATACTATATATGTATATTTGTATGTGTTTAAGACTGAGAACATGGATTTATCTGTAACTCCTTTCAAAATTTTGATGAAGAATTAGTGAAGGGAATAAATTGATAAGTGACCTAAAGATAAAAATAGGTCTGTCAGTAGAGATTTTGATAATTTTCTGAAAGATGAAGGGGAAGTAAATAGTGTTGATGGATGAAGGAGCATCCCGGATAAATTCAGGAGAAGGCTGTAGAAAGAGTATAAATGTTCCTTCCAAAAAAGTCTTGGGGAATCTCCTTACTGGGCATGAACACAGTCAGAGCTCAGGACTGGAACAGGAGCCAAAAGGGGTTCAGAGAATGGCTGTGCCATTCGCTCTTTCTCACCCTTTTTAACCTTTTCCAGGCGTGCAAATGAGCCAGCAGGAAAAGATTCAGAAACACTCACCCCATCCTTAAGATCTGCTCTATTAAGAAAATAATATTGCTACCTAGGTTGAACTAAGGCTCTTTGTATGGGATATGGTATTCTACAGTGAAGTCTTCTGGTTTTGGTGTTTTGGGGGAAAAGAACACCATTTACTTGATTCCCTATGCTAGCACCCTGAAATGAAACTTGTCAGTTGGCATGTCCCACCACATACACAGATAGTCCCCACCTTTGGAGGGATGCCGCTTAGAACAACATACCTACCCAGTGGCAGAGAATGGCACCACCCACACCCAGACCCTTTATTAGTTTCCTAGTCATTCCTTCATACATATTTTTAATAATATTGAATAATCAAGCTGATATAAGTGGGGAATGTGGAGTGAAAGAGAACTCTTGTCAGCTTAATATCAAAGGATACTATCAAAAGCCAAAGGCTCAAGAAACAGAAGTTTAGGTATATCATTTAAAGTTTGAATCATCATTGTGGTTTGCCATCTTGTACCCATTTCCAGTTCACGTGGCCACTACAACTCTGATCTTGGTTAGGAGTAACCATTCCTCTTCCACTCTCAGCCCACATGCTTTGGGTGAATCTAAATGCCGGCTCTGCCCTGCAGATGGAATGTAAGACCTAGAACAAGGCCAAAGTGTGCAATCCATGCCTTTTTCTACAATCACTGGTTTTGAAATGAGCAAGCCAAGCTCATCTGCTTAGAAGTAGTCCCTCCCTCTTTCTCACTTCCATGGCAGGAGTATACCTCCCCATTCTGCTGATTTGGGATGCAGTCATGCAACTTTATTTGGCTAATGGGATGTGCTAGTACAGCTGGTATTGTGTTCTTGTGCCTCCATCATCACCATTGCAGCATGCTTGGAGTAGATCACCAGTCCCTAGAGGAAGAGGAGAGACACATGGAGCATTGCTGAGCTATTGGAGCAGGGAGTTGTGAGCAGTTGCAACCTAGATCAGCAGAGCCACCCAGCCAAGCCCAACCTAGATCCGCTGACCTCAGCCAATCCATAGATGTGAATTAAATAAATGCATGCCATCGTATACCACTGAGATTGTGTGTGTTTGTGTGTGTGAGTTTAACCCACCCTTGTTGTGACCACTGTTAAATAGCATGACAATAAAGATGCAGGCATTCTTTCCTGATGGCTTGGAATCTAAAATGATACAAAGGTCAAGCTCCTGTGGCTGTAGCCACCACACAGAATTGAAGGATGAAGCCTGTGGACTGGGGAGAGATGATCTGAAATCGAGTCCTGCTCATATGGTTTAACTCTGAATTTAGCTTTCCTAATGTCAGTTCTGCTGCAGTTTTCTTGTTTTTATGAGTCAATGAATTCTCTTTTTATTCCTCAGATCAGACTTACTCGGATTTTTTTCCCACCTGCAATCCAAAGAATCTTATCTGATACCAGTGAAATAACTAAAATAATTAACAAAACTCAGGAGGAAAGAAGGTTGTGGAGGAAGAGCACACAGACTAATTCCTCACCTTGCATGGCACAGTCAATCCAAGTTTCAGGAAGATAACTCAGGAAATATAAATGTAGGCATGTTTTCCGGACTTAAGAGATGAAGGTGAGGGAGGACTGAAAAGAGAAATAAACAATGGCCGTTACCTGTGATTACTGGATAAGGGAGTGTGACAGGAGGATGAGGTGTTTATTTTTTTAATCTTATGTAGATCTATGCTGTCCAGTGCACAGCCACTAGCCACAGTGGCTATTTAAATTTAAATAGATTAAAAGGGAATAAAGTTTCAAATTCAGTTCCTCATTCACAGTAGTGGCATTTCTAGTGTTCAGTAGCCCCCTGTGGCTCATGGCCACCATACCGGATAGTGCAGATGGAGGGTATTTCCGTCACTGCAGAAAGTTCAACTGGACAACATTTTAGGAGAGTGTCAAGAGTCACTGTGTAAAACCAATCAAACAAAAGATGTTTAAATATACCACTCAAAATTGTATCATAGGAGTATAAGGGTGCAGGGCCCTTGAAATAAACTGCCTGGGTTCAAATTCTAGCTCTGACACTTACAAATTACAGAACTCTTGGCAAGACATTTATTTTTCTATGCTCTCAACTCTCTTATCTGTAAATGGCAAAATACACACAGACCCATCTCACAGCATTGCTGTGAAGATTAAATATGCTAATATTTATGATGTTATTATATATTTTGTGTTTCTAAGAGTGCCTAGCATTTGGTAAGCACTCAGTAATTGTTTTATTTTGTATTCTTCTGTAAGTTAGGTTTTGTTTTACTATGTGCATACACTTTTGAAATAAAGTGAATGTATATATGAGATTTATATATAATATATAATATTTTATATTTTATATTGCTATGTATATACACACAGGTTCAGTTCATGGGATATAAATGTTTTCATTTCCTTTCTTATACATTTCTATATTTTCCAAATTTTCACACTGATCACATATTATTTTTATCATCAAATAAAACAAAGTTTTTATTTTGAAAGACACCAACATATTTTGAGATGAATAATGTGCTACATCTGGTTTGTTTGCCTTTGCTGATTTGGTCTACGGGGGCCATTATATAATCTTCGTCATTCGTCAACTGGGGCATCCTGACCTCTTTCATGGACTATTACAAAATTCTCCCGGCTGGTCCCGCCCCTGTCCAGCTCTGCTTCAGTCTCCACAGCACTGCCGGAGTGATCCTTCTACAGCACAACACTTACAACACTCCCCTGCTTAAGACCTGTCAGTCTTTTCCCATCCTCTACAAGTTAAGTGCCCAGTCCAAAGCCTGACCCACCAAAGCCTTTGCATTCTCATCTTGTTGGTGGGAATTTCCCTTTGGGGGTGGTAGGAGACTGGAAAGACAGACAGGATGAGAATGCAAAGGTTTTGGTGGGTCATGCCAGTCTCTACCCATAGTCCTCAAGGAGGAGCACTGTTCTACACACTTTCCATCTCGGGAAGTCCCATTTATTCTGACCTACATAACACCTGCCTTCTGTGGAGGTTTTCCAGCCTCCCCAAGCGGAGCTCAGCGCTCCCACTCCAATCACACCTCTGACTCAGAGCCTCTTCCACTGAACAGCAATCATTTGTTTACATTCCTGACTCACCCTCAATTATGTGTTCCCTGAGGGTGTGGCATCTTTGCCTTCCTGTGTTTAGCCCAGAAATTGACCTTAAATAGTGTTCAATAAATAGTTGTTGCAAAGATAGATTTAGGAATAAATTATTTTAAAGTAAATTTATTGTCTTACTAAAACAATAAGGGTTCATGGTAGAAAAATTAGAAAGTTCAGATAAATCAGAAGCAGAAAATATAGAGCACACCTAACCCTACCTCTCAGTAACCCTTCACACCTAGGTGCACATCTGCAGGCTACTTTAGAGGTTCTTTTTTTTAAAGATTTTATTTATTTATCTTTAGAGAGGGAAGGGAGGGAGAAAGAGAGAGAGAGAGAAACATCAATGTGCGGTTGCTGGGGGTCATGGCCTGCAACCCAGGCATGTACCCTGACTGGGAATCGAACCTACGACACTTTGGTTCACAGCCCACGCTCAATCCACTGAGCTACACCAGTACTTTAGAGGTTCTTAAGCTTTCTCAGTTCATGGTACCCTTAGTGTTTCAGTAAGTTCTTCTGAAACTTTAAACCAATATAAATTAATGTTTATTATGTAACTAGGTCCAAACAACCTATTATATTTCTTAGTGGTAGTTCACACAGTGTCCACAGGTGTAGCTGTACTTTTTTTGGAAAATTTAAAATATCCTGTGTGCTCATTGCAGTACCACAGGGTGCCTTGGCACAAACTTTGAGAACCATTGGTCTAAACTATCAAAAAAATCTTATAAAAGAATATATATTGTTATACTATATAACTGTTTTGTTAACCTGCTATTTCTGGGTAGTAATAAGAAAAAAACAACTTTCTTTCTTGGTAGTTATTTATCTAATGACACCTCATATTTGACAAGTACCTAATATATTACTTATGAGGAAGGCATAATGCTATATCATTATCTTCATGAAGAAACTGAGGCACTGAGTATTTAAGAAGTGTGTCCAGTGTCCCACAGTTAGTAAGTGGCACAACCAGACTGTAAACCCAATGCCTTACTTAAACTACCTCAGTCTAATGTCTTTCAATATTCACAGCTGTTTCAGTGGGGAAGTCAAGTTACAATGTCAGATTGGAATAACCCCATTGTAAAGATATATTATAATTTATTTTACAAAATCCCAAATATTAGACATTTAAATTGCTTCCAGTTTCTCACTGTTCTTGAGAACCTTGAAATGAACAGCCTTGTAATTAAATCAATCCCTTCATATTTATTTCTTTGTGGACAATTTTCTAGAAGTAGAGTTACTTTCTCAAAGGGTAAAATGTGTAAACTCCAAGGTTGCTGGTACATATTATTGAGTCATTCTACCTGAAAACATGGATAAATTTATATTCCACTCTGTTTTTTGTCATTCTCACCAAATATTGTTTAAAAAAACATCACCAATAAATAAAGGAAAAAAGTGGTAGCTTATCCTGTTAATTTGCACTGTTTGATATTTAATGAGGGTAAGCATTTTTACCTTAATAAGCCAAATTTGTTTTTTAACTTTAGAAAAAAGAAGCAAAGCATTAGAAGCAAGATGACAGCTGGAAATGGTTGGGAAAGCCCCTTGCTGGACCTGTCTATATTCCACTCACCGTCATCTCAAGCTTCTCCAGACCCATGTCTCATGTTGATTTTGGCAATGAGGAGTCATGCTCATTACAACACACAGTCTACATTTTCCAAGACGGGCATTATTTCTGCATCCTGCTTCCTCAGGCAGGAAAATATCCTCTCCTTTTACAGACATAACCACAAGGATGGATTTATGGAATGGTGGAGGGAAGGGTAGACAGGGATCTTGGGCTCAGTCCTGCTGTAACCATCGGAGAGTCATTCAACATCTCTTAGTTTCATCTTGTCTACTAAAATGACCAATCCTTTTTAAACTGTTCACAGAAACAGTACAAAGATACAAGAGAGTGAAAGCGTACTCCTAGGGTTAGTACCTGGGTAGTATTGACCTCAGGAGACCCATTGCAAGTGTGCAGTTTTCATCTTCTTTCAAATTCAGGCCAAATCTGCCTTCTCCATCAGATGTTGGTGTTTTTAATAGATACAAATGTTTTGATTATTTGTTCTCTTTGTTGTTTTTCTCACACGAAGTTGTTCTAACAAGATGCACTATAATTTAATATATTGCTTCAAGGGTGCTAATTGCAGTGCTATGTACTCCAGTTTGAGAAACAAGGAATTATCTGTAAGATTCCTCCTACCTTGGTCAGCGTAATATTCTTGAGAACAAGGTTTGCTCTTCAGTTAACCATAAAATGTGAGGTGACTATTCTTGGGGTGATTAATTTTCCTATAGGGGTCAGCATTTTTTCTTCCCATTGAGTTTCTTGGTCCCTGATACAGAGATGACCTTTCCATTCACTCTGGACCATACCTGGCCATCGCTGCTTAGGCTGACCATTTAAGTCCACATGCTAACATCACTAGTAATAACGACACTGTTCCCACCTTCACTCTCAAAGCAACACCCAAATTTCTCAAATAACTCCCTTCTTTCCACTCTGAATTTGTTTCATGATAGAAGTAATGTGGTGCAGTAATGGAGAAACACTGTTCTTGGCATAGAAAGATCTAGGCTGACTTCTTAGAACTTGGGCAAATCACAACTTCCCTCAAGCTCAGCTCCTGCGTTGATCAAATAGAAACAATCATGGCTCTTACCCTGGCTGCCTTACAGGTGTGTGATGAGAAACACATAAACAAACCTTGGGGTTAAGGGTAGGTGTTATTTTTTTTTAACTGAGTATTCATCCTTAATCCAGAATGAAGAAAAAATTAGTTATCATGACAATCCTTCAGTTTGGAATGTGCATCTGAAAAGGCTGAACCCTCAGCTGGATGTTGCTGTGGACCTGCTCGTACAAGTTCTCATCAGGCACAGGTGAAACCTTTTGGAGACAATAGTAGGCATTGTTGAGCTGGGTGGGGCAAGAAGGGAATGTTGGTAACTACCAATGAAACTTAGCCAAGCCCCCATGTGGCAAGACAAGTTCTTTCACCTGTGATTCTGTTTTTTTGATTAAGAAGTAACACTAAACTGTAAGATTTAAAACTCCTGAGACATCTAAGCCTCAAAGCTCTCCAGGGGCAGGGGTAAGTGTCACACCAGGTCACACGAAGCCTGGACCCTCTGAACCAGTTTCCACTATTTTCTGCCACCAGTCCTCCCCTTGCCCTCCACTGAACAAGTCATACCGGGGAGAGTAGAAGCCAAGCTTCTTCTCACTGCCAAGTGATGAGGGCCCTTGAGGCTAAATTAGACAAGCTATTAACTAGCAGCTCAAATTGAGCAACTCCAGTGAGGAGACAAGCACAGACTGAGACTATAAGCAAACCAAGGACAAAAATCACAGTAAGATGGAAAACATAGCTGCCACAGCGGAGAAAAAAAGGAGCTTCAAAACCCAAATCAAAATAAGCAGGAAATAAAGGGATCATAGGAAAATGAAGTGACCTAAACCCCCCATGTCTCACATGTATAGCGACACTCACGGTGTAGCTTTCCCCAGTCTAAAGCCATTGTTTTCTGGCACTTTCCGACTAACGCTCCATTTGGTCCAAGGGTAGAGTGTATAGGTCTAAAAGGTGGGCAGTAAAAAGCTGTCCTCTGCTGGGAAAAACAATGAGCAGTTTCGGAGATTTGCTCAGATTTGGTGAATTCATCCATCATGTTCCCCCAACAATAGTTTATTTCAGAAAAGGCTTTTGCTGTATGTCATGGGAGTGTGTACAATTCCTAAGGTAGAACAAATCTCAGAACTATAGCCAAGAAATGTTAATGTAAGCACAAGTCACACATTTTAAATTATCTTCCCAGATAGGTTTCTTACTGTCTTTAGTTATATACATATGCCATATCAGCTGCTACCAGTTTTCTGTTTGTTCATTTGTTTCTTTGAGGTGTTTTGGGTTGGTTTGTTTTTTTAATTTTCCTTCTCCCAGCTTCATTCAGAGAGCCATAAAGCAGCAGAATAGAATGGTGGTTAACAGAACAGCCTCTGGAGTCAAATATCCAACTTTACCCCACAGAGCATAATTTGCTGGGCCCAGTATAAATGAAATGCAAGACCCCTTGTGCAAAAATTATTAAGAATATAAAGAGAGTGACCTCAGAACATCAAACTAAATACAGAGCTCTTCTGACCACAGGGTCCTGTGTGACTGACAGCACAGCTCAGATGTCTGTGAGGTTGGCCCTGCTGTCCCATACTAACTAGGTAGTCCGGAAAAGCCACCCTCTCAAGCTTTGGCCTTCTTATCTTTAAATTAGGGACAATAATAGTACTTATCTCACAGAATTGTGGAATGACTAAATAAGATGATATTCATAAATCACTGAACACAGTGCCTGGCACATAGCAAGTGCTTAAACATTATTACCTATTCTCTCACCAATTGCCTGCTTTATATCGTAATGTTCTTAAGAACCTCAATTTAAACAACAATGATATACCATTACACACCTCCTACTATGACCAAAATCTAGAACACTGACAACACCAAATGCTGACAAGGATGTGGAGCAACAGGGATTCTCAAAGTGGTAGAGCCACTTTGGAAGACTGTTTAGTTTGGTGGTTTCTTGTACAACTGAACATATTTTACCATATGATCCGGCAGATCCAGCAGTTGCAACCTCTTAACCAAAGCAGTTGAAAACAAATCTTTATATAAAAATATGCACACAGATGTTTATAGAGCTCTATTCATAGTTTCCAAAACCTGGAAACAACCAAGATGTTCTTCCATAAGCGAATGGGTAGATAATCGTCATGCACCCAGACAATGGATCATCATTCAGCACTGAAAAGAACTCTTAAGATGTGAAGAGACATGGAAGAACTTTAATGCACATTACTAAAGTTCATAAAAACAACCTGAAAATTCTAATACTGGGTGCTTCCAACCACATTCTGAAAGAAGGCAAAACAATGGCAACAGTAAAAAATCAGTGGCTGCCCTGGGTTGTGGGTGGGGAGAGGGATCAGTAAGTGCAGTGCACAGGATCTGTGGGGCAGCGAGAATGCGCTGCGTGATGCCATGATAGTGGAAGCATGCCATTATACACGTGTCCAAACCCATAGCACCCAGAACACCAAAGTGAGCCATAATGTAAACTATGGCCTTTGGGTGATTATGATGTGTCAATATATGTTCATCCTTGGTGACAAATGTACCACTCTGGTGGGGGGTGTCGATAATGGAGGAGGTCATGCAAGTGTGAAGGTAGGAAGTCTCTGTACCTTCCTCTCAGTTTGATGCAACACTAGCTAAAAATAAAGTCTTTTTTTTTGTTAGATAGAACCTCAATAAACAAACAAAATTTAGAATGGGGCAATAACTAGGTAATGCAGGATAGTAACCACTACACTATTTTCTCTGCTTTTCTTTGAGCTGTCTGAACAAGAAAGCTTTAACATAAATCACCCGAATAGTGACTTTTATTATTTCCACTCACTGTGCCAATGAATAGGTCTGGTCAGATAAAATTTAAAGTGAAGTATAAACAGTGTAAAGGAAGAAGATGCTAGTGACAATTTTGGGATGGCTGCCATTTATTGTTGCTTTTAACGAGCCTCACAAATGGAAACCTATATAAAAATTCTTTCCTTTCAAAGATATGTTGGAGGTTAAGAAAGGAATGTTTTAAATAAAAATTTTATATTATAAAATATTCCAATGAGACAGAAAAATAGAGTATAATGAAATAAGCATTAATAATATACCCACCTCATAGCTTTATCAAATCTTAACATCTTTATATATTTGCTTCAGATTTTAAGACTTTTATTGTAAAATATAAAACACAAAAACACAAACCCCACAAAACAAAAGATAGCTTAATATAAGGTGAACAAAATTCAGGTCAAGAAACATTGGACGCCTCCCTTCCTGGGGAGCCTCCTGGAGTCCCCTTCGATTCACACACCTTTCCTATTCCCCAGAAGTAACCACTATGCTTATATAAAAATCACCAAGGAGGACATTTTTACTGGGGTTTGAGACAAAGAGAGAAAAGCAATCAATTCTGACCATAGAATACCAAAATAACATAACTGGTAAATAGTATCATATGTAAGAGCTAAATTTTTTTAAAGAAATTTCTCTTGGGCAATAAAATACTTCCTTTACTCCCCCTCGGATGGTTGAGAGTCTTGCTCTCTTTTCCCTTCTCTCACACATGGACTCAACATTTTCCAGATTGGACTCATTTTGGCATTTTGCAACCTATTATCTATTCTACCTCTAACAGTGAAAACACACTGCCTCTGTTTCTGTAATTATTTAGCTCAAGCCACAAAAACTGGGCAATGCTCAAAGTCAGAAAGAATAATTAGCAAGTCCACTGGGGTCCTGCTTCTGTAATAGTATCAGTAACTATACATTTAATGTCAGGATTATCTTATGTCATGTTTTAGCTTGTATTTTTTAAAATTTTATTTGTTGAAGATTCTCCTTTGAATAAAGTTAATAGTGCCTGTGTAAAATTGTCTCTCATTCCCATATACGCTGGGTGAACAGCTAGAATCTAGGTAAGGCCAATGCATTCACTTACTGGCTGTAGTCTCTTAGATTTGTGAGAAACCTTAGACTTTCTTAATCTCTCCCAGCTTGGTCCTGATACCTGCAATAAACACACAATACCTTACTTTAAATTATAGAGGACAGTTTACATATAAGACAAGACTAGATGCAAATTAAACACTCAAAATAGTTTGGGCAAACATGAAAATTTATGGGCTTGTGTAAAGAAACTGCAAAAAAGGGGGGGGGCAGAAATGACTATAATGCTTTCACAATTATTTTTAGCTCTTAGCTATACCCCCACATTGATAATCTTATCCCCAGAGGGCGTTCAGAATCTGCAGCTGGAATCACAATTGCCCTGCTCTGGTCTACTACCTTTGAGCCTCAGCCTTCAAAAGGGAAAGAAGCTTTCTCTCCACCCCTGATGAAAATAAATCCTGACTGTATACATTTCTCAAAACTCTGCAAATGTACCATTAAGAGATGTGCATTTAATTTTATATGATTTTTATATCAAAAGGAAAACACACTGTAAACAAATATCGAGCTTACTTAATGAATGTATTCTGAAATACGTACAGAGACATGTACTAATGTCTGCAAACTACTTTGAAACACATCAAAAATAATTTGAATTAATAGCTGGATAGAAGGATGGATTGATAGATATATAAGTCAAATGTAGTGAAATGTTAATGGTTAATGGTAGAGTTTGGGAGGTGGGTGTTCACAATGAAATTCATTTAAAATTTTCATAATAAAGCATTGGGAGCAAGGGGAATGAATCCTGAGGAAGGACTCTGGAGAGACCAGCTTGGGTCTCCTCCCAGCCCTGACCCAAAGTGAGGTGTGAGCCACTGATGGCTCACATTGTATTAATCACCTACCATTCAGCCACCCACCGTGGCCAGCAGAGTATTGTCATACAGCTTCCATCAAGGACACATGATAAAGCAGGGAGTAGAAAGGTGAGAACTTGCAACGCAACATTATTCCTGCAAAGAAAGGGGTGTGACACAGACATGGCAACCAGAGCATATCACAAGGCGGGCAGCCAACCCGATTTGATTCGACAGTTTTCAGAAAAACAAGGCAGATGATAGGTTATAATTGAGCCCTCGCACTATGGCTGTATGTCTCCTTGCCGTTCACAACCAAAACTCTTAAGAATAGAAGATCCGACTTTTTGTAGCTGGTCACTTTCAAATACATGCCACCAGGAGTGGGAAAAATTAACAGAATATGCCAAAGAGTATAAGTGGCCTGTATTTCAAAGTACAGACATACTTGTCTAAGGAGAGGCTGTTTTTCAACCACTTGGTGGGTATTGGCTTAAAACTAAATGAGTTTATGTTATTCAGCATCTGGCTTCTGTAAAGCCAAGATTTACATTGCAAAACCATCTCTGAGCTTTTTGTTTGTTTAGTTTGTTCACTTGTTGCATTCTGTTTTATATACCACATATGACTGAAATCATAAGGTTCTTGTCCCAGACAACAGTGTGGTGGTTACCAGAGGCGAAGTAGGGGTGCAGGGTAGATGAAGAGGTTGAAGGGGGTCAAATACATGGTGACAAGTTGGAAACTAGAGTTTTGGTGGTGGGCACACAATGCAATATTCAGATGATGTTTATAGAATTGTACATCTGAAAGTTACATAATGTTATCAACCAAAGTTGCCCTAGGAAATTTAACATTAAAAATCTTAAAAAGGATACTTAAACAGAGTGTAGGTTAGGTGTGAAGAAAAGTGGGATAAGTCTTTTCTTCCCAGGAAAGGGGGAATTGAAGGAGTTGTTCTTTAAGGTACAATTACACATTAATGTATATTTTGTGCTCAATTATCAAAAGGCCTACACTTCTCTCTGCCTTTCTCTCACTCTGTCCAATTTCTGCAGATTGGATTTTATTAGGAATTTTAATATTCAGCATTAGGAGGTAATACATCCTTGTCTAGAAAATTCAAAACACATTTGCATAGTTCTTAATTGACAGGAACATGAGGTCAGGTTTGCTAAATGAAGCCGTGTGTCCTCAAGTTGGCTGAGAATGGACAAATGTAAGCCAAAGCCATCTCGGCATTTTTGTCTTTGCATTTGATTTAGGAGCATCCTTGATGCTCCTCTGTCTTCACTGCCACCTCCCACACATCAAACCCCGGAAGCTAGGCTGCTGGCGTCAGTCCGGGCCAAAGCAGAGGAACACCCGTCAGTCCCAGGTCCAGCGAGGCCTTCCGCCCAGGCTGGTGCTGAAGCCCAGCACTATACAAAATGACCAACAACTAGGGAGTCAGTCGCACAGGGAATTTATAGCTATTAATTTCTGCAAGATCCACAGCAGTAGTTCTCAAAATTTATTGTGATTTTTGAAATCCCTGGAAACTTCATATCTGAAATGACTGCTATGTTTCCTCCTGCCTAGTCCTCCAAAATTATAAATATAAATTTAAGTAGGAATAATGATAACAACATCAGTTAGTGCTTACATAAAACTTATTATGCACAAGCCACCATGCTATTCCCTTTACATATAGTGCTCATTTGACCTCCCCATTTGACCAGCCCAATGATGTGGTTTCTGTTAATATTTCCACCATACAAATTAAAATAAATTGAGGCATACGGAAGTTAAGGAACTTGCTGTAAGTCACACGGCTAGGAAGTGGCAGAACTATCATTTAAACACAGGGACATACCTTTAACTTCTATGCTATGAAATTTAAAAAATCAAATAAATTGAAAAGATAAGTGTCTTGTGCAAGACCACATGGAAGCAGAGACTGGAAATCTGAATTTGTTACTCAAAATTCTGGGTCCTTTTCTGGTACAGTACAAATAGAACAGTGGGAGTTCTGAGCAATTTCTTATAAAGAAGGGATGGAGGATAAAGCCACACTAGAATGTAGTGACTTGGGTTTTCAGTTCCATACTGAATGGTCACAAGATGGGTCTATGTAAGTGGGAACCGTTTGATTTGACCAAATCCACTCAACCCCAACCTATAAAGCTACGTGTAAGGGAGGAACTGGAGGTTCTGGGTCTCTGGTACTCAGGATTACAATAAATGGGAGACACTGGATCTCTTTGTCCCATCTCAACTGCTTACACACAGAAATGGTATAACAAACCCCATGCACCCACCACCCAATCTGAACAATTGTCACTATTTTACCATTCTTGCTTAGTGGATCTTTGTAAAAGTAGAAATTGTAAACCTACTGCTCCTCACCCCTCCCCCAACAGTCTCATTAATAGGTAGGATTCTGAAATTTTTCCAAAGCTGAGGAGCTGCCAGGTTGGGATTGCCAAATTCTGGTCCTATACTTGTTTGAAGGAGGTAAGAAGGCTTCCCTGGTGCTGGTGACATGGCGCTGCCTGACTTGCAGAAGAACATCCAGAGGTTCATCTGTAAGGGACTAGTTAGGAAAGAATTCTTGCTAGAGGATTTGAACCGAGACGCTGTAGTGACAGAATGGAGGGAAGGGAAGCGATAAAGAAAAGTTAAGAAGGTTAAGGCACCCAGAGAGTAGCAATAATAGGAGGCCTTTACCAGCCCTGTGGTATGGGGCCTAAGGGAGGAAATAGAGTTCCTAGAGCCTAGTAGGAGCTGGAACCCTACATTCAGGGCTGCTTGGCAGGAGCTGTAACTTGGAGTAATTGGGCACAGTTACTTCTAGAGACAGGCTACAGAAGCACAGGGCTTGGAAGATATATGAGATCTGTCCAGTAAGTATCCAGATATGTACTATGAAAAATAGAGACTTTTATTGAAGATACAAGAAACATCGTACATAGGACAATGATGCCTCTGTCCCCTTCAAAGTAGGCACCTTGGGACCACACACAGTTCTCCCAGCGTTATGACCTTCTTGAGGAAATCTGGTTCATTGGTAGAAGTTTGAATCAAGTCATTAGCAACTGCAATGTGATGTTCCTTCTGCTCTGGTAGCAGGAGCCATGGAATGAATTTTGCTATGACACATTTCATGCCAAAATACTGCATCGAAATCTCAGACACAGCAGTTTTTGGAATCCCCAGATCAGCTTCTAGTTCTTGCACTGTCAGTCGCCAATCTTTGTTGATTGTAGCCTGTACATGTTCAACATTGTCAGGCATTCTGCTTGTTGCAGGCCTTCCAGAACACGGATCACTTTCAATAGATTCTCAATCATCTTTGAAGCATTTGTGCCACACTTTTATTTGTACTGTACTCATTGTATCATCCCCAAAAGCCTTCTGAAGCATCCAAATAGTTTCTGTGGAGGAATGTTCAAGCTTAATGCAAAATTCGATGCAGATTCATTGCTCTACTCACTTAGTCATTTTGAATGTGACAGCCACACAGTACACATGCTCATTCAATGGTGTCTGCTGCCCCACTGACTAGCACAGTGAAGTCATCATTGTACACACATGTGCATTCCAGTCCACTCTCGTTGGCTGCCAGGTTACATGATGTCACACAAACTGTTCTCATTATATTAACAATGGCTGGAATTTTTCTGGACAGACTTGTACATATAGTGAACTCACTCTCCTCCCACACTCTTTCCTGGGCTTTTCATAGGCCAAGCTCAACTGGAAGCCAACTGGAAAGTCAGGAGATACACCTGCAGGGGTCAGCTTCCTGGGGCCAAGAGCAGGGCAGAGAAAGGCAGAGGACACAGAACAAGGCAGGAAATGGGAGCAGAGAATAATCAACCAGGAAAAGAAGTCAATTCTTCCAAATTCTGACCTAAGAGGAAATGGTTGACTCTTCTTGGAATTGGTCTGATGCTTTTCAGCCCTAGAAGAAGCCAAGTGTAAGAGCAGAGGGGTTGCCTGATCCCTAGTAAAATCAGCCACAAAACCTTGTCATGGGTGGCATTGACTGTACTTTGATGTAACAGCCTGGCCCCAGATTCATATGCCCTTTTCCTCAAAGTCAAGTTTGTAGGGGGCTGAGTGGACACAGTGGAGTGGGGAGCAGAAATTCAAGGACTGTAATAATTGACTATTTAAGTTGTTACAGTGGAGAAACATGTTCTTAATTTTTGGTACATTAACAATATTTACTGGTCAGAGGAGCATTAGTTCTCAGTGAAATGCAGTTAGAGGAGATTACTTTCTAGTTACCATGTATACTCAATTTATCAACTAAAAGGAGAATGTAGGGGTTCTTATCACAGAATTTTTATGAAGCCCATTTTCCCCTTGAAACCTTGAACTCTGTTATTTGCAAGTTATTTAAAAGCTAGCATTTCAGTTATAAAAGCTACAATCACATTTATTTTTCTGGTTAAGGAGCAGGGAAGAACAACAACTCCCCATGTGGAAGTTAATCTTTTCAACTTTCTCCCCAAGGGACATATACATATGCAAACTTACACCTCTAGACTTGGGAAACATATCAGGCAGTGTAATTGTACAGATTTAGGCAACTGTAATAAGACCTGACCATCCAAACACCTTTGAAAGTGTCATTGACCAACTGGAGCATGTCCAAAGGAAGGATGACTAGAATGACAGTGGGTTTTGATGGATCTGTCTTCAAATTTCTAAGGGAATGAAATGGTTAATTATATGCTATTAATAGGTAACACTAGAGCCTGCCATTATAGGAAAACCACTTTTTCCTCATAAGAAAGAAATTGATAATTGTCTGATTGATTTACTGTTCCAGTGCCTAGTTCTGTGCTTGGCATATAAAAGTACTCAGCAATATTTGTTAAAAAAATGGTAATCCTTGGTATGGGTCAGTGGTGAAAACTGCCACTGCCAAGCTAGAGAGCTATCTGCCACTGACTCAAGTCTGGATGAGCACTTGTAGAGGGTGTCCCTGTATTAGACAGAAAATTGTATCGTTTCAATTTCTGGACTTGATCAATTCTAAAACTAATGCTACTGAGTTAGACTAGGACTTGGTTTGAAACAGAGGGTTAAGAAAGTTATCAGGGCAAGTTCATCCTCATTCTGGGGACAATTAGGATAAGGTAAATCACATACATCCCTCCAATGTGGGGAACTTTGAGAGCAGAGAAATAAAAATCTGATGTGACTCAAAATTAAGAAAATAGAATCCAATTTTAATATGGGCAAAAATCCTTAACAGACACCTCACCAAAAAAGATGTAATGTACAACACTGACCAGTGTGGCTCTGTGGGTTGGAGCATTGTCCCATAAACTGAAAGGTCACAGGTTTGATTCCTGGTCAGGGCACATGCCTAAGTGTCAGGTTCAGTTCCCAGTTGGGGAACATATAGGAGGCAACCAAATGATCTTTCTTTCACATTGATTCTCTCTCTCTCCCGCCCCCTTCCTCTCCCTCACTGGGGAAAAAAGAAGATATAATGTATGAATGGCAAGTAAGCATATAAAAAAGTGTTCCACATCATATGTCATCAAGGAAATGAAAATTAAAACATGATGCCACTACACACCTATTAGAGAATTTGAGAGGCCAAAACTCAGGACATCGACAACATCAAATGCTGACAAGGGTGCGGAGCAACAGGAACTCTCATGCATTGCTAGTGGAAATGCAGAATAGTACAGCCAATTTGGAAGACAGTTTGTTGGTTTCTTACAAAATTAAACATATCCTTACCATAAGATTCAGCAATTGTGTCCTTGGTATTTAAGCAGAGGAGCTGGAAATATGTCCACACAAAAACTTGCACACAAATGTTTATAGAACCTTTATTCATAGCTGCCCAAACTTAAAAGCAACCAAAATGTCTTTCAATAGGTGAAAAGATAAATAAACTGGTACATCCAGACTGGAATACTATTCACACTAAAAAGAAATGAGCTACTGAGACTTCAAAGGCCTGGAGGAACATCTAATGTATATTACTAAGTGATAGGACCAATCTGAAAAGGCTATATACTATGTGGTTCCAACCACATGACATTCTGGTAAAGGCAAAAATACAGAGACAATAAAAAGATCAGTGGTTGCCAGAGGTTGGAAGATTGAGAAAAGGATAAATAGGTGGAGTATAGAGGATTTTTAGTACAGTGAAAATAGTCTGCATGATACTATAATGATGGATATATGTCATTTTATACATTTGTCCAAACCCATGGAAAGTTTACAAAGGGTAAACCCTAATGTAAACTTTGGACTTAGGATGATTATGAGGAGTCAGTGTAGGTTCATCAGTCATAACAAATGTACTGCTCTGGGGGGGGGGGCGGTTACAATCAGGGAGGACAGGCATGTGGGTATAAAGGGTATATGGGAAATTGCTGTACCTTCCCCTCAATTCATGAATTTAAAAGTGCCCTAAAAAATAGTCTCAATTAAAAAAAAAACATGAGAGCTCTCTGAGAAGGCGTCTGAATATTTTCATTTGGTAGAAAAGAAAATCAGGAGTTGAGTTTAGTATGGCCTGTCCTGGGTATCAGATCTTATGAAACAGGGCAAAAGAGGGTTTTGCAAGGCGAATAAAGTGCAAGGAAACCAAGAAGATTATTTAGAGGTTGATCTTTAGAATCCCCCCAAATATCAAGCCCCTAATACACAAGACAATGAATCCACCATTCCAACACCAGCAATCACTGCATATGCCTGTGATTATCTCCCTCCACCCCATCTACCACCAAATGAACACCTTTAAATATCCTCCTGATTTTGCACACAGATAATTAAAGAATGCAGTTTGATTGCTCATCATCTGTTCTATAGCTATGAGTCAAAGTATGGGATCTACACTCTGGCTGTGGTTCATCTCTGAGCATTCAATTTAGCAGGGGAAATTTTCCTTTTCTCTTTCTACTTGGGGACCTAGCTCTTTAAATTCTATCCTTATTGGCAGGCTGTTGTCATGGAGAAAAATAACTTTAAGTAGCTCTTTGTAAAGCTTTGAGTTGCTGTTCCCTGCTATTTAAAGATCCCTCAGTAAAGCAAAAAGTACACTGTGCTTCCATATAAGGCTCTGCCACTCCAAGACAAGAGTGTCACTGGGGCTTGGTTCCATGTGCTCATAGGAGAACAAAACATGTCCTGAGCATCTAGGATCACATTTACTAAGCAGGTCAGCTTGGGAGGGCAAAGGAAAATCAGAAATCAGAACTCTGCTATCTGAAATCTTTGGACAACCAGGCTCCCAAATCATTATGAGCTGAAGTAAATGAGAGAAGCCAAATCTTATAATCCCCACTTATTTGTTTCCCACAGGGAGCATTTGCTCTATGTGGTCTTGGAACTAATTGCATAATCCATTTCCTTGTCAAATACTCACCTTCTAGTCGAACACTCAGAATCTAAAACTTCCTTCATTTCAATTCACAAGCATTTACTATACACTTAAAATATGTCTACCTCTTGTTTGGACACTGTAGAGAATATTGAGGTGTAGAACAAAGACTCAACAGGGTAAAATTTGAGAGATGAGACAAAACAAAGGAAACCGATGAAACACCAAGTGATACAGAATATTAGTGATTCCCATCTTTGCCTGATGTTTGGACTCAAACATGAAGCTACTTTAAAAACACCCATTCCAAGGCCCTTGCACCTGACCTACTGAATCAGAAACTCTGGGGGCAGAGGGAGGGCAGAATCGGCAGGATTTTGCCCTAAGTGCATGTTTGAGTTCTGTAAGAACTCTGACAAGAACAGCTTCTGTCTGATCCTCTATTTTCTCATCTGTAAAATAATAGAGGCCTCTTCCTTCTCTGATTTTGTTATTTAAAGAACTAGTAAATATGGTTTAGATAATAATCAATGTAAAAAGTCAAAGAGGGCTTCATGGACAATGTGGAACTTGGAAGAGCAAAAGCATTCCAAGGAGTGCACAATGGCCCCTAGTGTGCACTTCAGAATACGACATCCTTGTATTTGAATCTCAGTTCTGCAACATATTGGTTGGATTAACTTTAGCTATGTGATTTAACTTCTCTAATTATCCATTTTTTCCTATAAAATGATCATATTAATAGTACCTACTTCTTGGAGTTGTTAGTAGTAGTCAAAGAGACAATGTATACAAAGCACATAGTAACAGCTCAGTGGTTATCATGAGCATTGTTCTCCTTTTTATTGGTGAAGAGAAGAGAATAAGAAGCTTATTCTCCACCTGGAGAAAAAGCTCTTGGGAAAATTCATATAGGCTGTAAGAAGCTTGGCAGGTTGTGTGGAGGGGAAGAAACTGGCTTGACTCTGTTGGGAGGAGAGAGATAAGGTTGGATGGCACAGGTGGGGTTACATTCTCCAGTTTATTGTGCAAACTACTTGGCTAAAGAGGACCTCTTCACTCCCTCCAAGACAGATGCTTCCTCACTTCCTTGTAACCACAAGCTATTTAAATGGATCCCTCAACATTAGCTATTTCAGCAAAAGTTTCCTGTCATCGGGCACAGAAAGAATCCAGATGGTGTCTTCTTGTACAGTTGATCTGGTTATGCCAGGGTGGACCATACACAGAATGACCTACTTCAAAAGAGCAGGGAAGAACAAGCCTTTACAACCACAGCTGTGAAAGAAATGGAGCTATGTCTGGCATGGAGATGATTAGGCCTTTCTCTGGGGTCAGAAATGCTGGCCGACAGCCAGATTACCACTTGGAAGAGGAATCTGTGCTCACCATTGTGATCGTTGTAGATAAGGTCTCTCCCTGTCTAGAAAGTGAACTCATTCTTCAGTGAACCTGTGGCCAAATCTAGTTATGGCCAAGTTCTAGGGAAGGGTTCATGGAAAAAGTATCATAGAGAAGTAGTCAGGGGTATGTAAAGGGTTGGGAACCTGAAGTGTTTTGTATTCATTTCTGAGCACCCAAGTATCAACATCTTAAGGGAAATCTCTTCCTTGGTTTCAGTTTATTTACATTTGCAACCAAATGAATCGTTTACATAGTTTGCCTTCTTGGTTATCAAATATGTTGCCTACTGGAGAAAAGGGATTTTCTACTTTTTAAATGAAACACTTACCTCATGAAATAAATATTAAGTTTTAAAGGAATGACTAGTGGCTGAGTCTGGGAGATAGTTCTATCTTTGCTTCATTTACTTAGTCATTCTATTCAGTCCTGAGTGTCCAATATATAGGAAGGACTCTCTTCCCCCACTTATTCACCCCATTTTCTGTATACTCTGTACAAGGCACAGAGCTAGCACTGTGAGAGATAGAAAGATGAAAAAGAAAGATTTCTGTCTTCTAACAATGTGAATTTATGAAGCTCAAAATAATTAAAATTTGCCATGGCAAGTGAGCATAAGCTACCCTTGACATATATGCACCTTATATAACAGACCCGTGTAGGGAAAGTTCCTTGTCCCAATTCAGCAGTCTCTTAAGTGTATGAGATTAATTTCAAGAAGTTCATTTGGTGGCCTGGGAAGCAAGTGGATGGGGGCAAAGAAAAACATGTATTGCACATTATTTACTTAGCCACTACTCTGTTTTGAGTGCTGGGCCAAGTCCTCAGGAGGAATATAAAAATTAAAAATGAGATGATGTTTTTAGGAGGTTTTAATGTTGAGGGTGTGTTGGTTAGGACCCATTTGGTTCCCAGGAACCATGTAACAAATTAATAATAGTGTAAATAATAAAGGCATTAAATTAAATTATATAAATAAGAAGCTGACAGATGGCTGTTCTGGAGCTGGTTCATCCACTCTGCACTGTCAAGAGCATTGGGTTGGCATCTCCGAGATTCCCTTGGAGTTCCCATTTTGTTCACAAGGTGGTTGTGCAGATCCATACAGTACATCCTTCAGGACCTCTTCTAAAATGGCCAGGGGAAGCGCCAAGGCCATGAGAGGGCCTCTGCATGCACTTTTTCCCTTTGTCATAGAGAATATGTCTTTTTCATCAGATACCAGTGTACGAGGTCTGTCCAGAAAAAGTCCAGCCATTCTTAATGTAATTGAGAACACTTTGCACATCGATGTAATCTGGCAGCCAAGGAGAGTGGATTGGAATGCGCATGCATGAACAATGATGACTTCACTGTACTAGTCAGTGGGGGCAGTAGACACCATTGAGTGAGCATGTGTACTGCGTGGCCATGGCATTCAAAATAACTAAGTGTATAGAGCAATGAATCTGCATCGAATTTTGCATTAAGGTTGAACATTCCTCCATGGAAACTATTCAGACAATTCAGAAGGTCTCAGCTATGGGCAACTGGAGATTGGCAGCTTCATCATGACAACGTGCTATCTCATGCATCACATTTCATGCAATGTTTTGGCAAAACATTAAGTCACCCAGGTGACTCAGCCCCACTACAGCTCAGATTTGGAGCTCTGCAACTTCTGGCTTTTCCAAAACTAAAATCACCTTTGAAAGGGAAGAGATTTCAGGCCATAAAAGAGATTCAGGGAAATATGACAGGGCAGCTGATGGCAATTAGAACTGTGTGAGGTCCCAAGGTCCCTACTTTGAAGGTGACTGAGATTGTCATTATCCTATGTACAATGTTTCTTGTATCTTATACCTTATTCAATAAATGTCTCTATTTTTCATATTACATGGCTGGATATCTCCTGGACAGACCTCGTTTTTCTCCTTACAGCTCACTGGATAGAACTGGTTTACAGGTCTCATCTTAGCTACAAGTGAGGCTAGGAAAAGGAGGGATTGTCCAGTAGCCAGTCGACATTTTTTTTTTCAACAGAGGTGAAATGATTATAAAATCCTAAGAATATATTATTTAACCAATTACTCAAAATTGCATGAGTATTGTGAAGTAAAGAAAAGGAAGGAGTACACATGGCATGCAAAGGAATTTAAAAAGAGACAGAGAAACCATTAGATAAATGGCAAATTTAAATTGATAGACAATAAAGGGTGAAGGTCTTTCAGGTAAAAAAAGAAATCAAGAAAATTGGTAATGGCATTAAATGATCCGTAATATCAGTAGCACCAAGGTTATAGTGTTGGCAATATTTATATCAGTATTAGAATAATTTTCTTATTTTGCCTGCCAGGATATTTTGAATTTAAATAAACAATATATTTTTTTGAAATGTGTGTGATATTTCCTAAGAAGTGCTCCAACTATATAGACAAAATGAATGCAAGTTAGCCAATTACATTATAGAACTTTCCATTTTGTAATGCAGGATGGAAAGAAGGAGGCACATTTTTCCATTCAAAGCCTTTCCTAATGAAGTTTTGCAAGCAACTGTGAGACGTGTCCCGAGGAGGGGTGCTAGTGCTAGATGTCAACCACCAGTGATATTCCAAGCTTTGAAGGCATCAAAATGCTGAGTTATGAGTACCACCAAGAATATATGCAAGTGTAAAACAACCAAGGTAGGGGATATAGCGTGTCTCTGAAATCTGCTGGTTAGATGGAGACCAGCAAAGCCTTTGCTACAGTAATGCTTGATCTAATGTGGTGTCTATTTTCTAACCCCAGTTATTCTATATCTCACCCCCATATTTCTTTCCTTTATCAGTCTTGTTAAAGCTTACACTTACTTTATTGATGTTTGTTTACCTAACTTTTGTTATCTTTCCTTCCTACAATAAAACCTCCCTGAGGACAGACATTATATTCTTGTTTACCCAGGTATCCCCAAAGCCCATCACAGGGCCTGGAGTCTCTCAGTGTTTATTAAGTTAATGAAGGATGAATAAGTAACCTTATCTGTAACTCCTTTTTTAGACACTTGAAATCTACAAAACTGTCCACACTAGCTGTCTTTCCTCAGGCTTGTGGTGTGTGTCACAACAGGAATGACGCTGGGACTGGATGGAGCCTGTTCAGCAAACAGAATACATCAAACCAAACATTACCAGACAATCAATAAAAGAATAGTCATTACTCCAATACCTACCAAACTAAGCCAGGGGTTTGGCTCACATTAAGGAAAGCTGATTCATTATCAGCTGTCACCCCCTAGTGGTAAAGATTATACTTATCAGGGCTCCACATTTTAGCCTCATTTCAAAAGAAAGAAAGTCAGAGGCTTTTGCAGAAAAGTTCTTTTGCTACCAATTTCACAACCTTTGAATTACATATAACACACACGTGTATTATGGGTTGTACCTTCCCATAACGATCTGCTTGTTAACTTACTAGAAAACATAGCTAGAGGTGAAAATAACTTGCCTAAAATTCCCTTTGAATCCTGTCTGCTTCTGTCATTTCACTTGCTTATGGAACCTTTTTCTAAGAAAGATGTAAAATAACTATTTATTTTCAAAGCACCTTGGAGAAGAATATTAGTTTTCTATTTAAAATTTGGCATGATGTGAGTAATCTTCCAGACAGAAAGAAAACCATGACAAAGTCACCCTAAAGCTGGATGGATATAGATCAACTTTTTTAGATGAATTTCAGCAAACTACATGTTAAAAAAACCATTAAATTCAGCCAAACCACTACTTACAAATCATTAGTTGCAAAACAAACAGTTGCTTAACTGAATTCAACATTTCTCTGCCTCCACCCAATCCTAGACCCCAAAACACCCACAGAAACCTATATTTGTATCTAAGGATATAGATTGAGGAAGGCTTTTAAAAGTAAACCACCCAAATTATTTCTAATTATGAAAGAATTATGAGAGCAGAGAACACATTTTTTTCATACATACATTTCAGCTTCATATTTGACTCTGTCTTAGCTAAAGAGAGTTTATATTGAGTTTATAAGAGAGTTTAGAATGAGAATATCATCTGCTTATAAAATTTGTTTGAAATGCTTGGGATGTGTGTGTGTGTGTGTGTGTGTGTGTGTGTGTATCAGGAACGTGAGCATTAATTATTTACCATTCATTGAACTTGGCATACAACCTTTCTAACAAAACTGTGGAATAGACATTATTATTATCACCAATTTATAGATCAGCCTGTCAGATATATTACATTCCTGGCACAAGGTTACCAACTCTGGATACTGAATCTTACTGGATTCCAATTAGCTGCCCTTGTAGCAATGACTCTTTCACTTAATTGGTACAACTCAACAAGCGGGATCCTAGTAACTGCAGTGACATTGGTCATTGAGGGTGCTAGGCAGGATTCAAAAGCTTCAGGAAATATTTATCTCGTACTAAGAACAAATGGAAACTGTTCTGCCTTAAGGAGGGGAGAACTTAATTAACACCTAAAGACTTATAGGACATCAAAATTATTCTTCTTAATGCTACACATTTTATATGCTATTATCAATAACTTGAACATATTCTAGAACTTTATTTAACCAAATCTCAGTTATTATTTATTTTGTTGCCAGTTGCCTTTGTTTTCTATAAATAAAAAAGTATAGTGCCATTGGTTGCCTTTTCAATCACAAAAAAAAAGGTAATTTATTTAGGATTTTAGTTACTTTAGTACTAGTTAGCCAAGATTTTATCCTATTAAATTTGTGTGGCCATTGGAACTGTCCTATCTGTCTAGAAGAAAATTCCCATGGAAAATCATCTGCTTGTCTGGTGGGATTGTAACGCGCTAATTGTAGTATCTTCTCCAATACACCAGATGGCGGCGGCTCATTTAACCGGTATATGCATATAAGTGAACCTCACAAAGATGTTCAGACTAGTGTATCAGTTAGGCTGTAAAGAAAGAAAAGTTTGTCTTAAAGTGTTACAGTATAGGAAACCGAACACCACATGGTATAGTTTCTATGAGCCTCAGGTGTAAAATACTTCCTTCAAAGCATCAAAGAAAAAGAAGCACACAATGACATAGGACTGTTAGAATGGGTAACTTGTGTTATACCAACGCTGAAAAACCATTTTCATAGAACTCACCTTTCATTAAATATTTCAGAAATGGCATTCTGTCTGAGCATGCCATTGACACACTTGACTTTTAGGAAACAAGACAGACTAGACTGAGTAAATAGGTTCTAAAAGAAACAGATTTGTTTTCTTTCAGTGGAGGGATTCAAGCATTGCCCAGAGTCTGGATGGAACTGTGGCTGTAAAAATCCATGGTAAAAAATGAGTGAATGAATGAATAAACAAACAAACAAACAAACAAACAAATAAACAAGTAGCTTCCATGCTAGTTAACATAATGGATGAGAATCAGGACTGGCTTAATTTCTGGTGCTCAAACCATTCCAGATCTTTCTTCATGGCGCACAAACCATTTTCCCATGATCTTTGTCAGATGAGGTTAAAAGTCTACAGCACCTCAATATTTCTAGCTTCTGTTTTCCCTTAATCTTTTGATTAAAATGATTAGGGCTGCTAAAATTCCTCAGTGCTTAAGTTGATGAGCCTTCCACTGTTCCACATCTCTAAACCTATTTCAGTGCTCAAATCCTAGCAAGCGGTGAACACAAAACTAGGGCACCTGTGAGGCTGAGTGTTCATTGGGAGTAATATTCAGAAGATTATGTCCAACAGATAAAAAGTTACCTGCAAACATAGGAAACCTGGGTTCTTGTCTGACCATTACCTGGGCAACTCCTTTGCTCTCTCTGGACCTCAGTTTTCTCATCCGCCAGACACATCGACCCGCACATCTTTTGTCTATCAACCCACCCCAGATCACCTTAGCAGGGCCTATAGAGTAGTGTCCATGCTTCACTCTCCTTCCCCCAAGTCACTCAAGACCCTTTATGTACTGTTTTCCTTCCTATCAGCTACCACCCTCTGAAATGGTCTTATTTATTTGATCACTTATTTATTGTCAATCTCCCTTCGCAGAAGAGGGGGGAAACTCTTCCTCTACCCTCTCAGGTTCTATACCTGAGGTCCTGGAAATTAAGCTGACAAAAGACAGACTAACAGGAGACAATGCTTTATTTCACAGGCAAATGAAAGGGCCTCAAGAAATAAAGTGAAAATCTCAAAGAGCAATTAGATCCAGGGGCTTATGTGGCTTATGTACCATTTTAACAAAGATCAATAAACTTGTGGAAGAGTGACAAAAAGGAAAAGAAGTTTAGGCAGTAGGTTCAGTGAATTGTGAGACGGTAGATATATGGGGGAAACTAACAAAAGGCAAGAATTATTTTAGTAAAGTTTGTTTGTTCAGGTTCATCTTGGCCTGGTCTCCATCTCAGGTGATACAGCCTGTTTTGATCCTCCTGGTACAGGTAAAGGGAGAGGGGATACCTTCACAAAGAAAATTTTATACCCTGCCTGGAGAGAGGGTAGAATGCTTTTACCTGCACCTGCTTTTACTTAATTCAGCTCAAAATAATCTTTAGGCCAAAGTGGCAGGTTTTGGGGTGCTATATTCTCATTTCATACACCTTCTAGAATATAAGCTGTGGAACACCTTCTACAGTGCACTCAGGAACCCATCTTGTTCACCACTGTATCCAGAGAGCCTGGTACATGGGAGGACTCAATAAGTAATGACGAATACATGAAGGAATGAATTTATGAATTTTTGCACTTCTGATAAAGAGTTTGCTCCAATGTCTTCTGTTAGCAGATGAGTTGTGAGAAGGGGAGGCCATCCAGGGTTTGTGCTCTGCAATGCTGACACTAATTTTGTTCTGAGTTCTGGTAACTGCCTTGCTTAATGTCCCATTCCACCATCCTTGAAGTGATACAGGCTCTCCTTCTTAGTGTGCGACCAGTTCAGGGACGTTTTTTTGCATAGATAAGTTCATTGCCTGCTTTTGGTGCTTACCCTGATTGCTGACATCCTTGATACCTCCATTCCATTGCCTTCGAATCTTGTTAATACACCAGGGAAAAGTCAAGGAGATTCTTGAGCTACCTAACCCCCAGGATGAGTGAATTGATCAGGCCATTCCTGAGAAAAGGTATTAATTTAGAGCAGGAGAAACACAGTTTCTTCAGTATCCAAGGATAAGCGTATCCAAGACAATCTTTATATACGTATTTTAGTGGCAGACCAGCCCCACCAATACCCCTCCACCTACAACAGAACTTGATTTGTTTTCCATTTGATTTTTGTTTCCCCAATTTGGAGGGAGGACAAGAAAATGGTTTGGTGTTTTGAAGGATCATTTGAGCAATCTTAAAGTTAAAAAATATCTTACTTATCATCTAATACAGTGTTTCCCCAAACTTGTCAGAACATGAGAATCACCTAAGATGCTGGTTAAAAAACAGTTCTCAGGCCTCACCCTACTGGTTTGGATTCAGTCAGCTGGGGTGAGGTGAGGGATATCTGTATTTTTAACAGGTGCCACAGGTGATCCTCATGTTGGAGCAAGTTTGAAACACTATCTGATATAACCCTTCCAATTATCAGATGAAGAAACTGAGGCTTAGAAAGGCCTGGATGATCATTTGGGTCACATGTCCCAAGAATCTTCATGTTCCTTGACCTGAATTCTTACTTTTATGCCAACCTGCCTCCACCTAAATCTCCATCCTCCTAAAAAAATATTAACACCCACCCAACAGGAGGACTGAGCACCCAAAAATGCTTCCTTAGGGTTTCCAACAAAAATGTTGGCTGACTTCTTTCAATATTCTCTCATTATGAAACATCTTTTTTCCCTAAAACTTGCTACTCATAATGTGTATGTGGTCCAGATTAGCATCCAGACTTTGAAAGCAAACTCTGCAAATGACAGACATCATAGGACCAGTCTGATGGCTCTGTGGAGTTAGCTTAGGTCAACCACTAGATTAGTGTCTGAAATCTTAACCTAGATCCTCATCAAGTATCACTTGGCTTATCTGGTGAATAAAGAATCCAGTGAGGTAGGTGTTCAGAGCAGTTTTTTCATCATCAGGAACTACAAACAATTACTAATCTGTTTATACTGATGTAGTCCGTCTGTGCATGAGCAATTTTGTGTTTTTTCCTAAGTAGAATATCATATTCTCCATATACCTACATGCTTAATAAAATGAAAGAAGGAAGGAAGGAAGGAAGGAAGGAAGGAAGGAAGGAAGGAAGGAAGGAAGGAAGGAAGGAAGGAAGGAAAGAAAGAAAGAAAGAAAGAAAGAAAGAAAGAAAGAAAGAAAGAAAGAAAGAAAGAAAGAAAGAAAGAAAGAAAGAAAGATCCAGTCAGTCCCAGTTCTTATAAAACAGAGCTGAAAGCAGTGATTCAGCTGACTTTAAATGACTCAGCAGCCTGCCTTGATAGCCAAAGTTTGTGAGTCATCTGTCTACAGTCTGAAGACATTCATTTCAGGAACACCGTTTCCAGAGACCTCCCGAAGCTCACTAAGCTCATTAGTAACTAATTGGTTATATTTGTTTTATCCAACCCTTGGCCTTCAACCTCAGTTTTTATCCCTCCTCAAAGACACATAAGATGAACTTAGAGACATCAAGCAGTAGTTCCTATAAGGAACATCCCGCATCTAGGGTGAATTTATACTTCCTTTGGGTTTGATTTTCTTGGTAATCTGGGCTTTTAGGGGAAACCCAAAGAATGGAGTGGCTTTGCTTGGGAACAAATTCTTAGATTTGCTTAACCTTATGATGAATGAAGAGTGAGCAGAAGTAAATGCTTAGTTTGGGTTCCCTGGGAGAGTGCTCAACATAAATCTTAGAACTTAAAATATTACTGGAATGAAATTTTTTAAAGATTATGCATTTATTTATTTTTAGACAGAGGGGAAGGGAGAGAGAGGGAGGGAAACATCAATATGTTGTTGTCTCTTGCATGCTCCCTAGCAGGGACCTGGCCTGCAACCCAGGCATATGCCCTGACAGGAAATCAAACCAGTGACCCTTTGGTTTGCATGCTGGTGCTCAATCCACTGAGCCACACAGCCTGAGAGGTAATAAAATTTTTTATACTATTTTGGATAAAGAAAGTTTGTTTTTTATCTAGTTTCTCTTCAATCTTATTGGTATAGTTGCAAATCTTGCAGGCCCTGAACCTTGCCTTAATTGGCTATTGCAAAATTGCTCATCTGCCATTATAATAGTAATAGCTACTATTGTTTATTGAGCATTTACTTTTTGACCAGCATTGGGCTAAGCTGAAACTGCAGAGGTACTAATTTTCTCACAGTGGTCTAAAAAGACAGTGGTCTTTTAAGGAATTTTGCTATATTAATTATTTGTATAAGTGAGGGATTTCGAAAGAGAACCCAGAAAATGTCAATATTCAATCTTTCTGTGCTAGGCTTGTAGGTACGAAGGCACCATTTCAATGAAATAGTTTCTTGAAATCAGACTCCAAAATGGAAGAGACAAAAGTTGCTCAAACCATAGGAGCAATATTGACAAACTATCATCTCTAAGACTGCTCTCACTATGGAAGAAGATTCTGATGGTTGAATCAAATAGAACATTGGCTCAGATTCCTCCTGGAGCTGATGAGCATATGTCTGGGGCCAAATGACAAGAAAAATGTTCTCCTAAAGTACCATATATTTTTCCCTCAGCACCCATCATTGCTAATGTGGACAAAGGCTGAACTCCTTACCAACACAGCCCACTTTCTGAGAAACATGGGTTCCAGCTTTGACTAACATTCATTCATAAACAATAGTACTGGAATCCCTAAGTGGCAAACAAATCACAGAAAACCATTATATAAGATAGCTCACGGATTCTGTAATACTCTTTTTACAGATGAGAAAACTGAGATCAGAAGAGGTGACTGGGCAAAGATCACAGTGTATGTTTATGATCAACCATAACATGACCTCAGGTCTCCCATTCTTGCTCCTATATCAAATCCTTTTTCTTTAAGTGACACCTTTGGATCTCAATATCATTATTGGAGTCTCTGCTTGCCCTGGGTATTTTTTAAACAATAACAACAACAACAACAACAACAACAAACAACAAAGAAATGTTACATAAGCCTCTAGTTAAAACAGCAGAATGGAAAATTTATCAGTTGGTTATTTTTATTAAATCCTCCTCAAAATATTACCCATTCTTACCTTATTCTTGTATCCAGAAGCTCATTTTCTGCTTTGCTTTCTCCTTATCATTGAAAAATTATTTTATTGCACATACCCTTTGACCTAGAACTTCATCATAGACATATACTTCAAAAAATATACTGGGATCTACATTGTGGCAATGATTAGAATCATCAAAAAAACAGAAAATAGCCATCAGTTGAAGACTAGTTAAAAATTACCTTGGAGACATACATAGACTATGTTGTTATTTTTAAAAAAGGAAAGAAGGAAGGAAGGAAGGAAGGAAGAGAGGAAGACAAGCAGATAGGGAGGAAGGAAGAAAGGAAGGATCACCTTCAGGATATGTTGTAAAGTGAACCAAGAATGTATGTAGGATTATTCCATGTAGGCTTGTTTTTAAGTGTATATATATATATATATATATATATATATATATATATATATCTTTGTTTCTACATGGAATATTCTGGAAGGATACTCAGAGCCATACTGTTTTTGCTATTTGTACTATTACTTTATAATAATTTCATAAGTAATAACAAAGAGCAGGCAGAGGAAAGGCCATTGTGTGTTTCTAAATCTGGGGCTGTTAGCCAAAATCAATAGACCTGACCTATTTGTGAAAAGGAGTTAGTCTTCCCAGGCAGGCTGCTGGAACTGCAGCCAGGGAAACGTGATAGAGACAGATGGTAAAACACTTGACTTTTACCAACTGTTTTGGTTTTCCCCTTTGGCCAAACACATTAAGAGCCATTTAAAAGGGAAACACTATAATTATACCTACATGAGAAATAAAAACAGCAGCTAAATGATAGGATTAGACTCTTAATCCTTATTACCACCTCCTTAGAAGACAGGTGTGACAGCCACTCATTCAGGAATACACCTGAGGCCACACCTTGTTTGTCATACTACATCTTGTTTGTCAGATACCTTGTGCTTAGTATTACAGCAGAAAGAAAAATAACAAAAGACATTCCACCCAACAAGCTATTCAGGTTAGCTGAGCCTTGGCACATGGCCTGGCAACTTTGCCGACCATCTCTTTCTCCTTCCAACTTTGGCAGCTTGTATTTTGGTGATGAATGATTCTTTATAAAGTGTCACCAAACCAACACTTCCTGTTTTCTCTACAGAGTTCTAGTTTTATGGCAAATAAAGATTAAGGTAAAAACAAACAAACAAACCTCACAAGGGTCCATTCCATGATATTTATATTATATTATTAATCTTAAAATGAAGAGAGCTTTCACCCTCCTCTTTTTAGGAAGGTGGTAATCTATGGAAATACAGTCTTTTAAAATCTGTTTCAAAAAGCGATTTTACATTTATAAAACAAGAATCTTAAAAATCTTAAAAATGTCTTTACTCTTTGATCTAATAATTTTACATCTATAATTCCAATCTAACCATAGTCAAAAAGATAGATAAGGTTTAGGTGCAAGGATGCTCTTCAAATTATTATTATCATAGTGGAATCATGCTTATCTTACAGAGTAAGAGTTAAATCAGCTACATTGCATCCATATGATAATACAGTGTCACAGAGAACATTAATAACAAGAATCATAAACTATGCACATACAATATCATCTAATTTTATTATTTATAAATGTTAACTGTCAGTCTTTCTGAGATTTCAGGTGATTTTATGCTTTTCTCTACTTTCTGAGTTTCCTTCAATGACTATTTCTCTCATTACCAGAAAAATATAAATGTAAAAGTCACTGATCTTCATGAGAGTTTGCTTAGTAACAACCACCTGTCTATTGAGAATCGGCGATTGGCTCCAATCAGCCCCCACCGAGGAGTCAGCCTACCACACCATAATGTCAGCACCACTACCATAAGCACACCACCAGAATTGGGATTGAAACTGAGTGAGCTTCCATGGTAAGCAATGCTAGAAAACCAGAACTTGAAGTTTTCCCTGGTTCCAGTCATGACTCCTACTGGCAGGCAAACATTTAGCTTCAGCCCGACTTAGTTTCTCATATGCAAAAGTGAGACACCAAGAACATCAATAAGAAAGAAGCTCATTTCTCCCCCTGGCATTATAAGCCAATTTTTGAACCTTCCTGAGAAGTTAGAAGAATGGCATGTTTCATGTTACTATATCCTCAAAGAAATTGAACTGTGGGAAACTAAGATATGGACATCCAGAGTTTACTCTGTGACACACACGCACACACACACACACAGTTTAAGAATAATAGCATATTATCAACAATTAGATATATCTTCTAGTTTACCTCAAAGGTCAAAATCTAGCTTTACTTGGAGCTGAGACTAGTTCACCATTAAGCATTTGTGAAGGGAGCAGCAAAAAGACTCAGGGGTTCTTAAGCAAGTTTACTGTAAGCAATCTCTGTAAATGGTAATTGTGCTTATACCAATTCAGTATTCCATATCACAAAAAATGCTTTGAGTTTCTCAAGGCTAGGTGCCAAACAGAAATCAGTACTAAATTTTATTAACATCAACAATATGTGTAACAGGATGGCCCAAGGCCTTGGGCCTTCTCAGATGGCCCAAGGCCAAGATTGAGACTTACTCAACTGGACATGCACAGTAGCGGGCAATGACCACTCCCACGTCTCACTCTGAGCATCCACTGGTTTTCAGAGAGGCTGGGAAGCTTCTGGGGAGAACTCAGTATTCATACACACACATGCATTTCTGGTTGGAAGCAGAATCAATGGCATAGGGGGGTGGAGGACACAGAGGTGTGCTAGACCCAGACCCTACCAGCTAGAGAGAGCCCATTGTGCACCTCTCTTCCCAGCTCCTTGTTCAGTGAGCACACATTGGTGGATTGAAACTCCCCATGGTGTAAGAATTTATACCATGGAAAGCAACCGATACTATAAATCAGAGCCTACCCCACCCCCATTCCCCAAGCCAGATGTTGAACATTTATGAGTGCACCACTGTGACACACTTTGAAAGAGAACGCATGGAGGGAATGAGGTGTCTGGAGTGACAAGCCACATTCAGTAACATGATGTGAGGCTATTTACCCTACCAGTCCCAAAGGTCACTGTGGGCACAGTGTCCCTCTTTGGGCTCCTGTTATGTTGGGCTGGAAAGATAGGGCATGACATCCAGTGTGTGTCTTTGAGTACATGTCTACATCCCATGAGACCTTTAATATTTCTAACCTCACAATAGTGCTATCAATAATCTTGCTGAAGAGCTGTGATATGAGAGGCCCCATAACACGAATATCATAATATCTATGTCCTCACATGTTTCCTACTAGGTCCTGTCTTCCAGAAAGACCAAGTAGGCAATTAATCACATAGGATCAATCACAGAGCAAGCCAGGTGAGGGATGCTCTAAAAACTGGTTCTCTGACTTAACCTGTGGTTCAAGCTACAAGTACCTATGCCACTCTTGCTTTTCCATCATACTGGCCACTGTGATGCTCAAGTAGAGTGAATATGGAATTTCTTTCATGTTTAACTCTCTCATGTCTACTTCTCAGCAACAGTGAAGACTGTTCTGCAAGAGGCAGGCAGCTCTGGTCTACAGCACTGACACCTACTGCAGCAACACAACCAGAGAAGACCCCCAACACAGGAGCTGCCTTCTAGCATGGAGAAGAGTGTTCTTGGAGATGGACAGGAGCCATTCCCTCCGCATTTTGCAGCCTGGACATAAGCAAATTCAGGGTGACTAGCAGGGGCCAGCATTCCTCTGGGTTAACCCTGTGAAGTAATGCAAGTACAAAATTACCAAGGCGGGATATAAAAGGAAAATTACAAAGTGTAATGGGAGCACACAGGGAAATAATGTTTCTTGCTGGGAGAAATTGGAAAACTTCCCAGGGGGAAATGGATAGTTGAACTGAGACTAAAAGGCTAAGTAGGCTTTCAATAATAGATGTGGAGGAAGTGAGGTGTTTGGCACTATTCTAGTCATGAGAAGCGTATAGGCAAAAGCACTGCTTTGTTTATACTGTTTATTTTTTGTGTATTATGTATGATGTTTTGACATCTTAAAAACATTTATGGCTGAAGAGAGACCACTAGTCCTGGAACCAGCGAATTCTTAGAGACAGCAAAGGGCCCAGCAAGGGGTATGCCTTTGATGTGCAACTAACCAATCCAGGGCCCCACCTCCTCCATGTGGCCCTTGCACTCCAGTAGGCAATATTCTTCTGCCTTAATCATCCCAAAGGGGAGGGGCCAGGCAACTAGGAATGAAATGTCCCAAAGGGTTAGAGTCTTCTGAGTTATTCACACTGGCCTGTCCTCAACTGTTTATCCTGACCTGCCTTGCCTTTCCCACAGAAACCCTAATAAAGTCTCCAGTCTTGGTTTTCTCCTAGCTCCTGTTGTCTGCCACCTGAACCCAAACTGGTGTTCCTCACATGGCCCTGCCTGCCATGGCATGTCTTTGTGATTATAATACACTTTGTTTTCCTGCTGTGTGCCTGCTATTGACTGCACCTGACTAATCATCTCATAAAAGAACATAGAACAACTACACAGGTAGAATGTTCTGGGTATGTTCAGGAGACTGGGACATGGGGTGTGCAGTTTAGGAGGGAGGCTGAAGGACAGTTGACCAGCTCATGGATGACCTGGACTGCAATGATGAAGAACAGACCACAGAAGCTTCTAAAGAGGGGAGCTGCAGGTGAAAAAGCTGAGGTTCCAGTTAGTGTGGTATTGGATGAGGCTGGAGGTAGGGAACCCAAAACGTTGTTAAATTCATCCAGATGAGCAGGCATCAAGACACCGAGAGGGAGAAGGAGGAGTCAAGGACTAGAAGACAGTGATATTAATAGAGAAAGTGAACACACAGTCAGTTTCAAGGACAGAGATGAGGAGTTTGGTTCTGGAGTTACAAGAATAAAACCTCTGGTATAGGCTTTAGTATCAAAGAAGGGATTTATACATTTCAACTGATTATTGATGAGTTACCGTTACAGAGTCAAATGAAAACCTATTATAACATAGTTGTTTTGACTTGCATTTCTTTAATAATAGTAGACTTGAACATCTTTTCATTCTTTCAATCATTCATCATTCATTCAACAATTATTTAATGAACTCCTACTATATGCCAGGTACTAGTCTAAGTGTGAGTCATATAGCAGTAAGCACTAGAGACAAAATTCCTCGACCTCATGAATCTTGCCTTTTGATAAGGAGAAATCAACAATAACAATAATGAGAAAATATATAGTATGTCCATGGTGATAAATGCTATGAAGAAAACTAAGGCAGGGAAGGGGAACAGGAAATGCTGGCAGTTGGGGGTGCAAGTTTAAATAGAGAAGGCCTTATAAAAAAGTGACATTTCAGCAAAAGTCATCACAAGTGAGGGTGAGCCAAAAAGATATCTGGGAAAAGGGCACGTTAGACAGAGGGCACATAAGCAAAAAGGCCTCTGGCTGGACCATATCTGGCTCCATTTTAAAAAAATTCACTGAGAATTTGTAGTGGGTACTCTGCGAACTGCTTGTTTATATACACATTTTCCTCTTAGGTCACCTATCTTTCTTCATATGAGTTCTTTGCATGTTAAAGAAATTAGCCCTTGCCTAGCATTACACATATTTTCCTCATTTATATTGTGAGTTTTTATCCATATGTGTATATCAGATTTAGATGTAATTGCTGTATAAAAGTATTAAATTTTATGTAACCTAGGCTTTGTGTCTTATTTAGAAATATAACCTTCTTTCCAGGAATAAAGAACAATATATTCTTTTTTTTCTTTTATTGTAATTGTATGGATTAAAAAATAACATTTATAACTTTGATCTGTCTGGAACTTACTTTGTAATAAATAAGGTAGAGTTTACTTTTTTAAAAAAACAAGAGACTGTTGAAATTGAACAACATCCAAGACGCAAAAAGATGAGTTTCTATTCTTATTTTTTAAGATTTTATTTATTTATTTTTAGAGAGGGAAGGGAGGGAGAAAGAGAGAGAGAGAAACATTAATGTGCAGTTGCTGGGGGTCATGGCCTGCAACCCAGGCATGTACCCTGACTGGGAATCCAACCTGCAACACTTTGGTTTGCAGCCAGTGCTCAATCCACTGAGCTACGCCAGCCAGGGCTAAGATGAGTTTCTAAATGTGAGAAACAGGCAAATTGAGTTGCAATTAGTTGGAAAAGAACCTACCAAAGTCAACATCCACAGGTGCCAACAGCCATTCTCTGGAGTCTCATTCCCCAAGGTCCTTCTGTGGCACTCTAGTTCCATAGGATGACTATAGATATTCTGAAAAAAAAAAAAAAAGGTCTTCCATGTTAAAATAAGTTGGAAAAACTTGGGATAATTATTTTTTAACTATAGAACAACTAAAATCCTTGAACATGCTAGTATCGTTTGGAGTCTCTAATAATAGCACTGTTTGCCAATGGAGCCCTTGTTTCATAAGGTATCTCAGGAACCAGCGTTTATGTCTGGAACAGCATTTCCTTGATCTGGTTATGTCAGAAATACCTAGACAGATTTTTATAACACAGACTGTTGAATCTGATTTCTGATCAGTTGAATCAAAATCCGTGAGGATGATATGCGGGAACTTTTTAAGCTCTCGTGAGCTGGTGTTTTGAAATCAGCATTCCAGAGCAACCTCTATCAAAGAAGTTTCCGCTAAAGAATTAGCTCTGCAAATAACTATCTGAATGGCTATTTTCTCAATTCTCCCAAGGATGAGACATAGCTATGAGCACTGTTCTTGATGCATAGGAGGGAAGTTAATCCACTTCATACAATAGATTCCTGAGGCCATTAAGTTTTATTTCTCTCCCAAAACCCAGATTGAGAAGAGCTGGTCTATAATATCACATAATAGCTGCAATGGGACTAGATATGGTACTTGTAAACAAAATCCCCTTATATCTAACCACCTCTTCATCTCTTATCCCCTACAAACAGAACAATAAGTGTTGAATTTGAGAGCCAGGATGAGTAATGGGATTGAAATTAAATTAAGCTTCATTGAACAAACTCACTTTTGGGCTTCTTAAATTAATATATTCCTCAGAAATTTGGACTGATCGATCATTTTTGTCCTTTCTGCATATATTAATGTTTGAATGGTCTGCTATAAAAGCTCATTAATAAAAGCTCAAGGTCAATCCTGGCTGGTGTGGCTCGGTGGATTGACTACCAGCCTGAGAACCAAAGGGCCACTGACTGGTTTGATTTCCAGTCAGGGTACATGTCTGGGT
Source organism: Phyllostomus discolor (assembly GCF_004126475.2). NCBI lineage: Eukaryota > Metazoa > Chordata > Mammalia > Chiroptera > Phyllostomidae > Phyllostomus > Phyllostomus discolor. The sequence goes on from NC_040907.2 coordinate 132,721,454, forward strand.
TGTGGGCCAGGTCGCCAGAAGGGGGAGCTCAAGAGGTAACCACACATTGATGTTTTTCTCTCTTCCTCCCTTCCCCTCTGTAAAAATAAATAAACAGAATCTTTTAAAAAGTCTTTTAAAAAATAACACAAAGTCATCTGTAATAAGGTCTGATTTTTTTCTTATCCTATCTTGCCCTTATCTTGTGTACAATTCTTTCCTCCCATCAGTGTCTCAAAAGAAAGTATAATGTACGTCAGGCTCCAGAAATTTCAGTACATTGTGCAAAACTAAGTACATTTGATTAAAAAAATTAAGAATTATTTCAATAATTTGAATAAACTGATGTGTAATCATAGAGCCCAATATCATGCTTATTATTATAATTATTTCTCTTTCCAAATGAATTGGTTTGTAAGCTCAAAGAGCACATTTCATTATATCCTAATTGGATTCAGAGAGCTGTGATCTCCTTGTAACCTTACTCCCTATTACAAACTGGGGAAATCATCATTAAATTTGATTTACACATTCCTTTTGGGTAGTGTCACCTATATTTCCCTAATGGCAAAGATTTTCTATTCAAATCTCTTTCTGAACTAAGAAGTCTAGTCATTTAGAATAACCAAGATGAGTACATCTTACATCCTAGTCACTTAGGATAGAAATTAACACTTTCATTCCTAGCTATCGAAACTAACATTCTGTCAAAGCCTAAATCATTAAAATCCACAATTCCCCAAACTCTGAAAAACACTATACCTATGAAATGCTCTGTGAAGACAGAGGTGTCTTAGGGTCAGATAAGTTTAGAAAATGCTGACATTTAAAATATAGCTTAGTATTTAGCTCCTTCATACCTCCTATAGGTTTTTCTAGGTTTCTAGTCAAAATATTTCAAGTTCATTAGACAAGAAATTCTCTTTGAGTATTTTACTTGGTACATTCCTCAGAACACATGTGGGAATTGCAGGGCTAGACTGACATTTATGTAAAATTGACTATATATGTTAGTCTCACAATACATTCATTTAACATCACAGTAAGTCTCTTCCTAGCTGGTGTCAATGGGCTGTGTGAAGAAACCACTCATGAACCAGGTCCAGATATTTCCTCATCATACAACTAGTCATAGGGAACTCCTTAAGGTTCCAGAGGTGTGAGTTGAGAGACAGATGGCAACAGCCAGCTGTTCACACAACTTAGTTTCGTCTTCATCATTTGCTGGACTTCAGTTTTATAGACAGTTCTTTCTTTTTCTTGTGATCATGGAGTGCCCTATGAACACTCAATTTTATGATTTGGTGAAGTAGTACCTAACTCATGATGAACTACTTAAGTTGCATGTATATGTGTATTACTTAAGTTGCATGCTGGATCTGTTCAAGCATTGAATCTGTACATAGGTCCCAGGAGAAAGCCAAAAATTATTTCATAGATGAAGAATGATTCTTTTCAGAAGAGGACATGGCTTTGCTTTAAAATCCTGGGGATCTTCATTCTGATTCTCCTATTAGGGCACCTATCTCAAAACCCCAGGCAGCATCACTAGCTTCCTGGTCTGCTGGGTCATAAGGCTCAGGTAGCAGTAGTCTTAAAGTGCACAGTCGTGTGGAGCAGATGCAGAGCCTCTTTTATTCTAGGCTTGTTCAAACTGGCAAACATACATCATTACCTGGTAATGGGTCAGAGCAGCATGCTCAGACCTGTATAAGTTGTCTTAAAATCCAAAGAAACGCGAATGTACCTTCTTAGTGAATGTAAGGTGTAACAATCTGTCACCCATTTCTTGGGAGATAACACATTTTCCAGGCCACTCAACCTCGAGAAACTTCACCAAGGTGACACACCTTGAATTTTATGCATTGTTTCTCCCACCTCCAGCATGCAAATATTTTACCAAGGCATCTAAAATACCTGTTACTGCCTACTCACCTGGTTCAATCAGCATGAGTCTTGTAGAGTGGTAAGACAACCTTGGGCTCTGTGGACTAGATTATTGCTAAGAACCAAAATGTTGACATAGCCCTCAAGGGAGATAATGAAGGTGTATGGCTATCCTGGTAGATAAAAGCAAACTACGTTTGATGTTTTTGGCTATTCAGAGCAGAGGTGGAAATAGTCCACACCTGTAACATCTGCAGTTATAATTGCAATACTCCACCGTCATTATTCTAGATTCATCTGTATTCTGCAAGGACCAAACAGATGAGTTAATGTTTCTATGACAGGAATCAATAGTCCTGCAGCTTTCAAGGGCTGATGGTGGCACTTCAGGGATGTAGTATTAATTGCTGTTTACTATTTGGGGGAAGCAGTCCTAAGGTCTTCTCTTTGGATTTTCTTGTATAAAAGCCCTTACTCCAGGTGAGTGGATGCCAAAGTGGGGATGCTTCCAGTAGCTAATTAAATGGATTTCAATCATGCTTTCACAGATTAGCACAGTATGGTTTTACAGATCCACTAGACCAATTTCAATATGGGTTTAGGTTATTCCACTTTTCACCTAAATTCCAAGCCCTTACTCTAACTGATAGACATTAGAGGACTTTGGGGTCCTCAGAAATTTGCATCAAGTCAGACCAAGTGAGAAGTAATTCCTGAAAGTTTTGGGACTTGACTTTACCTACTGTAGATTAACTCTGGCAAATGGCCACAGAATCCTTTTTGAAAGGGTAGGTAACAGATTTACAGTACATAATTATGACAGTGTTGTAGAGTCCTTTATCGAGTTGACTAGATATCCCTCTATTCACAAGGTCCTGTGAGCTCACTCAAGTTGAAAATTAGGGATGAGACCATGACTGTTGATGACTTAGGTCTCTGTTACCAAACAAAGTGGCTACCTACCTATTTCAGGGGAATAGGGGCATCATAATCAATTAGTTGCTACCAGTGATGTGGGTACCTACCTATAACCATTCTGATTAGTGCTCTGGGCCTACCACTCATTACAGTAACCATATTTACTTTGTCTCAGGAGTTGAGTGCTGTCACTTGACTTCCATGTCAGGATCCTATCATCCTCACTACAATGAAAGAGCCCTTTTCCATGATAACATTTCCCACCATCATTTCTGAACTACAGAGGGCAGCTACTGCAGAGCTTTCCAAGGATATGTAAACCTTCTCATTGCCCTGTCCAATATGACATCTAGGAGCTCTTCTGAGATGATGTAGTAAAGGAACAGGGAACAGGATACACATGATACATCCACTTCAATCAATATTCTTATCCTCTTTAGCCTTTAGATTCCTTCCTCTATGTTACATGAAAAAGTCCTAGCAACTCAACTTTATTTAATGTAGACCACCATTGATTCCAGTTTCTATCAACTAATAAATTGTATAGCTACCTCCAGTTGCTTGAGTTAACACAATGAATCCAGAGTTTCTATTAAGTGTCTCGTGAGAAAATGCTGGCCTATTCCTAACTGGTCTAGTACACTTGTAATCCATCCATGCATGTTCTCCAAGTGTCTTCAGGTATAGATCAACCACACCATGGATATTTTTTTTGTGTGTGTTTAAACTACCCACTGTGAGTTGTCCTTGTAGTTGTTCCCCTAGAGTACACTCAGGGTCTCACTGTAGTTACTAATCTAGAGACAGTGTGGATGGGGGTGGGCCATAATAGAATCTTCAAGCAAGGGGAAATCAGCACTTCCAACCAGAAAGGTAGAAGGCTCAGTGGGATTTGAGGCATTTAGATTTATCCCTACTCACTTAAATTTGCCTATTCCAATTCTCAGTCAGTGCTCTAATATCACAAAAGATATCTACACTTAAACTGTAATTCAGCAGCCTGCAGAATCAAACTGAGTAGTTTTAAGATATACTAGCACCATAATTATAAGAGATAATGTATTCTTTTAGCACAGTCATAATTATGATTTTCAACCATGTCATAACCCAAGAATTTAAAACCCTAAGCTTATAAATTCAGTTAGAATTTGCCATAGTTTTTTTATTATTATTATTCCTACCAGGACAATCAATTGTAGCAACCACTTGGCTTCCCAAAGACTTTCACTCAATTAATATCCCATGCTAAGCGAAAATAAATGAAAATAGATAAATACATATCTTGCCACTATATGTCATGAACTACCACTATCAGTTATCAACCCCTTTAAATGTAAGTAGGCCAGCTTCCCATCTTTGAGAGTTTGTTTTCCAGAACTGCTTGTGCCACAGAATTCTTTATCATCAGAAACTGTTGGAGAAGGGGTTAAGTGCCTGCAAAACCTAATTAGGGGAATAGGTTCTCATAGAACCACTGGCGTGGCTAGAAGAAAGTCAGGGAAGGCCATCATTTGTTTTCACATTCATGGTCAACTTGTGGAAATCCAGATATGATTTCTGCAGTCAGGCCAAGAACTCGTAAACCTGCCAGTGACAGAAAAGATTGTCAAACATTCTATTTCTTTTCCTTTATATCTCATCTTCTGTGCAGTTCTGTGAGGCCACGGAACTGTGAGAAGGTATGTGCATCATTTCTGGGTTAAGAAAGAGAAATCCCACATGAAGCTCTCTAGTCCCTTGATTTCTGTGCCATGGTTTTCTAGAAGGATGTAAGTTTGATTTGTGCAGTTACCAAGATGGGTAACTCCATCAGCCTGGGTCCTTCAACAACTGTGGGAAGCAGAGTATCCTATCAACCAGTGGTGGACACCAAGTATTAAAAAAAAACTTTTTTGTGTTAAGTCACTTAGATTTCAGGGTTAATTTATTGCTGAAGAATAGCCTAGGTTTGCTGGCTAAGGCAGACACTCGTAGTCACAGCTACCTGTAGCAGTAAAGCAGCAGATTGCAGGGAATCTGCAGGTTGCTGCCAAATTCCACATCTGCCAAAACTAATGTATCTGTCTGTTGTTGCAAAAAGAAGAATAATAGCCCTTGTTTCCTTCTGCCTTTCAAATACATGAGTGCTTCTCTTTGGCAGATCTAAGCTGGGACTCAATTTGCAGGGGATTCTGAGAAATACAGTTTCAAGGCTTCTAGCCTTTGCTATGTGGGGATTACAAAGAAGGTGGCAAAATGATGCCAAGTCTGGAGAAAAAGAAACCCTCATGCACTGTTGGTGGAACTGTAAACTGGCACAGCCACTATGGATAAGTGTGAAGATTCCTCCAAAAATTGAAAATAGAATTACCATATGACTCAGCAATTCCACTTCTGGGTATTTATCTAAAGATCTCAAAAACACTGATTCAGAAAGCTATATGTACCCCAATGTTCAGTGCAGCGTCATTTACAATAGTCAAGATATGGAAGCAACTTTTTTTCCAGTTTTTATATGTTAAAGGTGTCCTTCCTGTACTAGTAGAAGGCATCTTTATCACTAGATAAAGGGAAATTAAGGCCACCAAGTCTGTATAAACAAGCCCTGTCACATCTTTACCATCTTATTATTCCCGGCCCAAATCCCTTTGTCTGGTGAATTCTCCATAAATTTATTGTGTAAAAGTTTCATGCTTTGGTCATTTCTCTGAGACTCATATCTTTACATGGCTCTCATATGTACTTATGTACACACTCAATTAAAATTGTTTTTATATTGACAATGTATTTTTCATTATAGGGCGGGGTCTCAGCCAAGATCCTAGAAGAGTAGAAGGAACATTACTTTTTCTCCCTATAATAGACCTGAGAAATATGAGCAATTGTACCAAGGTTTTTATTAAGATGAGTTGATTTCTATTTTTCCTCACTTTCTGTGCCAGTCCTTTGGAGGTAAGGGCTGCAGGAAAGAACTTTAGTTGAATCAAACACAGCATTAGCAAAGAAATGAGAATGGACATTTTGTTCATGTTTAAAGCAGATTCTTTTTATGAAAGACTATTTCATATTTTGTCTACTGAAATCATTACTGGTATTTTTAAAAATAACTATTGGGACACAAAGTACTAAAATAGTCTATTTCAAGCACTTCAGACACAATGTACGTTAATGATCAGCATTAGGCTGATGTATGAATAAACATTGCAATGATGCAAAATAAGGAGAAAAAATAATATATTTAGTTAAAGCAAATTCAAGGAGTTAATGACTAGTGCTGAAAATTATAAGTAAAAAAAGTAGTCATTTGGTAAACAAAGTAAGTACATTTATTGAGGTTGATTCTCTTGAATAAAAATACACATTTTAATATTATTTCCAATAACTCTTCTGCTTACTAAATAAGTCTATGGGATGTCAAGTCTTCTGAAATTCTCTGGGTTTGAGCTATGAAGGGACACCATCTTTAAGGGTTCTTATCACTGGTTTGGAGAAGAAGCACATCAAATACAGTAATACCCTCATGCTATATGATCACATGTCTGTTCATCTCTCTCTCATAACATTTCAACATGAATAGAAAAAGATTATTTTGAGCTGTAAGTTGCCACCTGATGTTTCAGGATCTATGGCCTCTCAACAAGCTTTAGTTCATTATTTTTCCTACCTTCTGTAATCAAGAGAGTGGAAGTAATAGGCTCTCTCATCAAATAACAGACATGTGTTGTTTTGGATTAGGTACTGAAAAAATATGGGAATATTTCTGATGAAATATTCTTCAGAGAATAAATACTTAGAGAAAACGTTTCCCTTTCTTTTGTTAGAAAAACATTACTTCAGTACAAATAATCATCCTTTCACCAAAAGTTATTTCTTGCATTTGGCCTCTTCTGTGTTAAGCTTATACTAGTTTAGTGTCATAGTAGGGTTTTTTTTTTCTGGTAGTCTTCCATCTCATGAGGTGGAAGCCTAAGACACTTGACCTATGCTGGGGACCTGAGCCGGGGAAAAGCTTGAGAGATTTATATGGCTCATTGCTGAGGGTGAGCCAAGAAACAGCATCCAGTGTGAAACCAAAATGAAAAACCAGAGAAACTGTGTGATCAAAGTCATAGTCCAAAAGGCAAGAAAGAAGAGTCCAATTCTGAGTAGAATGGAGTAATTTGAGGCTGACCAATGCATCTTTGAAGAACTACAAACACTGGATAAGATATAGAATCACTTGCATAAAGATATCCAACAGCTGCTGAATCAAAGAAGATAAGAATGGCTACATTTCTCAAGAGGGGAGAACTTCAACTCTCAGGCAATCGCATCACTTTTTCCCTTGGGGCATATGCAGATTCTAAGAGATTGGAAATCTGAGATTTTCCCAGACGGCTGTGGGAAAGCAAAGCCAGCAGAGATTTCAATGGTTTTGTGGGGCTTTAGAGATGTAATTAAAGGCTTGAGGGACCTCAAATATACAACAACTCAAGACTTGTGCCAATTTCTGAAGTTGTAAGGGCAAGTGATTAAAAAGCAAAGCAGAAAACCTCTGAAACACAAAGTCACACTTTTTTCATAGACTGATGGTACCAGGAAAACAAAGTAGACTTTAGGACTTGCAAGCTATGCCAAAAACCTCTGAAAATCCGAGAGAAGTTCTACTTTTTCATAATGCTGAGGAGACAAAGATTAGACTCTGCCAGTAAGAGGGAGAACAATGGACATATGAGCATTCAGTTCAAAACCCTAAAGGGCAATACCGTAGTCTCAGAAAGAAATTAGAGGCAGATTTAACCTTACCAAAAGTAAGTCAGTCTCAACTCACTTCACTCTGTATTTGTTTTAAGATGATCAGTCCCAATTTCATCTGCTTAGGGAAGGAAAGGATAAACCCACTATAAAGGGGAAAGAAAGTCACTTGGAGTTACATAATTTTTATACGTAATGACCAGCACTCAATACAAAGTTTATAGACATGTTTTGACTCACCATATTACTGAAGAGCTCAGGAAAAAACTTTCAGTGGAAACAGAACCATGGGTAATGTGTATGTTTGGAGTTAGCAGACAAGGACTTTAAAATAACTAATTAACACATTCAAGAACACAGAGAAGCAGCTTTTAAATGGAAGAATTTTCAGAGAATTTTGATCTGTGAAAAGGAATTGAATGGAAATTTTAGAATTAAAAATATAACATCTGCTATTATAGGTTTAATTGTACTAGACACAGAAGACAGGATTAGTGGAATGGAAGAGTGGTCAGTAGAAAAGATCCAAACTGAAGCACAGAGAGAATAGGAATGAAAACTATAGGGAAAATTTCACATGACATACACGGGACACAGTGAAAGGTACAACACGTATAATATGAGCCCCTGAAAGAAAGGAGACAATGAGACACAAGTTCTATTTGAAGATACAATGGTCCAGAATTTTCCCAATTTGAATAATGGTATCCACACACAAATTCATGAAACTCTGCCACAGACTTAACAAATAATTATAAGGAATATAAATAAAAAGAAAGTCATACTTAAGCACATCATGATAAAACTGCTGAAAATCAAATGGCAAGGCAAGGGAGAGAATCCAGAAACCAAAGAAAGGCCCTATGAACAGAGGGGGGAAAAGGGGTGGATTACCTGGATAATCCACTGGGTGGTACACTTGGCAGCATATTTCAGAGATGGAGGTGAAAGCACTTCAGAATAAACAAACATTGCAACCTTGAGCTTCACTCTCAGTTCATCTGTGTTAAGAAGCCTAACAAGAGGGTAAAATCCGAAGCAATTTTTGCATTAATTAATTGAATCCTAGCTAGCTTTTTCTCTATACATTCTATCCAATAAATTAACTTACACAATTTACTATTTGAGAAACCCTGCAAGTTTCAGGAAGGGCTTGCTTTTTGCTGGGTATCCGGATCTGTAAGGACTGCTGTAGCTGACTTTCTCAGCCAGGAGCCCACCTTGGAAAAACTGGGCCAAAGAAGGGAAGATTCAGAGAGAATATTAATATTACCTAGGGGTACTTTTCCTCTTTCTCATTTTTTACAGGAATCAACCAGAAATTCTGCTGACAGATGGCAGGGAGAGGGCCAGTAATGGTATACTGAGTGGCTCCCCATACATTTCTGCACCACTGATTAAGAATCACTTCTTTATTATATTGGTGCAAATGAATCATCCAGAAATTCTCCTAAAACATAGATTCCAATTTAATAGTTCTGGGATGGGACCTTGCATTCTGCATTCTAACAAACTCCCAAGTGATGCCAGACACTGCTGGTCCACAGACTATTTTGACATGCAAAGGTTTGGTGAACCCCAAGTCACTTTTAAAAATTGGCCATTATGGCTGTTAACTGTGAGCTGCTTTAAAATAGAGGGTCCGGAATTATCTTGAGAGAGGTGTGCCCAGCGATGGCACTTTTGAAATGTTTACCAAGGTGTATTTGAACATTAAGTACCATAGCTGCAGAAGATACTGAGATAGGTTCCCTAAAAGAAAGCTTTCCAAAGCCAAATAAGTTTAGGAAGCATTTGTTCACTTCCTGCTCTTTGGGAGATTCACAATGCATCTTAATGACTCTGAACCGCCTGCAGTAGGAAAACATGTTTAACTTGATAATTCATTCATTCAGCTATTAACATTCTGAGTAACTGTGTTCCATGGAACAAACTTTGGGAAATGCAGCCATGCTGAGCAGTAGTTTTCAAACTTTGGGGTTAGCTGGAGACCTAATAGAGGACACAGATGACAGAACTTGATGAAGTAGGATAGGCCCTAGGTCTTTGTAGTTTCACCCAATTTCCCAAGTGATTCCAGTTCTCATCAAGGGTTGAGAATCACTGCCGTCAAGTAATCTCAGAGGAGTTCCTGTTACCATCTGGGGAGGCAGGACTATCTGTTGCTTGGCCTCCCTCTTGCAGAACTACCTCTGCTGTCCCTGGGAGTACCAGCATCAGCCACAAACTGCCTTAGTTTAAGGAAGAACATTGCAACCAAATGAGGCACCCAAAAATTCCTCTCAACATTCTACACACTTACAGGGATCCCTCCAAGTCTTTTTACTGTAACTTCCCAGTCAACAGTGGCTATCCCTTAGCCCTGCTCCAGGTCAGAGCTCACAAAGATTTTCTCTCTAGAAAAAGTGAATCAATTCATTAATTCATTGAACAAATATTCATCAATTAGGACTTTGGCAGTACTCAGGAAATAAGATAGACAAGACCCTCCTATGAGGCTGGGGTAGGGGACAAATAATAAACAAATAAATGAATAAATAAAGTAAGTTCATTTAGTAACCAGTGCTGTGTAGAAAATAAACAGTGTCATGGGAAAGACAATAACTGAGTCAGGGATTCCATTTATACACTTCAGTCCTGGAAGAATGCAGAAGCCCCAGGGCCATTCAGGGTAATGTGGACACCATTCCAGAGAGGCCAACAGTGACTGGGGTTGGCCTGGATGGCTCAGAAAATTTCACCAGCTACCCCAAATATATCTGGTAAGGAGGCAGCCAATATCTCTTGTACCTACTACAATGATACTTGCTCATACATTTCCTCATGAACATTGGTCAATGGTGTTGGATGGATGGACAGACGGACGGATGGATGGATGGATGGATGGATATATAGTTAATTGTACTGATTTTGGCAAGAGCCTTTTGGTGAAATCTTAAAACAGAACTCGTCTAGGTTATTAGGCTAGACTGAGCATTCAATATGATGAACAACTCTCTCCTAAACTATAATGCAAATGGTGGGATACCCTGTATCCAATCCTGAAGCTTAGAAGGAACAGACTAAGAATCCACAAAACCTCTTTAATGCTACAGAGTCAATAATTACTTCATTACAGGCCACGTGAAATTCATTCCAGGCTACGTTAAAGGAAGTGGTTCCTCTTCCCAAGCCACTTGAAACAGATGTGCTATATTCTTCTGGGTCCTTAGTGGCAAGCAACAGAAATTGATTCTAGCTGACTTATCAGAAAGGAGTTTATTAAAATAGCGTTGTAAACTCACATCATCTCTGGGAAGGATAGAGAACCAGGTGAGGAGGTGCTACTCAGGCAGGAGCAAGGCTGAAATTATATGACTAAAATGGTCCAGTGAAGACACCAGGGTAACTGTCAGTGGGCACAAACATCCCAACTGACCACTTCCAGACTGGACACTGGATCCTCCTGCCAGAACTGGCATTGCCGATGCCTCGGGAAATGGGTGGATCTGTCCCCTCCACTATCTTCCACCACCAAACTGGTTTGTGCACCCCTGTTTCCTGAGGTGGACATGTGTGATTGGCAGCTTAAGTCACAGAGGTTCAGGATAGGATGTCAGAGAGTATGTGACATTTTCTAGTTCTCTTGTAGGACATGGCTGTACCCCATTAGGTGGAGGAATCTCTCTGCAAATTAAGAAAGGGTTCAAATGCTGAGCAGTGAAAATGAATAGATTTTCTGCTACAACTAGAATAGAGACCCCCAAGAAAAGAAAGCTGAGGACACTACATTGACCCTGTTGGAAAATGAAGACATGGGGACCCAAGAACCAAGTAAAGCAGGTGAAAAGCAGTCCAAAAGCAGTGCATACAAAATATGGTCCAAAGAGTTTTCTGGAATCCAGATTTACCAGTAGTGCTGATATTTGGTCTTGCATGTGTTGGGCTCATGTGTGATAATTATTGATAATTATTTCAAACTTTGGAAGGGAGCTTTATTTCCCTTCCGAACTTCAGAACCAACGTATCCACACATCCACAACAGATGCTGCTTGCATTTGTTTCTAATATTTCCTTTTATAAACTTCTATTTTCAACCAACTCTCTTAAATACATCTATTAGGTGCTGACTCTGCCAAGCATTGGGCTACAAATTTAACACAGATTATCTCATAATCCCAATTAGAGAGAGAGAAAATGAGACTTTGAAGAAATAAATTGCCTAAGATAACAATACTAGCAAGTGGTAGAGCCCAGGTCTTTCTTCAACTATGTTAATGTCTAACTATTTTAATATAATATCAACTGTCCTATAATCCTATTCCTGTCTTGTTTTCATCCATCTTCATGTGATCTTCCTTACTTTCCCTCCTTGATTTTATATGCATAAAAGAAACTGCAAGATTGTCATTCCCTGGAGCATTTGACATCTTGCTTCCCAGCACTTGTCATCAGTTCTGGCTCAAATAAGCTCACAAAAATTCTCAAAAAGAATTCTAGCTGTTTTATTATGTTAATATCATCAAATAGATTATTTAATGTAACTTCATAATTTTATAATTTGATTATATTATAAATTATAATTTGTTTTTTATTTTCATATACAAGAAAGATTTGTTTTTAATTTTCAAGTTCTTGGGTAGGGAGGTGGTAGGAATGAAGGAAGGCTTCATGGCTGTCCCCCAAGCACTTTCTATGTGGCCAGGGCATGGCCGTATTCTGTCTATCTTCCTGCTGAGGAAACTGGACCCACAGTTACAGAAGATAAAAATTATGAAGCAGGCAGCCGAAACCGGTCCTCCTGCAACCGCACCATTTTTGAGGAGTGGCAAGTAGGCCGCACTGTGTGCGCCAAACATGATGAGCAGGAATATTAGTCTTCTGTGACTGTTGTGACAAATAACCAAACCTTAGGTGCATAACACAGTGCGTATTTATTATCTTACAATTCTATAGTTTCAAAATTCAACATAGGTGTTCTTTGGCTAAAGCCAAGGTGTCAGCAGTGCTGCATTTCTCTCTGGCAGCTCTGGGGAGAATCATTTTCCTGCCTTTTCCCGCATCTAGACGCTGCCTGCTCTCCTTGGCTTGCAGTCCCCTCCTCCAACACCAGCAGTGGCTGGCTGAGGCTTTCTTGCGTCATATCACTCTGACATAGACTTTTTTTTTGGGGGGGTGCATAATTCTGTCAACCACAGCCAGTCATGACTGTGCTGAAAAGGAATCTGAGGTCACGTTTACATTCATCAGGACAGATAATTATGGTCAATTAGCAGTATTCCCCATGGATTCAAAAGGAGGAAATGCCATGTATTTTCCATCCCACCATAGATGCAGGCTAAAAGAAGAAGAATTTCAAAATATCTACTGATAGGAGTGGTGACCAGCCAGTGCACACGTTCCAGCACTAGCTGGAAGGGCCCTTATAAGGGGAATGCTCCAATAATCTGCCTTCTTTTCCTATACCTGGAGCTGCTTGCCCTTACTGGCAAGCTGAGACCCTTTCTAGGCTCTAGGTATAATCCTGCCCTTCTTGATCTGTCCTGAATGGCAGTATAGCAACTGGTCTGGTGCTAGGTGCTAGACATCAAGACAGGTTAGGACACAGTCTACAGGATAGGTGCAGACCAAAGAAGCTAACCCTCTTGAGGGGGAGACAGACAGGTGAACACATGGCCACACGAGGTGAAATATCGTACTTCCCGGGCCTTGCTTGGCCTGTGCTTTCTACCTCCATGGCTGTGCTCAGACAGCCTACAATGCACTTCTCTTCTCTGTTATGCCCAGTCCTACTCATTCTTCAGGCACCACTTCCCAGCTGGAAGAAAATCCACATTCTCATCATTCTTTCCTTGTTTAAAGTACCTGAGGCTATTGATGCTTGCATGCTCCCCAAACACTACTTAGTGAAGACCCACTCTGTGCCAGGTACTGCACCTAACACTGGGGATGCACTGGGGATAAAAGATACAGATATGGCCCCTTTTCATGGAAATGACAGACTAGTGGGGAAGCAGATGTGAGTCAAGAAATCACACCATTAGATCTGAAGGGGCACCTTGGATCACTGCAACAGTGAAAATGTGCATGATGTTCCGAGAGTTATGAAGCTGCCTTGGGGAAGTGACAGTTGACCTTGAATCTGAAGGCTGAGTAAAAATTAACCAGGTGCAGATGAAGGAGAAGGGCATCCAGGCAGAAGAAGGCAGCAGCATGGTGGTGCTCAGAGAGCACAGGGTATTTGCAATGCTCTGAAGGGAAGCCAGTGGCTGGAGAGGAGGGAGTCAGAGGCGTGCGACTGGAAGAGGTGGGAGAGGCAGGCCAGAGCCAGAGCACGCAGGCAAGCTCAGGGCATTGTCCTGCATCCCATGAACAACTGTGTGTCCACCCATTTGCCCTTACCCCACTGTGAGCACCTTTGTTCATGCTAGGGTGACCCTCACTTTGTAAGACTCCCAGTTCCCTCCACCAGCCTCTGTGTTTAGGATTATTTATGAAATTTTAGCTATGGTGTCAAACTACAGGCTCACTTAAAAAGGGGTTAACAAAATAAAAAGTGGTGCATTCCTGAGATGAGGGGAATGACCACAGGGTCTTGAACAAAGAGGAGCTGAGATATATAATCGGCTGTTTCTCCATGCTAGATCGACCTAGGTGAATGCAGTGCCTCCCTACCAATCTAAAGTGTCCAAAATGTGTGTATTAAATTCTAACAGACTTCGATCTGGACCTTGGGAAATCCTTAGCAAAGTGGGATGGCTCCATTACAAGCTGGGGGAGTCTCTAGAGATGACAGAGTGGTGATCATTTATATCCCCCATAGTGGCTTGTATTAAATAGTTGCAATAATTGACAATAAATATTAAACTGAATTTTAGGACAGTGAGGATCATTGTATAATCAACAAATGCATACATTTAGGGCCATTTTCTGGGAATCTTGTCAAGGAGGTGTCTCAATGTTGTACAGAAAGCACTAGCTGAGATTCAGGAAGACAATATTCTGGTTCTCTTGCTTTGTCTGGCATGAAGGGGAAAAAAATCTTTCAAACCACTATAAGCCCCACCTTCATGATAAAATATGAAGTCACATTCTTAAATATTGTCAGAAGGCAAAAGTTTAGTATATTTAGTACTACCTTAAAAAATGCCTGAGGAAGGCATAACACCGGAGCCTGACACACTGCACGCTGTCTCGAACTAAGTGCCACATTGCCAAGTTCTCCCACAGGGTTGGACAGAATGGCTGTTAATTCAATTGAACACCAGATGAAATGGCTGGCTTGCTCTCAGGAGCCTTATTTTAACAAAAAGTGCACCTTCTCTTTCAACATTGAAACCGCATTCAGTGAGGTGAGGTGCTTCCTGAGGAGCACCTGGTCCTGCCAGATGTGCACCTCCCATTTCCCCCACTGCTCTTTGTTTGTGTCAGAGGAAGGAAATGATACCTCCTCACCCTACCTACCGCAAAAGCATCTATGAGGATAACTGTAGGTGGATGTCATAGAACATTCCATAAAGTTTAAGTCAGTGAAAAGCCCAGCTGGGTAACTCAATTGATTAGAGTGTTGTTCTGCTACTCTAAGGCTGTGGGCGTGATCTCCAGTCAGGGCACCTACAAGAAGCAATCCATGAATGCATAAATATGTGGAACAACAAATCAATATTTCTCTCTCTCTAAAAAATCAGTAAGTAAAAAATTGAAAACAAGGGCAAAACATAATTTAAAAAAACATCAGTGAAAAAGGATCTCCAAGATCAATTCACCATGTCCACACTAAGTTTTATGTAGCCCAAAATAGCGTAGCTCCAGTACCTATGGCAGAATCCCAGAGATATGTGTATTTTGAAGAACCCAGTCCAGTTCCCCACCCAAAGAAGGGTCCCATCTACCACAAAGGACAGTGTGGAGACACGGAGCTCACTTTTCAACAAGGTGACCTATTCCTTGTTGAATTTAGAGGCATTTTTTTGTTCAGTGACTTGGTGTCTATTTCTTTAGAACTCCCACTCACTGATTTTAATAATGTGTTTTGCAGTCACACAGAATAAGTATTCTCACAAGTGACAGCCCTTCAGACATTTGAGGACAGCAAGCATGACCTCCCTTTTCTCAGGACTCAGGCACCAAAGCCCTCGATCACAATCCAACACCTGCCTCCACGCATGTAACATTTACCGATGTCCCCATCAGTATGGGCAGAACAGCAGGGCCTGCCTATGCACATTTACTCTCATGGAAAACCTATTATCTTAGAATAAGGGCTGCAAACCCAGAGGCAATGTATCGTAGGGCTACAGGTTGAAGATCCCTTTCAGATATGTCGACTTTACTGATACAGAACATGGACAAAAAAATAAAAATTTCACCACCTTAATTCTACAAAAAGGAATTCAGTTTTTAAAATTCCCTATCATTTAAGTATTGAAATATGTTTGGGACCCTGCATCCCTGCCGTCTCCAGAGTTCATTTTTCAAGGATCCCAACTGAGCAGAATCAAGATACTGAGACTTATGTTTTCTAACGCTCAGAGATAATCAAGAATGTCATGGTTATTTCTCGAGAATATTATGACTTGGTGAACTCATTAACTTTAATGGAAGTATAAGAACAGACTGTGGTCATCTCCCTAATAGTTCTAATAGCTCCTGAACAAATGGGAGCCCCCTAAAGTCTCCTGATTCCATGGTTCTCGAAAGACCAATGGTTCAGTAATTCTACCAGTGATATACTTCTCTATGTGATCTGTCCTGATCATTCTCTGGGCTTTGCAATGACTAGGATATATAACATATATAGGTTGAGATGTATAGTGTGAAATCTGTTCGTGGTTTTTGTTAAGAGTTGACAAGTTTAAAAATACAGTGTGGGAAAGTTACTCATAGTTATGCAGGAAGATGGGACAAAGTGTCAAATGGGCTTGTGTTCTCAGTGTGAACATATGTAAAAAGAACTTTGATATATAGACATTATGATAAACAAAAACCATCAACCTAACTTCTCAAGAAGGCTTACTCAAGAAGACTTACAAGTGGAAGATCATGGTGACTGTGTGTATAAGGAAGAGCTTATTCATAAAAGACCATTTTGTTCACTGTTAACAGACAGGCACACTTGGCTTTCCAGAAACATTTCAACTAGACAAAACATGGCAGCACATTAATCAGAAATATAGCTTTATTATTATAATATTTCATAATTTAAAAACTTTCTTTTTAATTCTTGGAAGAGAATATTCCAACTTCCAGACAACTGATCGACCCTGTAAAATACTGGAAAACAGTGTCTAAGAAATCTGAATTTTGCAGTTAAGAATCTGTAACCTAGTTTGGGAGAAAAAATGAAAAAACAGTTCAAATAAAGATTATTTTCCTTACAAAACAAATTAGATCCATTCTTGAGTTTAACTTTTAACATGTTTTCCCAGAACTCTGGTGATTTCTTCCAAAGAGCAACTCTAAGGTTGGCTTCCCATGTAGACAAAAAAGGAAAATTAAAAATAAGATGCAAGGGGGCCATGGCAGCCAGCTCAGGCCATGGCGTGGAAGTGGGGTATCCGTAGGAGTGAGCCAGCTTTCACGTTTCTGTAGCGGATTTATGTGCCTCAGGAAGCACAACATATGTGATGTGTTTGCTTGTGTGAGGATCACACTTTAGTTGAAAATTAAAAAATTTAAATATAATACATCTTAAAAATCATCTCCCTTGTGTAATGTACATAGAGTAGAACAACATGGTGCTTTCTGAAGATTACAGGTACCACCGTCAAAGAAAGCTGTCATGCTCTCTCGGCATATCAAATGAAAATCGAAAATGTACCTTACATTAAATAAATTAGAAAAATAGTCTGGTTACACCACCTGTAAAAACAAGTTGTGGCTGCACACACATGTTATAGGACCATCAGCATGCAATACAATCAACAAGTCAGTTTTCAGTGTGTAAAGGCTAAAGTGCAATCATTGTATGAACATCAGGAATAAATAACCTTGGAGAAGATTAATTCTCCAAGTAAATAATTATAACATCACAATTTTACAGTGTTAGCCCAAACAGTGATATCCACAGCAACGTTTTTCCCACTGATAGTTGCCTTTACACCACAGGAATGGCCCACCCCCAAGAGCCGAAAGTCAAAGTGAAGATTAAAAAATCAACATTTTCACTATAACAGGTTAAAAATGTTTGTATAATGACAAGTTATACTTCTCAATGTACTGTCATGTTAAGTAATTGCTTTATTACCTATTTTTAATGCACTGCTAATCTGATGTTTATTGTAATAACAATCATAATTCTACTAATGTTAATTAGGTTACAGTTTTAATTTTTAAAATGACAGAATTCAATTTACATGAGCTAACACATATAGTTTAAAAACCACCCACCACAAACACACACCTTTTCCATGAGTATTTAAAAATAAACTAATATACTTGACATATATATTTTATATGTTATATATATGTATACCTGTATATATTTGTGTACATAATTATTCTTATTTCCAGGAGGATGTCAGCACTTGTGAACTCTGCAGGAGATTTGAGGATAATATTAAATTTAAAAACCATGAAAGTTCATTCTTGAAGAAAGTCATAAAACGGGAGATTCTTAACAGATGGGTCTTTGTGGAAGCAAAGGCCATTTCAGGGCAGGAGAGGAGGACAGTCTCAGATTCTGGATCCCACATGTACTGCTGATTTCAGAAACCACTTTAGAAAGCAGTGTACAATGAATACTTCAGATACCTGGTTGAAAGGTGAGAACGTGTATTTTAGTCATAAAAGGGCACAGAAGCAGCAGGAGGTGGACAAGTGAGGTGAGCAAGGAGACAGCCATGCCTGCAGCTAGCGGTGAGGACACTGATGCTGCCAGGGAAGGTCTCGGGAAAGGGCTGCGGAGCCCCCTGGACGGCTCGCAATGCTCTGCAACCCTATGGCTCCGACCACTTGGACCCTGAACTTGTGATGTGAGAGACTGGCCGTGCCATCCCTTTTCCTGATGGCTGCTGATCAAAAGGGCTTTATGTCCTCCCCCAACCATAGAAATAGAAACAACTATTAGGATAGAGGCTGCCAAAGAAGACAGCAGAGGGACACCAAAATCTGAATAAACGTGCATCCAGTGAAACATAAAACCAGAATCAAGCAAACTGGAAAATGGTCCATTGAAATGAGAACTGAAATCTAACAAATGAGTACTCTGGGAAACAGGAATTCTTATTTTGGAGGCTTTCCAACTAATTGAGGGGCAGGTTAAAAACAAAAATATTTTTATTTCACTGCTATTTAGAGACTTTATATTCCTATTCCCTGTCTCGTAATTTAGCAAGCAGTGAAAGGCAAAGATGAACCTTTTCCCGGTTCCTGACATCCTGTGTGGTTTTGGGTCGGAAAACTAGTCACCAAGGCCTAGAATGTCAGATGAAGAAAGTACTGGATACTGGGCTAATTATTTTAGAAGTTGGAGCTTCCTTTTACTAAAGTTTTTAGAAAGACTGCTTTCTAAAAAAATCCTTTTTGTAATTTGCCTCTCAGTTTTACAAGAGGCCTGTAATAAAATTCTGGTTCGTGAAGATTCTTGTTCGTTCAATTCTGGTTAATCTGCATGCTTGGACAGACAGGAAGTAAATGTGTTATGCACTTTGTTTTCCCGTTGTGTCTTATTATGGGATGTGTGAAAAAGAACATTGTTGTTGGCCCCTGAAACAACATTCCCCAAAGCCCAGCAACGATGGTTCAGGCCACCCACCCTATTAGATGATGTTCACGAGCGCTGTTGGCTTTTTTTTGGCCATTTTGGGCCTGATGTTGCCTTTCCGACTAAACCCCAGAGGCTCGCCTTTCTTCGGTGGTCTGCAGAGTTCTCTTGGGGTCTCAGCCTGTTCATGGATGGACTTAGCAGGCTGCAGGCTGGCTCTGTCGTCCCTGGCTTTTTTCAGGTAGCTCCTTCCCTTTGGATGAAAATGAGTCTTGAGATCCGGGTGGTTGCACACTGAATGTGGGTGCCCTCGGCTTCTACAGATGGTAGGGAAGGAGGGGGAAGATGAGCAGAAAGACTTCTTTAAAGCCTTAAAAGAATAAAAGCTACCCACAGCACAATCACTCCTGCATGCTAGGGCAGCAATAATGCTGCCAGGAAAACAAGTAATATATAATGGTATTTTTCTTTCAAAAATTCTTGTGACATTCATGAAGTGATCCTACATTCTCAGAGAAATATTACTAGTCCCATTTACCAGTGATAAAAACTGAGAACTAGAAAATGTAAATGACTCCCCAGGATAATACAATACACACAGGTAGTCTATGGCGAAGATGGGAGCGGAACCCATATCTCACAAGTCTTTAAGCAACTACTAGAGGAATCAGACACATCTGTAGTACAGCTATTATAAAGTATACAATTCACAATATAAATGCATATATGCAATATACTATATACCCTACAGTAGTAGTACTATAGAGCTATTATGACTATACTTCAATAAGAGGAAGTTACACCATATAACACTATATATTGTATAGTACCATCATACTGCCATATACTAATAGACAACTAGCATAGCTAAAAGTCACACCCACATTTCAGAATGGGATGTAAAAATATTGAAAATAATGAGAGTATCCTATTTGTATAAGCAGCTAAATTTTTACCCGAGACCCTCAAAACCATTTATATTATAGGTGCCATATAAAACACAACAGAAAAACATCATGTAAACATTATGAAATGACCCAGGTATAAAAAGAATACATACAGGCATTTGGGTTTCCTGTTTGAAGAGATATCTGTAAGCTGAAGGAAAACAAATAAGAAAAAAACATTATGTAACTTGAAGAACGAACTTGGTTTTTAAAATCTTGCTTATATTTTTAAGAAAGGGTATTTCTGTTAAGGGAGCGGTAACCATTGGAAGCACTGCCCACTCGCCCCAGCAGTGAACCGTCTCGGGCTCAGCCTCTGCCCACTCTGGGACCCTCTGTGCCTCCCTGTTCAGAGATTTCCAAGAAGCCAGAGTCAGCAGATCTCAAAAATCTTAACAAGTCAAACAGCCCCCCAATAGAGCAACATTTGAAGAAACATGTTATTAAAAACTGGAATGACGTAGCATCATTTCTTGATTGATTCAGACTGTATTTGCAGCTAATTTACTACAGCTGTGGATGGTCACAGTGTATCAACAGAGGGGAAAATTGGCATAAAATGTTTATTGCCTAAAATACCTCATTTCTAAAATGAGAGCATATGAAGACTGACCTACTCTACAATTGTCCGAGGCCATCTATCACTGAAATTATTTTCCACTCCCATTAAAGTATCTTCATGCACTTTTGTGGCCGAGCTAGGAATATCATTTTCACAATAAAGTGATAATTATCATTTTGTGATCCAGATGTGACCATCCATGTTATAGGCCAGCCCAGTGTATTCCAAACCTTCTGTTCCTGACCACCTTCATGAAAAGGAGTGGTGGGCAGACAAACAAGATGAGATGACAAAGAAAATGTGGAGAAAGAGCCATCTTGGTGCCGGGGTTCGATGCCACCAAGACATGCATGCATGCTAGACTTAAATAGGTGAGAAATGAAGCTCATCATGACAGGATCACGTCCCCCATTTTCCGGTTTGCCCCTTGGGCTTTAGTCAGCAGCAAACCAGAAAGTTGTTTTCTTAACTTTTGAGGGTCACGTCCCCAAGAAGGCAAGATGACATTCTTGCCTTCTGCCTTTTGACAATCAAAAGTCAGCATCACTGTTGGCCCGTTTCACACTGGCAGGTTTCGGCCAGTGTGAAACATGAAGAGAAAAAGGCCCCTTCCTTGCACAAGGATCCTGAGGTTATGTAGTATACAAAGAAGGCAAGACAGGTAATGAATGCCAGGTTGGCAGCTTCTGGGAACCCCAGAGGCATCAGCATTTCTACCTTCTTGCCCCTCCTACCTCCCGCCACCAACTAGGGTTTCTCACCTGGGCTCCTTTCATAGACTTTAGTGTATGTGCAAATCACACACACACACACACACACACACACACACGATCTTTCTCCCTTTAATTCCCTCCCCCATTTTTGTGCATTAATACTGAGGCATAACAATTTTTTTTCACTCTGCTGTATGTACATATACATATAACTTGGCCCTGGCTGGGTAGCATGTTAGTTAGAGCATCAACCTAATACCCCAAAGTGCTGGGTTTGATCCCCAGTCAGGGCACATACAAGAATTAACCAGTGAATGCATAAATAAGTGGAAAAACAAATTGGTTTCTCTCTCACTCTCTAAAATCTATAAATAAAAAAGAATTGTGTACATATTGTTTGATGACTTACTGTTTTTATGTATACACAATACCCTTTGGAATTTTATGAGGGAGAGAGTGGAAGTGTGCGTATGCTTTCCTGCTTCCCTCTCCGGGGAAAAGGCCAATAGTGTTCTCAAATGTTCAAAGGAGTCCCTGTAGTTTTAAGAACCACAACCCTCCTGGCTGGCGTAGCTCAGTGGATTGAGTGTGGGCTGCAAACTAAAGTGTCGCAGGTTCGATTCCCAGTCAGGGTGCATGCCTGGGTTGCAGGCCATGACCCCCTTCAACCGCACATTGATGTCTCTCTCTCTCTCTCTCTCTCCCCCTCCCTTCCCTCTCTAAAAAATAAATAAATAAAATCTTAAAAAAAAAAGAACTACAACCTTAGCACTTGTGGATGTCACTAATGGACCCTGCTGGGACCTCAGGAAATAAGAATAATTTACTATGTGTTATAAAAAGAGAAATGCATAAATAAAGATGGATAAAGATGAGTCACAAACCTCATATATAGGTACCATAAATTGTGCATGCCTATACATCACGTACTGGGTAAAATACTCACCGAGGAACAAACACAACCCTCAAAACAACCCTAAGAGGAGACCTTATAATCCCCATTTTACAGATATGGAAACTAAGGCAGACAGACGTGTTAAGTGGCTGATTCAAAGCCTCAATGCTTTACCAGTGTTAGAGCTGGACTTCAAGCCCAACATGGTACCTTCTTAGCCAAAGCAAGTCTTCACTCCACACATCCTCCCTAAAAAGTGTGTTCTTGTACACATAAGTATAAAAGCAAGGAAGTATATACACAAAAAGTTAAGTGGAATCCAGGCTGGATCAGAATTTCTCCACCAATTCTTCAGATTCTGAGGTTTGGGGTGGGGGTGGGACCAGTTATCGCACACTACAGAATTTCATATGCTGTCCTCCCTGTGAACACAAGAGGCCACTGTTCTTTTGGGTCCCCAGAGTCTCAGGCAGATGGAAAGGCTCTGCCCACTTAGCCCATCTACCTACCTCCATTTTCCCTAGTCCACTCTGTCTTCTTTTGGTATAGAGACAGGAGTGTATGAAGATGGGGATCAAGAGTGTGTTTGATTGAGTGTCCAGGCTGGAAAAATATAAATAGCCTTGAACTGAGAGCCAGTCTAACTAGTTGTAAAACACAAAAATGGTGTCTTAGGTTGTTATAATAGGCTTGGGGAAACCCAGCCCTCCTTCCAACTTCCCCTTTGTAAAAATAGCACTGTATAATCAGTTGTTCAGGCTAAAACCTTAGATTCATTATTTTAATTAAACATTTTTTTATTGATTTTGAGAGAGAAAGAGAGAGAGAGAGAGATCAATTTGTTGCTCCACTCATCCATGCACTCATTGGTTAATTCCTGCATGTGCCCTGACCAGGGATTGAACAGCAACCTTGGTATTTTGGGAATGACACTCCAACCAAGCCAGCCAGGGCCTTAGATTCATTCTTGATTCCTTTCTCCTTCACCTGCTAAATCTAATCCTTCAGCAAGGCCAAGTGGTCTTGTCAATTCTACTCCCAGAACATATTCTATACCCATCACTTCCCTTTACCTCCACTCTATCCAAATTGCCACCTCCTCTCCCCTGCCACCATAAAAGCCTCCTAACCCATCTCTTATTCTTACATTCCTCCAGTCAATTCCCCACAGAGCAGCTGCACTAATTCTGCTAAAACACAGATCACCTCTAGCTTAAAACCTTCCAATGGCTTCCCTCTGTGTTTGGTATAAATCCAGACTCCTTATGTGACCTGCAAGCCCTGGCACGACCTGGATCCTTCCCAACTCTCTGACTTAAACATGCTAGCACTCAAACGCGCCAAGCTTGTTCACTCCTCAGGCACTTGCAAATCCTATTCCTTTGTCTGGAACATCCCACTTGCAAATATTCAGAGCTGGCTCCCTTTTGTTATTCAGGTCACAGTGCAAAGCTGCCTCTTCAGCAAGGCTTTTTGTGAGAGCATTTCACTGAAGTGGGCATCTCAAACGTATCATCTTACTTTTTCCTTTACAGTAGTTATCACTGTACAAAATTACCTTCACTGTGTGTTTACTTGCTTACTGTGAGCCCCTCCTCACTGAGAGCAGGGACCTCATCTATCTCACTCACAGCAGTTTCCTTGGCATTCAGTAAGCACTGTGTCCTCAATAAATAAGTGTTAAATGAATTACTGCTAGTCCTAATTTAGCAGCCTGCAGGACATAAATGCAATCCTTAAAATAAGATTATCCAAGCTGTTTCATGACCTTCTGTGTGAGCAGCTCTGTCCGTGATTCTGGCAGATGGGATACTGGGTCACTTTGCATCTAATTTGACAGCATTTCTCAGAGCGTAAAGAGAAAATATCTGAGTAAGCAGAGCACACTTTTAGAAACTAGCCAGGTGAAAAAAGAACAAAAATGCTCGAGGGGATCAAGGGAAAGATACAGATGCCGAAACATTATTTCAGAAAAGGCACTAAATGTGAGGGGTGAAGGAAATCTTTCTAGAGCACACAAGAATCTTGAAGCTTGAAGGCACCTTAAAAAGAATGAATTTATACACCAATCTAGGAATGTCACTGCTATCTGAAGTTGGTAATTGGGAAAAAGAAGAAAGAGGAGAAGGAGGACTCTGGGGTGGGGAGAAAGGCAATAAAGAAGATTCACACTTTCTGTAGTATAGAGTTAGTGGCGATGGCAAGAGCCAGGCCAGGCTGGGCATGGTGGTCCCAGCTGCTCGGGAGGAAGGGGCTGATGTTGAGAAGGAGGGCAGGGAAGCACACAGGTCAGAATGCTCTGTTCCCTCCTCGGGTACACTGGGGCCAGAGCTCTCCTGGAGGGCGGGAGTGGGAAATGAGGCTCCAGGAAATGAGCCTGGGTGTCTCTGTGCTCTGGATCTTCACTAAGCCAGACCAGAAATTAATAGAAATATGATCCAAAACTTCTCCATCTAAAGGCATCCAAGTTTCTGTGTAGCTAGAGCCACAGTTACCCGGGAGTCCAGACTCAGCACTTTCCTTACATGGAAGACATGGCTCCTAACTTCATTAGGTGAGTGTGTATTGTTATGGTAAAACAGACTAAGTAAAAAGGAGACACAGCCTCAGGGTCTGTGGACTGCCTCATGATGAGGTCCATTATGAGTTAGAGGATTATACATGAAAACAGGGGACACGGCATCTGCTAAATCCTTCCAGAAATCAAACACCTCATTCTTGGTCCTCTCAGAGAGATGTATGCTCCCTCCTCTCGTCAGAGTTCATTTCCCTACAGTGTGATCACGCTTTACTCACAAACAGCTCTCTCGTCCAAATTCCCTGCTGTAATCTTAGCTACACTGTATTTGAATGAATCAGTTCTTCCCCAGTTAAATCAAGTCTGATGAAGGCAGGTGATGTCACCCATGTTTTGGGACACAGAGGGCTTGAACATAAATATTTATTAATTTCCTACCATAATTGTTTATAGGTATGTATGCGTGAGTGCATGTGTACTTACATGTATATGCACACACATGTATATATGTTGTATGTGCATGCACATGTATAAATAATTTTATATACACACCTGACTAGAGAGTAGAGATGCTGCTCAACTTTTGATCACATGGCACAGCATGGCAGGAAATAATGACTGGCTATGTCTTAGGAAAGGTGTTCAATTTTCAAGCTAGAAAAATAAACTGAGCAGAGGAAGTGAGCACAGAACTGTAAATAAGAGAGAGAACTAGTGGGCTTCCTTTCTTCCCCCTTGCTTTCCATTGTTTTTTCTCTAAGATCCTTTTGGCTTAGCATAGTAGAACCTCACACATTTCTTAGCTCTGGGTTATTTATAAGCCTGACAATATCAATGCTACATTTCAATCTTAGAATTCCTAACCACCAAAGTCAGGTAATGAGCAGAGAATTTAAGAGACCAAAAGATCTTTTAGAGCATCTAGTCTAACTGCTTCATTTTATAGAAGAATTAAAAGCCCAGGAAGATAAACTGTCTCGCCCTGTCAGAGGGAAGATGAGAATGATCTGGAAAGCAGGCCTTTTCACCTCATATGTGAGTTCTCTGACCTCATGCCACAACCCTCTCCTGAAACAGGGCCAGATGGAAGAAGAGGGTAGGAAGAGGCTCGGAGTGGCCCTCCAGCCAGTGAGCTACACCTGGACACTCGCACGGTCTCCCAGAGGGTAACAGCTGAATCAAGGAAGGGAGTAAAGGTTTCCCCTCAGGGAACCACAGACACCCACCTGGAAAATAACAAGTATGTCATGTAGCTGAAACTGCTTTGAACACAGAACCCTCACAGATATAACAAGAGTACTTCCTGTCAGTCTACTTTGTTTCTGGAAGGTTCTGAAACTTGCATTACTGAGTGCATATTATTACAGTAAGCACTGGGTAAGATTTCCATATTTCTTACCTTCCTCCCTCTCTCCTTTCTTTCCTGTAGTCTGCCTCTCTCCCTCCCATCTTCCTTCTTTTACTCACCTGCCCTTCATTTTATTCCTCCTTTTGTTACTTAACCATATTTCCTTTCCATTTTGGCTTCCAGAATGCTAAAACTGAAGGTTTTATCAATCAGTAGCAGCAATCGTACTGAACTGCTGATTAGCATAAACTTTCTTATTTCCTAATATATATAGTCCATTTTGGGGGAAGTAAAAGGATCATTTTAAAATCTTCTGGGAAGGAGGTAAGTGCAAATGAAATTCAATAAATGATAAAAATGTTATAAATAAACCACTTTGGCGTATCAAAAGTCCTTTCTTTGGCTTTGTTGCTTATACCACCAAGGAAATTTTCTAGAGGACAAAAATCACCACCCATGCCACACCCCTCACCTACAGCATGTTTATTTCACCTCCCCCCACCCTCCAAAGCAACCGGGAAAACTTAATCAAGCCACTGTGACAGTCTGGACCTCCACCTATATGTAGGGTTTTCATCTGGACTCCCGTCATTTCTTAAGCCTCTGAAACTATACGTAAAACTTTATGCAAAAGTATATTCTGTAACAGCTATTGTCCTTGAATTTTTCTGTTTCTAAAAATATACTTAAGAATGCTTAAACTTTAGAGGCTATTGAATAGTGTTTTCCTTCCTACTAAGGAAAACAGTATATAGGTAGTTAAATCTTGCTTTGCTGAGAAGGGCTGAAGCTTTCTTAAGATTCCCTTATGAAAACACCATACTATCTTTTGATCTACTTGAACACTGAGGCTGTGACAGATGATTTAGCTGAATACTTCAAACTCTGTTATTCTACAAATGTAAAAATATTCCTACCAATTCAGCTTGGTGTGTGTGGAGACAGAGGGGGAAGAACCGGAGGCAGTGCATCCAGAAGGAAGCTCACTTCTGGGTGTCTTGTCCTCACCTATCTCACTTCCACAACACAGGCCTGGCCGGATGTGCTCTCAGATGATATCTGGAGAGTGCTTGCAAGTCACTCCCCAGCTCCCGTTTCCTCTGTCCTTGACCCGATCTTGCCAAACCCAAGGACCTTACTCTTTGGCTAGACCTGCGTGACTTACCACATGCTCCCTGACATCCCGGCAGAGGCCTGAGGCCTGCTGGCTCTGATAGTACTCTAACTGCTTTTCGGCCAGTTCTACTCGTTGCAGCAGATTCTCAATGAAGTCCTGGAGCCGCGCTTTCCCTTGAACTTCCTTCTCCGCTGCTGCTTCCAGGAAATGGTTGAATGTAACAACTTCTCTGCAAAGAAAAATGTTGGAACACAAAATGGAGACGTGAGACAGGAATTCACTCATTCAACACATATTTATTGTCTATTCTGTGTCAGGCACTGCCCCAGGCTGCATGGCCACAGCAATGACAAAAGAGATAGACTTCCATTTCAGTGACAACATTTAGAGATTATAATTTTAGTAGGAGATAGTCACTATAAAAATACAAAAAAAATGTCAGGTGGGGATAAGTCCTAAGGAGAAAGCTGAAACTGGGTGCTAGGGGACAGGAAGCGACAGAAGGGAAGGGGTGAAGGATGTGGCAACACCTGAACACACACCTGAGGGAAGTGGGACTAAGCTACGCAGATGCCTGGGGAGACCTTGGGGTGAATGTGCAGATGGGTCTAAGGTGCAGCAAAAGGGTGTGTTTGGTGGGCGCAGAGCAGGGGAAGGGGAGGTCAACAGGAACAGGGAGCCAGGTGGGGCCTCAGAGGCCACTGTGATGATTCTGGATCTTCTTATATATGAGATGGGAGACCACTGGACACTTCTGAACAAAGCTCTGATTTGCATTTTAAAAACCTGGCTATTAGGGGAGAAAAGACTACAGGGAGGGAAGGTATGGAGGCAAGAGGCCATGCTGACTGCTCAAGTGTATAAAATGAGTCAGCTTGTCCAACGGTAGGTTTCTGAGCTGAGAATGAAACAGCCCAAGCAATGCTCTCTTGAAGTAGATCCAGGGCCCATTGGGAAAGCTATTTTAGTTGACATAGGAGAACTGTGCAGGTTGCCCTTCCCTAATAAATTACACAAAATACCTCAAACAATACTCTTCTACCTACACAATTCCTTGTGGATTCACAAATCCAGAAAAAAATGTATTACTTTATTACTTCCAGATTTTATTTTTATTGCTAATCAAGTATGAAAATAACATTTTGGTAGACATCCCCACAGCACTTCTACACACTCACACACACACACATCCATGTACCCTGGTGCTCAGCCTTCTTCTCAGGCCAGGTTCCAGGTAATCAACACTACCAGCGGGTGTCCAGTATCACAGCTCTCCTCATCTGACTTACCTCACTTAATAAGAAATCATGAAGATCCTTTCAGTCATGTTACTGTATGTTCTGCCACCCCCACTGAGGATAAGGAATTTCATAACATGGCTACCTGTTGGATATAGTATTTTCTTTTGTGTCATCACTGCCTCTCTCAGCCTTTGAGGGGTAACTCCTCATTTTCCCGGCCATGCTCAATTTAGGCTTTAGCAAGATTCTAAACAATATCCCCCTCTAGCCTCTTTCATTTTAGATAAATGAATCCTATTTGAAAAATCTAACCTCATGCTGTTGTTCTAGAGTCGATTAAATTCATGGCCTTCTCTGCATCATTTCAACCGCCACTTGATCTTTATTTTCTGTTGAGCTCCATCATTTCTTAAGAGGAGAAACTTCAAGGAAGGCCAGCTCAGGAGTCACAGTTTCACAGAAAGTCTGTGCCAAAGATCTGGTTGTGGTTTCCAGCTCCTTTCTGTCTGACTAGTCAGTTAGCTGCTTTTATAATTAGTCATGATTTTTCTCTCACAAATATATTATGTCATACTGAGCCTTCCTACAGAGTCAAATGTCTCTGTAAAACCTTGGGAATCATATATCTATAAAAATAGAAAGACTGGTTGTCAAAAGTGATTTACTTGAAGAACTGCTCATTATACCAGCCACCATTTTTCTATTTTCCTGTCTAGGATCAAACATAAACCCTAATCCCACAGTAATTCCATTATCTTTTAGTAGTCAGGAAATATTCACATAAGTGAAATAAGAGTCCTTTTGGAAAGGAGGTTTCTTTCATCATCAAGTTTATTCCCAGATGTTTCCATACTGAAGACGTGCACTTTCCAAGCTGTTCCAGGCCATGGACACAAGCCAGTGTTCAAGCTCCACTGCCATTCAGCTTTGATTTGCTTCCGAAATGAGTCACAAACCTTCACTAGCAGCAAAATAGTGGAGGGTCCATATGCACACTACATTCAGCCCTTCTATGGCACTAAGTGATGGTTGGGATCTTTGGAGACAGTATCTTCATAACTCAAAACCACCACTGAAAACACAGCACAGAAAAAGGCTACTACTTCCTCCTCCCAATATGAAGGCTTTAACTCATTTGGCATCAAAGCCCATTGTAAAGACTTCCTAGGTTATATTTGGATTAACTGTCATGAAACAGTTGCTGAATTGTACTTATAGAGAAAACAACCAAAAACTCAATCCTTTCCCTGCCAGCAAAATCAAACAAACAAACAAACCACACAGAAAAAAGAGACACTGTATTTTTTCAATTCATTTTAGTTTTGTAATATTTACTATATTTATGTCATTATAGAAAGGTTTCATACTTATTATAGGAAATATGAAAATTGACCTATTTGGAAGCTCAGAGTAAGGGCTGAATTAGCTTTGTTCTCTGCTCTAAGCCCATTATTCAATACAATACATGCCCCATCATAAGTGATCAATAAACACTTGCAATTAATGTTTAAAAAGGACAAGAAACAAATAAAAAAATGACCTATAATCTCACCACCCAGAGGTAACTACTGTCAACATTTTTTCTAGTCTTTTTTTCCTTTGTATATATTTATTATTCTGGGGCTCTCAGGCTGTACTGTTCAAAATATAAAACAGCAATAGTTGACAGCTTAATCCCACAGGATTAACATCTCAAAATCAAGAAAACAATCTGAATGCAATACAGCTTATGACTGTGGCTCTATTTTTAAATCATGTAATCTTTTGCTACTGGTTCCATATAAAACTTTTATGAATTAACATTAATGCTCCTAGCTGTTCATGGAGTGTTATGTCATGTTGGGAGAAGAGATGCATCTTTTTCTAACTTTCCCCTCATCCAATTATCTTGTGCCCTGAAGCCGAGAAGTTAATACCCTTTGTATTTTTCAACCAGCCTGGCACCAATGTTAACCTAATTTCAGTTTATGGATGTTTCACATCAACTAAAACAAAAGGAGTTAAAACAAACCTGGTGATTTAATTTTAAAAGAGAAGTTACACAAAAGAAGGACTAGAGAAATTCATCATACTGAGACAGTGTTTGGGTATCTGTATTAGATAGAAACAGTAACGAAGCACAGCAAGTGTGGGAGAGCATGTGTGCAACTTCAGATCCCCCTTTCACATCCTGTTCAGGCAGGATTAACAATATCCAGAAACACCTCTTATTTCCCTAAGGATTTTGGGAATTTCCTGAATGGAAAAGAATGAATTTAACTACATTGCATTTGTGACATTTTTAATAATTATACTCCAAAAAGTAAAATATCCATTCATATAGATTTCAACGCAAGGCAGAATAAAATACTCACTGATATGATTGCAGATTCTATGTTGCAATTAACTTTTAAGAAACTACTAATTGTTGAATTTTGGCATCGTATCAAAGCAGAATACCCACTATTCTCTGAAAATAGTATTAAAACGCTTCTCCATTTTCCTACAACATATCTGTGTGAGACTGGATTTCCCTCATCTACTTCAAACAAAATAACAAATTTGCAACAGATTAAAAGCAGAAAAACTAACAAGGTCCAGCTGCTTTCTATTAGGCCAGGCATTAAAAATATTTATAAAACTTATAAACAATGCACTCTTTCCACTAAATTGCTTTTGGGAAAATTTATTTTTCAGAGAAACGTGTTTTGTTAGCAAGAATGGATTTCTCATTGCTATTTGTAAATGAAATAATGTGTTTTTCAAATTTCTAAGTTTTAGTTTCTAATACAGTAAGTATCAGTAGATAAAACCCACACAAGGAAAAGCTTTTGGAGATCCTCATATTTTTCTTTACGGGTGTAAGGGGAAGTGAGGCCAAAAAGTTTGACAATTGCTGCCATACTATGTACCAGAGCAATCCAGAACCTCACAGCTCTGGTGAGGGTGGGGAACATGGGCTTAAACATAAGTAAGATGCAGCCACAATCCATACATTTAATTATTCCATTATTCAGTCACTGAACAAACATTTATTGAATGCTACCAGGTAATGGGCTTAGTAATGGGGGTCTCATGAACCCATGGCTATATTCATGGAACTTAATGTCCAGCCCAGGGATCAGCCACCTGTATCTGTAAAGGGCCAGGGAGTAAATATTTCAGGGTCTGCAGACCGGTGGTCTCTGTCACAACTACTCCACTCTGCCTAGTACAACAGACCACAGATGACATGTACCACAGGTATGTGACATGTGACATGTAAATGAATGAGCACGGCTGTGTAACAAAACTTTATTTTCTTATTCTACTTCATGGACACTGAAATTTGAATTTCCTATAATTGTCATATGTCATGAACTATTATTTTTCTTCTGATTTTTTTAATCATTTAAAAATATAAAAACCATTTTTAGCTCATGGGCTCTACAAAAACATGTAGCAGGTTTGATGAGTCTGGTCATGTGCTGGGCCCTGATATCCTGAGAGAAGCAGACCTGAAAAGCAACAAATACTAAAAGAAATGTGTAATTACAGAACATGACTAAGAAAAAGAATAGTATGATGCTATCAGACAGAAGAGTAGAAAGACTTGTGTGGTTTTATTTTAGGTTCTCAACCCTGTGATTCAGGATACAGTGTGAAGGCTGGAAGGCCAGAGGAGAAGATTAAGGGCAAACCAGAGAGTAATTCAATCAGGGTGTGGGTATACACTAGGTCTGGGGAAATAACTCATTCTAGGCTACCTCCAGCCCCATCCTGGACTTCTTATTTCTTTTTATAAAAATGGTAAATATGATTAAACCCAGGGTTTCAAGTTTTAAGCTTTAGTGGGAAACATGTTTATTTAAAGCCAGGTTTTGACACTAAAGACAAAAACACCAGTATAGTATAAGAAACTGTCCCGAAGTTCATTATTTTGCCAAATGACTTACAGATCTCGAAACCTGTCAGTATCCTGAGATTTACAGGCATTCAGTAACACACACAGGATAAGGAAGCACTGAGTGAAAAAAAAGGCCCTTTCAGTATAACCAAAGCTTTACTTAGAAAAAAAACCTGTTCACTCATGCACTCATTCATTTACAAGATAGCCATAAGATCTGAAAGATAAATATTATTTTATTTCAACCCCCTCAATGACTTCTTCTGAGGTTGGTTAAAGACAGGTTCATTAAGAAAAACCAAAGACATTATCAGGTGAACAACGTACTCTAGAAGCAGGTGTAGAGACAGAGGGAAGTGCACAATAATTCTGATTCTACATAGGCATTGCACTATGCATGGTTAATGAGGGTCGACACACCCATCATACCACATATTGTAATCTACTATAAATAAACCACCTAGTATATCTAGTCCCTGATATTTCCAGCTTCCATGGCCATCCTATAGCCTCATGTGTGGGGACCTCATTAATAATGTCCATCACACAGCTCTCTATTCCAGCACCAGTGAACTCCATTCAGCCAGATTCCTACTGTTACACATGCTGTTCCTCCACCAGGGTCCTTCCACCTCCCCTTCCCAAGTTCCCATCCTTATCGATCCCTCCAACCTCAGGGCTCTCCTGCTGGGAAGCTTTCCCAGACACGTAGCTAGGCATGGGTTAGGTGACCTCCTATGTTCTCCCTCAGAACCTTGCACCCTGTCACAGCACACACTGCAAAGGACTAGTGCCATTTACCCCATATCATTGGAAAGTCAGCTAATAAAATCAGGGACCCTGCCTTTTCCTTCACTGTGATACTCCCAGCACCTAACACGGGCCTAGCACATAGTAGGGCCTCAACAAATTTCTGCTAAATGCATGAAATGTGCAACTGCATCTCTAGCTGAAAATCTTTAACTAATGAAAAGATCCTTAGGTTTCTTTTTATCTTTTTCCAGACAAGTACTGGGGCTTAAAACCAATAGGTAACCTAAAACACAGGCACCTCTTACAAAAGTGAGGGTGGGATCTAAAATTGATGTCTTTCTTCTATTCTTAAACAACACTTTAATATCAGCTTCTCCTCCCAAAGGCAAAGCTCTACCAAGTTATTTAAATTTCATTTTACATTACTGATTTATGAACCTCTTCAGAGGTGTATGAAATGGTAAAAATACCTCAGGCTAAAAATAGTCTAGCTATTGATCACAGAGCACTTCAGACAGACGGGAATGTCAGCCACAAGGCAAATCCCAAAGTCAGACTCAACCACCCCCAAGCACCAGGGGCTTGGCTGCAAGCTCGGAGTTCGGGTCGGCTCCTGTGCACGCCAAGGGCCCCATGGGGTGGAATCTGCACCTGCTGCACATCTGGGACGGTAACATTTCTACTTTTGGTAGCCCTTTGCCTTACCTTTCTTTTTTGGCTGCTCTGAATAAACCAAGAAATAGATATATCTCATTAAGGATTGAAAAAATAATGAGAAAGTCAAATTTTTCTTATTGGTTCTAAGTAGATTAACACTTACATTCCAAGCCCTTCAGGCCAAAAAATTGGTGGGGTGGGGTTGGAGGAGAGGAGGGAGAGAGTGAGAGAGAGACAGAGAAATAGAAAATGTTCTTGTCTGCAACTTTCATCACAGGACATCCCTCAGAGGGCGTGCCTGGCATCGTTTTTCCTTCAGTAGTTTGTAGGTCTGCAGGGAACGTAGCCTGGGAAGAGAGGACCCATCCTTTAAATAAATGCACTCAAAGGTGAAGCAAACCAACCCCTTTCTGTCCCACTGAACTCTACATCTAACATGATTTTTCTTGGCCTGTATCTTAGCTCTGGAGCAGCCTGGAGACCAAGTTGTTTATTTGCTGCTTTAGCTCATCAAAAATGGGAAAGACATGATTAAGCGGCAAGAGGGTTTAGTTGTGCTAAGCAAGTAACCAAGTCAAACTTGCCTTTTCAAGGCCAGTGCCCCACCACCAGCTTTGGATAGAAACCCAATAGATTTTACTGGGTCAGGCCACCCCTATACATCTCTTTATCATACCCCTGATGATCTGTTCAAAGTCTACTTTACCTTCTGGCCTATTCCTGACATTCAAGCAGGACCTGGACTCACTGGTTTACCACTTGTTTGACCAGATCCTAGAACAGCACCTGGCACTCAACACACACTCAATAATGACTGGTCTTCTTCGGACTCCAGTCTGGGAACCAAGGGCAAATGATGAAGGAAAAAGGGAAAAGATTACATCAGAGCTCTCAAGGGAGCAGGCTGGGTCTTAGAGATGGAATTACAAGGAAGCCCCTCACAGCAATCAAGGGCTGGGGGCTCATGCACCACCCTGGCTGGGCGTAGACATGCAGAGTGTCAAGTTTAAAAGCCCTTGTTGGAAGTGAAAAGCCCCGGGCTCTCGTTCTGGAAGCTTAATATCAGAACCATACCTAATGACACCACCATTTTCCATTTCCCAACACCTAAGATGCCAGCTGACATTTTCCTTAATCATATCAGAAAAATAAATGATGTCATCCTGGCAGCCCTTTCAAAATTGCAAAGAAGCAAGTCCATTCCAAAATGGGCCAGATTCAATACTTCTTAGGTCTTGACACTTTGGGCAAATACCACATTTTCAAAAGTCTGGCTAAAACACAGTGAATTAATAGAAAAAGTACTCAGCAGAGAGACAGGGAGTTTGGGTTCCAGTTTCAGCTTTGATACTCAATTTTTGTCCTTAGGTGAGGTACTCCACTTCTCTGGGCCTTACCTTCCACATCCATAAAATGAAGGTGTTATCCTGAAGGACACAGGGGGTACCTTCCAGAACTAAAATTACACAGTCCCCTCAAGGATCATCTCTAACCTCCCTGCTGTCCTTCAATGTTCCTGTCCTCTGATTACCAATGCAAATTCTTGCCCTTCGTCCTCTCTGCCCCACTGTGGCCTCTTAAATAGAAAAACCTGGTCTCTAATGTTTTACTTGAAACCATGGCTTGTATTTAAGCAGTTGTTCATAGCCCTGGGTTTGAACATGGGCACGTTCGTGGGTATGATGATTTTTCTATGTAGAGTGTAAGGTCATTAGGGAAAAATACCGAGAACTTCATGCTCCCCCCACACACCTAGCACAGTGCCGGGTTCCTTCCAGGTGCTCAGGCCGCACTTTCCAACCCTACCAGCAGAAGAGAGTGTGCAAGTAAATTCAGGTTTACTGTTATTACACTGATGTTCTCCAAACCCCAGGCGACTGACTGAGCCAGGAATCAGCTAGTACTCACAGCTATCCTTTCTCGTTAAGGGATACCTTACTGCGAGGATGGCTGGGATTGATTTACCTGATTATGGGCAGTGCTACCCTACAGCTCTGAATACTCCTGAATAAGTAAATAACTGTTTCCATCGGACATGTAAAATTGTGCTCACTTTGTGAAGACAAAGAGAAATTTCTTTCTTGGATTCACTCTCCAGAAACATATAGCAACCTCTATACAAAGGTAAAAAGAGACTCACCAGCATGGAGGTTTAAAATATTGCCAATTTAAACAATCTCCTCTGT
Source organism: Phyllostomus discolor (assembly GCF_004126475.2). Lineage (NCBI taxonomy): Eukaryota > Metazoa > Chordata > Mammalia > Chiroptera > Phyllostomidae > Phyllostomus > Phyllostomus discolor. The sequence continues at coordinate 132,757,436 of NC_040907.2, forward strand.
TACAAAGCATAAATACTCATAGACATCTACAAGCTAAGGTGATTCAGTCTATAGATGGCCTCAGGGCGGAACTGGCCCTCAGAGAACAGTTTAAAAGAAAGGATTTTAAAGTTGAGGGGAAAATCCATAAGTAAGAGAAACTCATGTGAATATTAAATACTTGATGTTTACCTCTCCAAAGTTTCAGTCAATTTCAAATGTTATTATAACAACATACTTTTTCCCACAAACGGGCCACGAGAGCTAATTTGGAAGGATTTCGCAGGGGAGCACAGCTCTTGGTGGGTTCCTTGGTCAAAGAGCAGCTTCAGTACTGGCTGGTGTGGCTCAGTGGATTGAGCACCAGCCTGCAAACCAAAAGGTCGCCAGTTTGCTTCCCAGTCAGGGCACATGCCTGGGTCACCAGCCAAGGTCCCCGGTGGAGGCATGCAAGAGGCAACCACACATTGATGTTTCTGTCCCTCTCTTTATCCAAAAATAAATAAATCTATTAAAACAAAAAAAGAGCAGTTTCCCATATCTTAAAGGTCATCTCTTTGGTGGAAGGCTCAGTCCTGTGAGGAGGTGGTAAAGAGGGAAGGGGCACAGCCCAGCCAGGCAGATCTAGTCAAATCAACCTGGTTTCAATGGTGTGGCAGGTGGCCTGCTGGCTCACTCTGCATCCCCGTTTCAGGGGCTGGGGTGGAGGTGGCAGGGAGGCTGGACACTGCAGACAATGAGGGCAAGGGCCACAGATGCTCTATCAAACCAAGAGCTCCACTGTCCTTCCTGGAAACAAAACTCCTTCAGTCCTATATTATGGACAAAAAGAATGATTATTTGAGGCTTGAAGACAGAAACTGATGGAACAGCCTAACCAAAGGCTTACAAAATGAAGACTTTGTTCATTTTATGTTTAAACATTTAAGGCAGCTTCACTGTAATTTCATTTTAAATGTTTTTTTTTAATGACATTGCTTTTTTTCTGGTAGTCTAAAATAATGTCATACTAAAAATCAACTCATACTTTACCCCCAGATGTACTCCAAAAATGTGAACAAAGGTATATGTACAAGGACCTTAACAGAGGCCGCACTTTTAATACTAGGAAAAAGGAACAAAGCCGTGTATTCATCAATAGCAAGCTGATTAAATTGGTCACGATGCATCCCCACCATGGAATACCATCCAACAGCCAAAAGGAATAACATAATTCTATGTTTGCTGCATTAAAGAGGCCTACAGCATACTATGTTGAAACAAAAACAAACCCCACACACAAGTGGCAGAATAGCATGTGTCATGATTCCATTCTGTGTGGATAAGGTACACGTGATTCTATGCATACAACAAATGTCTGGAAGGTCATTTGCTGAACTAAACAGTGGCTGTCTCCAGAGGATGGGCCAGGGTATGCCTGGAGAGGAGGGAGGACTTCTAACACAATTCTACCCTGTTAATCTTTTTTACAAGTATATCTTAGTTTTTCAGTTTTCAACTGGTCCTCAGCTGAGAGCACTGGATTAACCAAAACACATTATCATTATTGATCCATGTGTGGCCCACTTTTACTTAAGATAGTTAACCAGTTCTTTTTAATAATAAAACATCCTTGAACCCATCACCCACAATAAAGCTAGATCCTTGACCATAACCTTGACATAACCATATGACCCTCCCTGCCAACACAGTGTCTTCCTGACTCTAGGCTGCCACCACCTCAAACCCCACCTTGATTACTACTAATAGATTCAATAAATAAAATACAACGAATAAATACAAAGAATTAATTTGGTTACCTTTTTTAGTTCACTGCTCTTGAATCAAACAGAAATACCACAAAATTTAATTCTAAGCTTTTCTCTGCACACAGGGGAACACCATCCGGCATCTTCCCAGTGGTGCAATGTTAGTTGCCTGGAGCCACAAGGGGTCCAGGCACTAACTTCCCACCAGGAAACACCACCGGCCAACAGATAAACGTTTTTCATTAGGTATCATTTCCCCGAGATCAAAGCAAATCAGTGGCTGAATCAATTTGCCCTCACTATGTAACTTGAAAAATGTCTGGTGGAGCAAAGCAGGCTTTCCCTCTAGGCAGAATGGAAGTGTTTAATGATAGTGAGTGGTGATCCCTTTACTATATAGGGCTTCTCAGCCTCTCACCAAGTGCAGGAACTTTAAGTTCTACACATTATGAGACAACACATAAACAAGAGTGCCAGAGGGCAGGAAAGTATGAAATTACATCAACCTCTATAACAACTCAAATTATTTGGAAACCTTCTTTCTAAGATGTTTTAGTTTATCAATTTTTATGTCCTTTCATCTATGTGTTTTCAGCCTCCATTTAAAATTAAATCCAACATTCTGCATTTGGGAAATTCATTAATGCATTGTTATATATACTGTTTTAGTTTGTTATGTATACTTTTTTAGTTTGGTTAGTTTGGTTTAGTTATGGGATAACATTTCCATAATTACTGATAAGGAAATGTTTTTCCAAGTATGAGTTTTAAAGTATTAGCTTATCTGATCAACTATAACTTGTAAAAACCAGTGTCAACTCTTTGCAAGCAGGCATGGCTTACTCTAGTATGACATAACATTTTATAAAATGAAAATTTCCAAACTTAATTCACAGAAGCACAGCAATATTAGAAAGTTTCCTCTGGGTTTCTTAATGTCTGTGACCTCCAAATAAAAAGTATAATTGAATGGATCCTCAGCAATGGACATTTAGTTACAAGGGGCAGATAATCCAAAATGACAAAGAAGCCAATTTGTATATAGAGCATAGCTTTATACTTGAATAACAGCAACTCAAGTTCTTGACTTTATTACGTGGAGACTGTCAAGAAGGAAAGCTCCCTGGCAGGTATTTTCTGCCCTCCCATTCAACTCCCCCGTGCACCACTGGGTGCTGGGGATGGCACCCACCACCGAAACAAGGCACTACTCCTCTCTTTAAAAACATTACCTGTACTTTACAATTTCCATGATGAGAACGAATCAGATATTTTGGCTTTCAGATTGCTGGGTTGCAGACCATTACTTGCCCCACAAAGAGGGCAAGTAATATTTAAAGTGTTGTGCCTCCCACATTCAACTATATCAATAAGAAATGAAGCCAAGGTACGTGCAAGTCATAAAATCCAAACCTTGCTTAACATTTGCATGTAACTTGGGCAGGGCAGGGCGGGAAGTGGTCTAAAGCAAAGGGGTTAGCATCCTGTCTCAGCGCCACTTACTCTTCTTTCCTGAGAAGCTCCTCCTCAGATTCCGTCAGGCGTTGCCTCAGCCCAGCGATCATCTCCACGGCCACGTCCACCTGTCTGTTCAGGGCCCGCTCTCGCCTCTGAACTTCCTGCTTTTTCTGAGTCAGCTGGACAAAAGCTGCCCGGACTTCCAACAGTTCTGCAGTTTTCTGGGCCAGCTCTTTGGTGAGTTTATCGATTCTCTTCTCGATGGTCCTGTCCACCGCCTCAACCATCCGATTGAATTTTTCTCGGATATGGGCCTCGAAAGCAGCTTTGGCATCTGGGCTGGGAAGTCCGGGACTGGACCGCAGCTCATCCAGAGAGTCAGCACGTAGGTCCACGGCAGTGTAGGTCTGCACGTAGGACACAGGCCTCTCTGCCACCACCTCAAATGGCTTCCTGTCCTTGGAATGTTCGTGCGAAATGCTATACAAGTTAACATAGCTGGGTTTCTGCTTCACCACGTTGCCACAGTTCTGCAATTTCCCCTGTTTCAGGGGTTCTGAGGAAGTGACTAGGTCTGTGTCTTTGAGGGATGGAAAGAGGCTGCATTTTGTCAATAGGGTTCTTTCCTGGTAGCTGTGACTGAATTCCAGATGGGCCCTCAACGATGACAGGCTTCTAAACCTGGTATGGTCTCCGCACCTCGGGCAGCGGAATGGCAGGCACACAGCAACATTCTCAAGGGATTCCTGCCAGGGGTATCTGCTTTCTTCAAAAGCCTTCTGTTGCATTACTCTAAAAGTCCTGGGCAGGGGAACATAAAACAGGTAGTTTACATGTCTGTTTAAAAACTCCTACTGAAATGACTGTTGTTGTTCATCTCCATAAGGGCAGAGGGCTTTGTTTCAAATGACTTTTGCATATAATATAAAATTAAAACCTGCCCTTGTTGGTTGGTGTAGCTCAGTTAACTGGAGCATCAGTCTATAAACCCAACGGTCTTGGGTTCGATTAGGGATCAGGGCATATACCCAGGTTACGGGTTCGAAGACAGCCAATTGATATTTCTCTCTCACATCGATGTTTCTCTCTCCCTTTCTCTCTCCCTAAAAGCAATGAAGAAATGTCCTGGGTGAAGATTAAAAAAAAATAAATTAAATCAAAACCTACAATCCTTGTGCCAAATCCAGCCACACCCACCAATTTCCATATTGTCTACTGTTGCTTTTGCACTGAACCGATTATGACCTGCAGAGCCAAAAATACTTACTACTTGGACTTTACAGAAAAAGTTTGCTAACCCCTGGCCAGGATAAAAAGGGTGGGTAACATCCCCTTTTTTCACATAAAACTAGAGCAAGGAGGTAATGTAGTTAGTTCAACGTTAGATAGAAAATGTCAGATCCAGACATGGATTCAAGTTTCCTGCCATTCTGAATTTAGTACACTCACTGCAAAACCATGCCCTATTTTACTAACAACCCAATAAGCATAAATACAAAAAAAAGGAAAACTCAGCATGAATTGTCCAAACAGATCCTATGAGAGCAAGCTCAGTGATCTTTTCTAAAGGACAGAAAAGATGTTACTGAAACTCCATGTGTGGCATTAAGCACACAGCTGAAAATTTTTTAGCCTCAGATTTTTGCCCTTAATTTTGTCCTTTAATTATTGATGTTATGATATAAATCAAAGTGTTATAAGAACAATGACCTCCATACTTGACTTACTAAAATTTAGGAATCCAATGTAACAAATATTATTTGATCTAAGTGGACCATGGCTAAGGCTTTATTAAAATAGGGTGCTCTGGATGGATTTATCTTGTCTCTGATCCTATTTTAAGGATCAACCCCTAGACATTAAAGACAACCTCTAGAGATGGCCAATGTTTGAACCGGGTAGGCACCAGCATAACTCTTTTAATAACAGGAAGTTCTTATTTCATTGTAGGAATTTCTTATCTTAGCCGTAGCAACAGATGACTGCTAGCAACCCAATTCTGCAAGCAGCGCACAATATCTATTTTCTCCAGAAATGATTTCTACTTAAACGTAAGAAGCTTTGGGCTCCCAAAAGAAGGAGCTCAGCTAAGGGTCCCTTCTGAAAGCTGAAAAGTATTGTTCCTGGGCCCCCAACTTCTTCAAAAGCAGAGGTGCAAATGGTCCCCAGACAGCTAAGGCAACGCTTCCAGGTTAATAAGCCCCTGGCCCCCAGAAAAGGGAACCTCTTCCTGTGCTACACTGGACTGTTTAAGCACCAGTTTTCTGGAATGATAAATGATAAGCAAACCCTGGCTGAAAATGCAGGTGAGAGGTGGAGGAAGGGGAAGTCAGGATTTTAAGAAGCAATGGGAAAAGGGTGGCATTCTGGAGGGCGACATGGGTAATCACACAGTCCGGGAGTATGCAAGCTTTCAAGGGCCCAGAGGAAACCCCAGAATACAGGGTTAGCAGAAAAGCCCTAATTTTAATTTCCTCTGCCTGGGCAGGGCAGGGCAGGCAAGGACCCTGACTCCGGTGTCCCGGCTCTCACCACCCCCGGCTTGAAGCAAGCCAGCCCAAGGGTGCCAAAGTGGCTATGTGCGCACACGAGTTCGTGCAGGTGCGGGGCCGAGAAGCACAACTCCCCGCTGCGGGGCGGAAACGAGACCTCCCTTCCAGCCCCGGCTGGCCCGCTCCGCTGCTCCCAAGGGGCTGGGCCACAGCCGCAGATGCCCCGCGGCCGCCACTTACCCGACTTGTTGCTGCACCTGCAGCTGCTGCTGATGCTGCTGCTGCTGCGGCCGGTGCTACTGCTGTGGGAGCCAAGCGGTTTTCAGCAGAGCCGTAAATCAGGATGAGCCGGGCCCGCTCCCACCCGCGCGCACCCCGGCGCCCGGACGAGCGGCGTCCAGGGCGGAGCGTGGTGCAGGCCTGCGGGGGCGGTGGGCTGCGTGGCACTCCGCGCGCCTGGAGAGCGAATGCCCCAGGGGGTTTTGGAGCGCGGCGGCTGTTGCGGGGCTGCACCAGCGCTCTGCCCGGCTGCCAGGCACGCGGTCTCCCTTCCCCCAGCCCGGGCTGGGGCTCGGGCTGGGGCTGCGGCTCAGTATTCCACTGACACGCGGGGAGAGATGCTGAGATCGTTCCCCGTAGGAGGGAAGAAGAAATGCGTGCCAGCCTTGGAGGCGCTGTGCCTTCTGCAGGCCCTGGCAAGCTTTTCTGCACTTTACAGTTACTGGGGAGAAGGGGAATGTGAATGAGGATGAAGCATGGCCAAGTATCCTCTTCGAAAATCTGCCGGCGGAAAGGTCCAGGTATCATATTAGGACCTCTTCATGCTAAGCAACAGGGCGAGGATATCCCAAAATAACTAGCCTAGAGAAGCTAGCTACTCTTGCTTTCCTAGCCGAGTGTCCTGGCGGTAAGTTAACCGGCAGAAGTAAATCTAGTGATGTATATGGGTTGTGAATAAATAAAGCAACAAGACCCCCAGCCACACCCCTATATCTGAGGGACATGGCCCCTCCGTCCCACAGAAGCTAGATTTATCCTAAAGACAGATTTCTTCCCTTCTGAAGGATCCTAATGACTCAGCTTTTTATTTTAAAAAGTCTGTTTTGGTATATTCCTATTCTAACTCTTGAAACATGAAACCAGTAGACACATTACTGTTGGATTTTCTTGTTAAAAGGAAAGTTTGTTCCTGTGTAGACAGTTATTTAAACGTATCTTCTTGACTCCTCAGGGCATTTCTGGTCTCAGAGCTTACTATTACATTTCAACACTGATTACTCTTTTTTTTTTTTTTTTTTTTGGACAAATGAATCGTCACATCATTGTGATTAAGAACCCAAGCTCTGGAGTCAACTTTGATTTAAGTCCTAGTTCTAGGATTCAAATCCTGGCTCTAGGACATGTATCAAATTATGAGTTTTCTGTGGCCTGGACTCTTCATCTGTGAAGTGGAGATAATCAGGACGCAACCTCTAATACGGTGATGAGGACCCACGGAGGTGACAAGGGTAAAGCACTCTCTGACCCAGACACTGATAAGATAAACTATCATTTTCATTTCAGTTATTATTATTAATATTATTACTGTAGTACTAATAATATTAATTATTAGGGTACTAATAATTTAAAAAATATTTTTTAAAATAATTTTTTAATTATTTAGAGGGTACTACATACATTTAAAAAAAACAGAAAAGACAGGGCAAGCTAACATGTACTTGTTTCCACATAAAGTGTGATAGGCAGTTGTGGTGAGATATATTCTCTTTGAAAAGCATATATTTCATTGAATTTATCTCATGACTCCCAAAAATACGTCTAGTCCAAAAATAAGAAAATGTTGAATGTGCAAGGCGTACTCATGGAGGGCCAGGTCATCTTGGTCATTTAGCCCATGTAGGGAGCATGCATGGTAAGCCACTCTCAGGGGCTCCCTTGCGGCAAAATGCACCAAAAGTACGATCTCATGAGGAAAAGCTCTTGGGCTCAGGCTGTTCCCGTTTCTTAGGTGGCATTCCTACCTTCTCTAGTTCTTGAGTTCCTCTACTGTATAAATGAAAGGGTGTGGATTTTTGAATGCCTTTTCTCACTCTAAAAATATAAAGAATATGTATTATCAAATAATTATGGAGAGGTTGTTTTGTACAAGGTCTAGAGCTGACCATTGTGGGAGATTCAACTTTGATTGACAGGCATTTAGGACCTCACAATTTACACTAGTTGTTCTCAAATCCCAAATCCCCTCATCTTACCCCCCTCCACACACACACCAGTAGCATGAGTATAATCTAGCAATTTGTTAGATTAGAATTACAGATTATCTACCTCAAGCCAGACCTACTGAATCAGAAACTGTGGAGGTCAGACTAAGCAATCTGTGGTTTCAAAAGCCCTCCAGGTGATTCTGATGAATGGTATAATTTGAGAAACTACGCAGTACTTCTTCATACATTGTCTACAACAAACCTGATGTGTTATCTCCATGATTATTATGCTTCTTGGTGCTGGGCACTGTGCTAAGCACTTTATTATCTCAATTCTCTCCACACCTGTGAGGTGTGAGGGGGACCTTGTGCACTCAGTGTTTGGCACATGGGTATCCCTTTACTTCTTCAAAAGAGCCCAGCTTCTTCTAATCTCAGGTCCTTCTTTTTCTGGGCAATGCCTCCTCATCCCTCAGGGCCCAATCTTCCCTATCCCAGGAGATCTTCTATGATTCCCCCAGACTAGGTTAGCTCCTACTAGTTAAATTTCTCGGAACAGAATTCACTACAGTGGAATTAGTTATTTGTGTAGTTACCTATTTAATATTTTTGTCCATTATTAAATTGTAAGCTACATGAGTCAGGAACCATATCTGTCTCACTCTCCAATGTGTTCTTAGTACCTAGCACAGTGTTGGTCACGTAGAAAGTCCTCAACAAGTATTTATTGAAGGAATGAATGTTGAACAAATGAATCCCCTTTCCATGTAAAAGGAAGCTAAAGCACAAAGAAGTTAAGCTGCTTTCCTGAGATCACATACTTAGAAAGCATTAGGGTCAGCACTCTAAACTTTTGGACTTTTAACCACTATGCTCAGTGCCTTTCCAATTTTTGATGAAGAAAATAAAGTCCTGAATGATAAAATGACTTGTCTAAAATCATATAAATAATAAAGAGAATTCATGACTTCTAACATTTATGTTCTTCTCTGATACATTAAAGTGCTTCATCCTGCCCTTTAGGAACTTACACGTAATGGGATGAGGCAAGGCATACATAGAAGACAAATTAATTCCCTGTAAAAGAAATTAAGTGAGACATAACTATAGAGCCTGGTATCATGCCTGATACATAGTAGATGTTCAATAAATGTTTACTGAATTAATAATGATCATGGCTCCCACCTTCTGAATATTTCCAACAAATCTCATTTTTGAATGAGATTTCTAAGCATTTACATGCATATACAGTGTTTCTAAAAGTAAGACCCTTGAAGTCCAGAACTGATAGAGGAACCCAACAGTTAAAGGTCTTACCTTCAGTCATAGATGACAGGCTTCAGTGAGGAATGCGTTTGGAAAGCTGTTATACAAGGAAGGGAAATGCTGACCTACTCAATTCTAGGTGGTCAACTAGCAATTCAACCTTTGTGCCCAGGGCGTCTGCAAGGGATGGAGACAATGTCTGAGCCCTTGTGTTCCAAGGAGGGGATGTCCTTGACACAGATAAAGAATGGTTTGGTCAGCAGATAAAGAAATACTAGGGAAATTGCCACTGGACTGAAATTCTTATCTGATTAACCTTTTTTCAAACCCCTTGCCTACCATTTCCTTCTTCCTATAAAAAAAGGTCGGCTTGAAATGAGATGTTAAGACAGTTTTTTTTTGAGGATATGCAACCCATCATTTTTTGCAGATCACCAGCATCTGAATAAAGTGCCCATAAAAATTCAATCCTTATCTCTACTTCCTGGTTCTGGTAGTGATAAGCAGCAGAATGCTGACTTCTCTGTTTCAGAACCTTGTTAAAATACCTGGGACTCTGACCTAATCGATTAGAGTCTAGGGGTATGGATCTTGAGAATCCGAATTTTTGCCTATCTCCCTAGGTGACTCATGCCCACTGAAAGTTTGAGAAACACTCCACTGTTGCCATAACCATCCAAAACAGACACTAGTAGTGCCTTGTGCACAAAAAAAAAAAAAAAAAAAAATCCTGCTTGAGATGTAATGAAAGTTGCGGAATGTCACACCACAAATAGGCATCAGAGACAGTAAGAATTTGAATCTAATTTTGACTCCAAAAGACTGCTTTTTTTGCTGCCACTGGAAGGAAGGAGGGAGGGAGAGAGCAAAAGAGAATGGGAAGTAGAATGGATGAATAGGCAGGAAGGGAGGAAGACAAGGTCAGAAATAGGAAGGGAAGAAGGAGGGAGAGAGGAAGGCCAAGAGATTAATAGAGAAAGTAGATTTTCTTGAGAAGGGAAAGAACTTGTCAGTCGGGATTTTCAGAGAATACTTGCTAAGAGACCTGGGAACTGAACAGAGATTTATGAGCTCCCCTGACTGTCTGCTTATCTGATAATATTCACTCACTGTGGCTAGAGATGGGCCTTTCAAACATAGGTTGCTTGAAACAGGTTATTTAAACAAATGTGTTCATTAAATATGGTGATTATATTTGCAAAAATGCATCCTTAGAAGTACTGAGCACTGACCCTCTCAGATGTGCACAAGTTCCCTGCCCCTGTTAAAGACCTGCAAGTTTCCCTGGTCAGATTCCTGCTACCTTTTCCATGTCTGCAGCATGCAGCTGTGTGCAGCCGGGACCCCTGGGTTGCAGAGCTCATAAATGTCCTGAAGATCACAGGCAGTCTTTTGGAATCAGATAAATCAGTTTACACACAGAGTGTCAGCTAATTATGAAAATTCAGGGAGGATATGAGTAAACTTGCTCCAGACTGATTCTAAATACTGACTTTAAGTAGCAGATCAGTTCTCTGCTGCTACATCTTCAGCTCCCTAGTGCAACTAACTGCATTCATGTATTCATCCTGTTTTTTAGCAAGTATTATGGGGCACCTACTATAGACCAGTACTAATCACTTGCATCATTTAAGCTTCAGAGTTGGAACTGTAATCTGGCTTTAAAGCCGCCACTAAAATAATCTACTAGAAAACCCAATTTCCGTTAAATTTTGTTGGCATGGCAACTACCAAGCAACATGGAGAGTGCTTTAAATCCCACAGCAGTCTGTTAGCCCCAGTGAGCCTGCAGGGAGCAGGCCATATACAGAGGCTGAAAATAGACAACATACAGCAAGGTGCCCCCTATATCCCACCCCCACCAATGAGGAGGAGTGTGACTGATTTGCTTCCCTTGGTGGTGTCAAATGTGAGCCAGAAGAGAGAATGGCCAGTTTTCCAGTCTGTAGGTTTTTCCAGCCAAGGGCCTGAGCTAGGAATGGGGAGACACAAGTTCTGATACCAACTTTACCCCCTAACTTATCTGTGTGAGATTCAGTTCAAGCTGGCCAGTGTATCTGGGCTTATGTGTCCTCATATGTAAAATGCATGATCCATGATGCCCTAAGCCAAGGACTTTTCAGTGTGACAACTAGCTGCTAGTTCAGTTAATGAGTTTGTCATTTCCTTGCTAGCATGGATGGGTAGCTAGGGCAGAGAACAGCAGGCAGTCCCAGTAGCAGTGAAGTTTGTCAATAGGCAGTCTGGCAAATATTGTATCATCTCTTCTGGGAATAAAAGCTGACATGTACCATGTGCCAAGGATGTTTCTCAGTGATTTTCATGTAATATGCTACTTAACCTTCCTAACAATGCTAGGAGAAAGGCATTACTAATACCACTATTTCATAAGTGAGTAAAGCGAGTCAGAGGGGTAAACAGACCATTTTTATTTTTTAAGATTGTATTATTTTATTATTATTATTATTATTATTATTATTATTATTATTAGGAGGGGAAGGGAGGGAGAAAAGAGGGAGAGAAACAGTGATGTGAGAGAGAAACTTTGATGGGTTGCTTTTCCAACACACCCTGATTGGGTACAGAACCTGCAACCCAGGCATGTGCCCTGACCAGGAATTGAAACTGTGACCTTTTGTTTTGTGGGAAAATGCCCAACCAGCTGAGCCATACTGGTCAGGGCATAAGCAGACCATTTTTAGAGACAGAGTCAATGATGTACCTAGGAATTGAACTCAGGCTCCCTAAACTCAGAGCCTTCATGCTTAACCACTATTCCACTGTAATTCTAGTGTCTAGTGTCATTGCCTGGCACCCTAAGGGCCCTCAGAAACAAACTGTTGAATGTGCAATGAATGACAGCTATGTTAGAAGGTTCTAAGTATCTAATATTCACAAAGCTTCAAGCCCTTTTCTTCCTTGGTAGTTTGTAATGTGAAGAGAAACCTTTGAGACATCTCCCCTCAGTGAAGTGGTTGTGGGAGAGCTAGAAAGCACGTTGCTATGGAACAAAATATACAGAGAAAGATGCAGTTAGAGAGGGGGATTGTTAGATAATGAGTTTGAATTATGTAATATGTGAAGAATAAATTATGGAACTGATGTTCTGTCAAAATAGGGTCTGTTTTCTAGGACCCAGAATACATAGGCAATTTTATTCCACTATTTTAGGTGAAAACTATGTTTGTTTTTAGAGGCAGAGCGAAAAAGGAAAAAAACTTATAACTGTAGGCAGGAGAGAACTGAACTTCAAAATAAAATATAGGCTAAGGAAATAATTCTTCTGATTGGGAAAAAAAGACGGATTCCCTCCCAGCACTAGCCCCCTATAACAATGGTACAGGAAGCATTTTCTAGGTTCTGCTAAGATGTGTATGTTATTAGGCGACTTATGGCTAAGATCACAAGGCGGTATAAAAAGATAGGTTCTTTGGAACATTGTTTTTATAACAAAAATAAGTAGTGTTCTTCAGTCTCTACCTTCTACTTTCATTTCATATCATAAATGCAAATCCTAATGAATTTTCACATCCAGATACACTTATATGGTCAGCATCCAGATCAAGAAACAGAACAGTTCTCTAATCCCCAGAATGCCCATTCATATTCCTGTCACCTTGACCCCTGCACCGCTGCGGTAACCACCACCCTGACTTCCAACATTGTGGATTAGGCCCGCCTTTGTGTGCTTCATGGAACTGAAATCCTGTTGCATGTACCCCTTCTAGTTTTGGTAGCACTGCCTCATGGTATTCCAAAATGTTATACCACTTTACTAAAATACCAGTGGTGTATTGATATAAGAATTCCAAATGCTATACTTCCTCTCCAAATCTTGGAATTTTCTGACTTTAATTTAGCCAATCTGGTAATACTAATCTCATTATGGTTTAATTTCAAAGTTCCTAGTGGCCAATGAAGTTGAAGCACATTTTCATGTTTTCTGGATATTTGCATATGCTCTTGTGAAGTGTTTGTTCAAATCTTTTTGCCATTTTTCCCTTGAGTTGTCTAATTTGTATTGATTAGTAAAAGTTTGTACACATGTTAGATGTGAATCTTTTGTCAGATATACATATGGGGATTTTTTTCTCTATAGTTAAGGTCTTATATGTTGTTTAAGAAATCTCTACCTACTCCAAGGCCATGAAGATGTCTTCTACATTCTCCTCTAAAAGCTTTATTGTTTTATTTTCACATTTAGATTGGTGATCCATCTGGAATGAAATTTTTGAGTATAGGTAAGAGTTCAGATATTTTTTTCACATACCAATTAATCCAGCAACATCTTTTGAAAAAACTGTTCTCTTACCAATTGCCTTGCCACCTCTGTCATGAACCAGGTGACCATTCCTGTGTAGGCTCTCTAATTTAGGTCACCGGTTAGTTTGTATAAATTTGTACCAATCCCATAAGTTCTCATTACTATAGCTTATCAGGGGTTTTGTTCTCAGGTAGAATGAATCTTCCAGCTTTGCTCTTCTGTTTCAGTTGCCTTAGATAGACTTGGCCCTTTGAATTTGAATCCATGTGAATTTTAGACTCAGCTTGTCAATTTCTCCAAAAAATCTTGCTAGAGTTTTGATTGGGATTGTGTTAATTTATAGATAATTTGGGAAGAATTGACACCTTTACAATATTCAGTTTTCTAAATGTTAAAAGTTTTATTTCTAAGTTTATTTATATATTTAATTTCTCTGAAGGATGATTTAGTCTTCAATGTTAGGGCACTGCAAATCTTTTGTTAGAGTTATTTCTATGTAGTTTATATTTTGATACTATTGTAAATAGTATGCTTTAAAATATAATTTTTTACTTGTTTGTGAATGATACATAGAAATATAGTTGACTCTTAAATAGTGACCTGTATCTAGCAGCATTGCATATTTATTTTTAGTTTAAATAGTTTATAGTGTCTTTTGAATTTTCTTGAAATATAATCATGCTGTCTACAAATAAAAGACAGCATTTTTTTCTTCTTTTAAAGTCCCAATACTTTTTTAAAAATTATATTGCAATGGTGAGGACCTCTAATAAAATATTAAGTACAAATAGCTGGCATTCTTGTCTCATTTCCAAACTTAGGAGAAAAGTTTTTAATATTTCACCATTGGGTATGAAGTTTGCCAGGAAGGGTGAGAATATAATTTTTTATTTGTCTAAGAAAGTTCCCTTTTATTCTGCATTTGCAAAGAGTTCTTTTAATATATAATAAATGAGGGAGAAATAAATTTTGTCAAATTATTCCTCTGCATCTATTAAGATATTCATATAACCTTTCCCCTTTTTTATATCAATATGGTTGGATTAATTTTTAAATGTTAAACCAAACTTGCATTCCTAGAATAAGCTCAATTTATTTGTCACTAGATTCAATTGCCTACTATTTTGTTAAAGATGGTTACATCTATTTTTTTACAAAAGATTGGTCTGTAATTATCTTCCTTGTAATGTCCTTGTCAGGTTTTGGAATTGTGATTATCTGGTCTCAGAAAACGTGCCTTAGAAAAAGAGCTGTCTCATCTGTATTCTGGAATAGTTTGTACAAGATTCATGGTATTTTTCCCCTTATTTATTTATTTTTTTTTTGCAAGAATTTACCAGTGAAACCATGTGAGCCTTGAGCTTCCTTTGGGGAAGATTTTACTATTAAAAATTAAATATTTTAAATAATTGCTGAGTTATAAAGAATTTCTATTTCTGACAGTTTTAAAAAGTTGTATTTTTCTAGGAATTTATCTATTTCACCTAAATTGCCAAATGAATTGGTGTTAAAGTGTTTCATTATTAGGCAGTTGACATTATTTTAGTTACATATTTTAAAAATCAATTTCTACCTTGATTCTACTGTGGAAAGAACATACCATGAGTGGTTTTAATGTTTTCAAATTTGAAAATATCCAGGTGAATCTTTTGAATAAGTCCTCATGCAATATATGGTGGTCTGATTTTTAGGAAAAATATTAGAAATGGAAGTATAGGTTTCATTATTGTTATTTCTTTTGAAACTATATTTTATTAATTCTCCTGTCTGTTCCAAATTTTTCCATGTAGAGTGAGTTAAAGGCTTGTTTCTCTAAATTGGCAAGATGATAGGAGAGTAGGATGTTACTCTTTACAATAATATTGTGATATGTTCATTACTATCGGGTAATCAAAATCAACCATCTCACTCCTGTTTCTCCTCCTACTTCACAAATACTAATTAGTATTCAAATCACTAATGCACAATGAGTAAGAGCTTCACAGAGATTATTCACATACTTCCTGGTTCCTGGGGATCCAATCTGTCCACACAGCACAGGAAGTGACTAACATGTGTATTGGGCTGCATGATGAGACAAGCAAAGCCAGTGGAATTCCCTGAGTTGAAAATTTACACGACAAAGAAGGGGAAAAATTATACCTTTGGAATTGTGTCCAGACACAGTTCAGACCTTGATTATCCAGTGTGCATCTGAATATAATATATTTTAAGAGTGCATAGCTTAGTAATAAGATATATTTCTTGTTGCCAACTTGTGGCTATTTGCTAAGACAGAGTCTGACATCATTCAGGCTTCACCCCATGTCATTGTGTATGCTGAGTCCCAGATATGGAAACTGAGTTTTTTTTAACACACCATAACTTTTTTGATCAACTATATCCTAGAAATCTTCTCTTAACCATGGCTCTAGACCTGGGTTCTTTTCATCCTTAGATCAAGAAAAATTTCCCCACCTGCTATCAATATTAGTTCCCCTGAGATATTTTTTCATCACAGAATTCTGTTGGCTTTCTTCTTAGATTGAGCAAAATCTGTATTGTCTATTCTATATTTTCTTAATCAGGATCAAGAGGAGTTCAGTTTTATTGACCTTTTCCATTTTGTAAGCATTATTTATCTTTAGACTTTTTTAGCTTTGTATTAATTATTTTTTTCCCTACTTAAAATTCCATCTTTTGGTTTATATTGTCAGCCTTTTTCAACGTTCTTAAGATATAAATTATGAATCCACTCCTTTTTTGTTTTTCTCCTTTAATAATGAACACATTTAAGGCTAACATACTCACTTCTTGGTATAGCTTTTGCAGACGTCTCAGGTTTACTGTGTAGTGATCTCCTTGTGTTACTCTTGGTAGTTCATAATTTGTTTTGAATTCATCTTTAATGCAATAGTCACCTAGAATTCTATTTCTCAGTGTTCAAGTACTTAGTTTGTAACCACATTTCATTATGTAATATTTGATCATTCAAAAGACTATATGTAAGAATCGGTATCCATCAATCAAACTAAGAAATGAAACACTAACAATATCATCACTACCTTGTGCTCTCTCTTCTTTTCAATCAATCACTTTGAATAACCCTAAAAGTTCACTATCTCATTACTCTGGTTTTATAATAACAACTCTTTTTTTAAAGATTTTATTTATTTATTTTTAGAGCAGGAAGGGAGGGAGAAAGAGAGAGAGAGAGAAACATTAATGTGCAGTTGCTGGGGGCCATGGCCTGCAACCCAGGCATGTGCCCTGACTGGGAATCAAACCTGTGATGCTTTGGTTTGCAGCCCGCACTCAATCCACTGAGCTACGCCAGCCAGGGCTACAGTAACAACTCTAAATAACTGTTATGGCAAACCTGTTAGCTACTCTATTTCTTAAAAAGTGTTTGAGGAATGTCAGGAAAAAAGACACAGTAAGGAACTCTGAGGGCCTCAACAGAAACACAAAAACTGCCAGAATCAGTTTTATCAGAACTGTGGAAAACAGTCAGTGTTTCTTTTTTCAGCAACCAGGCAAACAGTTAATAAAGAAAAGAGTAACTAAAACTTGGCAGGGATTCTCTGTGGCATTTTAACCCACCCTTGCCTCATTCTACCCTCCCTAGTGCAGTGGTGGTCTGGAAGATAGCAGCCTTTTGGGGGAGCAGAGCTAACCTTGTTCTCAAAGAATTATGGTTGTCTTTGACCTCTGATCACTCTCTGAAGAACTAATGCAAAGAGTTCACTCTATTTTGCCTCACTAGGAAACCTCTCAGGTCAAAGGAGCTGCTACATTGAGGGGTTTTTTCAAAACCTTTTACAGGCTGGGGAATTAGTGCCACCTTGGACTAGGATATCAGTTGAGATAAACAATCAATACTCCTAGAGGTTATGAGCTGAATTGTGCATTCCCCAAAAATGTTTTGAAACCCTAAGCCCCGGTATCTCAGAATGTGATCTTATTTGGAAATAGAATCATTATAGATGTGATCAAGTCAGAATGACATCATGAGGGAGGCCTTACTCCAATATGACTGATGTCTGTAAAAAAGGAGAAAACATAGATTCAACTAGGCAGAGGAAGGTGGGAGTGGGTGGGATGGGGGAAAGTGGCAGTGGGAAAATGGAGACGACTGTACTTGAACAACAATTTAAAAAAGAAAAAAAATTTAGTACATTTTTATAAAACCAAAAACAAAACCAAAAGCAAAGAGCAAAGAGAGGGAAAATAATGTGAAGACACCCAGAGAGAAGTCAGCTATACGATGCATCTACAAGCCAAAGATTGCCAATGATTGTCAGCAAACACGGGAACCTGAAAAAGAAAAGGAAGGATTTCCCCCCAGAGGGGTCAGAGAGACTACAGCTCTGTTACCACCTTGGGACTTCTACCCTCTGGAATCTTGAGACAATAACATTTCTATTGTTTTCAGTTGCCCAGTGTTTGTCACTGCTCTGGCAGCCACAGGAAACTAGTAAAGGGTCTTTATAACCTATGACTTGGCAATGGTTTCTTAGAGATGACATGGAAAGCACAAGCAACAAAAGAAAAAAATAAATTAGGCTTCATCAAATTAAAAATGTTTGTGCATCAAAGGACCCTAGCAAAGGAAAGAAAATCCAATTTACAGAGTAAGAGAAAATATTTGAAAATTATGTCCTATTATTCAATGATAAAAAGGCAAACAACCCAATTAAAAATGGGCAAGGAACTTAAAAAGACATTTCTCCAAATAATATATACAAATAATCAACAAGTATAAAAAGATGCTTATATATAAAGATGCTTATATTTCATTATATATACAAATAATCAACAAGCAAATAATCAACAAGATAAGAAGATGCTTGATATCACTAGTCATTGGGGAAATGTAAATCAAAACAATGAGATATCACTTCGTACCTACTAGGATAGCTATAGTTTAAAAAAAAAAAAGGTTGGTGAAGATGTATAGAAACTGGAGCTCTTGTACATTGCCGTGGAAATATAAAATGGTGTAGCCACTATGGAAAATAGTTTGGTGTTTCTTTAGTTAACCATAGAATTACCATATCACTCAGCAATTACCATATGACTCCACTCCTAGGAATATAACCCAAAAGAATTAAAAACAAGTATTCAAATGAAAAGTTGTACAAACATGTACATAGCAGCACTGTTGACAATAGCCAAAAGGTGGAAACAACCCAACAACTGATTAACTGACAGACAAGTGTAGCATATTCATACAATAGAATATTATTGAGCCATAAGAAGTTGTAAAGTTCTGATACATGTGATAACATGAAGGAGCCTTAAAACATTATGCTAACTGAAATAAACCAGACACAAAAGATAAGATACTGTATGATTCCATTTATGTGAAATATCCATGCTATCCAAATTCACAGAAACATAAAGCAGATTATTGGTTTTCGGGAACTAGGAAAAAGGAGAATGAGGATTAATTACTTAATAGGTTTGGGATTTCTTTTGGGCCTAACAAAAATGTCCTGGAGTAGATGGTGATGATGATTGCAGAACGTGAATGGACTAAATACCACC
Organism: Phyllostomus discolor; assembly: GCF_004126475.2. Taxonomy (NCBI): domain Eukaryota; kingdom Metazoa; phylum Chordata; class Mammalia; order Chiroptera; family Phyllostomidae; genus Phyllostomus; species Phyllostomus discolor. Next base: position 132,776,376 of record NC_040907.2, read on the forward strand.
AAATTGTACACTTTAAAATGGTTAAAATGTGTACTTTCTCACAATAAAAAATAAGAGACAAAATAGTATCTGGGCTCATTTTAGGTCATTGCTTCTCCATAAAAAAATTTGGATGAGCCTAATAGAATCCTTGACATCACATTATGGAATCTGTCAACCTATTAGCATAGTGTCAGTTTCTGTGTCTTCCTTATATCTTTTATTTAGTTTTAGTTTTAATTTTTCATATTAAAAATTGTATATTTTTGTTAGATGTATTTATAGATATCACATTTTACAATAATTTTTGTAAAATGTCATAGGCACACAGAAAAGACTATAAATCATAAATGTATGGTTGATGAGTTAAACAGAAAGTGATTAAACTTATGTAAGTAACCAAATCAAGAAATAGAACATTACCAGTCCCCCACCAGAAGTTTCCTTTGCATCCTATCAAGTTACTAACTCTACCCTCCTTCCCAAAGAAACAACTTTTTTTTACTTCCAATTTTAATGTAGTTCCATTTTTCAATATTTCTGTTGTAATTCATGCTTTGTATTTCCAGTTCATGAAATCTCCTCCAAGTTTATTAAAGTAGTTCCCCTACATTATTGTATTTCAAATGCTCCCATTATGACTTCTTTGAATCATAATTATGTAAATGTATTTGCTTAAGCTTCAGAAAATTGGGGGCATTTTCTAGTTTTTATTATTGATTTCTAGTTTAATCCCACCAAAGAGTATATTCTGTATGTTTTCAGTCCTGTCAAATTTGTAGAGATTATTTTGTGGCCCAACAGGTGATCTGTTAAGATTTGTTCCATGTGCACTTGAAAATGGGAGGATGCTGTCACTGTTGGTTGAACTGTTCTGCATATGTCGTTTATGTCAAGTCTGTTAATCCTATTATTCAAATCTTCCTTACCATTAGTGATCTTTTCCTTTTTTCTTACTTTGTTAGCAAATTCAAGCACACAGTACAGGATTGTTAACTATAGTCACCATGAATACACTAGATTCTCAGAACTTATTTATTTTATAACTGAAAGTTTGAACCTTTGACCCACATCTCTACATTTTCCCTATTCCAGCCCCTCGCAACCACCATTCTACTCAGTGTCTGTAAGTTCCACTTTTTGAGATTTCACATATAAGTGATACTAGATGGTATTTGTCTTTCTCTGTTTGGTTCATTTTATTTAACACAATACACTCCAGGTTTATCCATGTTGTCACAAATAGCAGAAATTTCTTCTTTTTTATGGCCAAATAATATTCCATTGTGTATATGCAACAGTGGGGAATTATAAGCCACTCCACCATTCCTATCACATTGTTTCTGTAAGTGATGACTCTGATTAATATGTAGCTTGTAGATAAATAGCATGTTTGTATAGGAATCCTAGGAACTAACTTCAAAAGATACATACTCTGACCTTCAGGCATTCCAGCTCCCAAAGATTTGCTGACCTTCAAACTAAAACCAGGAGGATGCACACCAGACCATCACTTGACCAGTTTCAAGGTCCTCATCAGAATAGACTGTGCTGGTCTGCACGTAGTTCCCTTAACAGAGAACACTCAATCCTCTCCCCTTGATCTATGTGTTCTGTTTTCTCTCTCCCTCCTTATAAAAACTCTGCCTATACTAAGATTGGGAGATGGGCTTTTAGACAAGAGTGCCCCATCTTCCTAGGTGGCTCGCACTTGAATAACCCCTTTTCCTTCTCACCAGCACCTGTCTCATGAGTTTGGCTTTCATTGGAGCAGGCAGCCAGACCTGCATTTGGTAACATATACACCACAATTTCCTTAGCCATTCATCCATTTACAGACCATGGTTGGTTTGCATGCCTTGTTATTGTGAATAACACTGCAATGAACACTAGAGGGCCAATATCTTTTTCCTACTAATTTAGTTTCTTTTGGATATATGCCCAGGAGTGAGGTTGCTGGATCATATGGTAGTTCCATTTTTAATCTTTTGAGGAACTCTTTTCCATAATGGTTGTGCCAATTTACATTCTGACCAGAAGTGTATACAGATGCATTTTTACTGCCCACTTTATTGCTTAGTGAAAGAAGCATGTAAATTCTTCCATTATCCTTGTGGACTTACACATTCCCTAGGTCTGTAAGTTTTGTTTTCTGTATTCAAGACTTATGAGTTCTGTCCAGAAAGCATCCAGCCTTGTGATATGAAAAAGAGACCTTTATTGACAAAACAAGATACAAGAAACATTGTTCATAGGACAATGATGCTTCAGTCACTTTCAAAATAGACACCGTGAGACCTCACACAGTTCTCCCAGTTGCCATCAGCTGCCCTCTTGTATTTTCCTGAATCTCATCAACAGTCTGAAATATCTTCTCTTTCAAAGTGATTTTAGTTTTGGGAAAAGCCAGAAGTTGCAGGGCACCAAATCTGGGCTATAGGGGAGCTCAGTCATCTAGGCGATTAGATGTTTCACCAAAAAAAAACACTGCATGAAAGGCGATGCATGAGCAGGCACTTTTGTTGTGATGAACCTGCCAATCACTAGGTGCCCATAGCTGCAGCCTTCTGAATCAGCAAATAGTTTCCACAAAGGAATGTTCAAACTTAATGCAAAATCTGTTGCAGATTTGTTGCTCTACTCACTCCGTCATTTTGAATGTGATGGCCACACAGTACACATGCTCACTCAACAGAGTCTACTGCCCACACTGACTAGTACAGTGAAGTCATCATTGTTCATGCATGGACATTCCAGTCCACTGTCCTTGGCTGCCAGGTTATATCAATATAGTTTGAACTATACTTGTTATATTAACAATGGCTAGATTTTTTCCAGACAGACCTTTTATATCCAAATATAATATGCAGATCTTCTTTGGACTCTGAATTAAAAATGTACTTTAAGCCCTGGCTGGCATGGCTCAGTGGACTGAGCAGCAGCCTGTGAACTGAAAGGCTGTTGATTCAATTCCCAGTCAGGGCACATGCCTGGGTTGTGGTCCCTAGTTGAGGGCCTTGAGAGAGGCAACAGATATCTCTCACACTGATGTTTCTCTCCCTCTCTTTTCTCTCCCTTTCCCTCTCTCTAAAAATAAATAAGTAAAATCTTTAAATATATATATATATATATATATATATATATATATATATATATATATTTCTTTTTTAAGATACCAGGGACATTTGAACATAAGCTGTGTATCAGATGATATTAAGGAGTCATTGTTAAATTTGTTGGATGTGGCGGTATCTACCAAAGATACAGACAGAAGAGTTTATGGGCAAAATTTTTAAACATTTTATAAAACTTGCTCAGAGTAAAATTGAGAATACTAATAAATCTATTTCCTTTAAGATTTTTATAATAAACACTCTGTCCTACTAAAAAAGATAGACATGATAAATAAATTAAGCTACTTGACTTCACATAGCAAGCTGGCCTGTTATTTTGTGAAAGCCTTAGTTAAACATAGACAAAACCTCTTTTTTTTTTTCCATTTCTCTACATGAGCCAACACAATTTTGGGAAAAACTAATCCAGTATGTACAGTTGTGGGTGGATGGGAATATTTTAAGAGCGAAATCAGAAAACCCACGTGATGGTTAATTTTCTGATGGTTAATGTGGCTGGGCAAAGGGATGCCAATAGCTGGCAAAACATTTCTGAGTGTCTCTGTGAAGGTGTTTCTGGGAGAAACTCATCATGTTTTATCAGGATGATCATGGACGGTTTTGCTACATGTGAGTGACATCTTCAAGGGTCAGGGAGGTTCTGTTTTTTTTTTTTTATTACCTTCTTTAAAGGAGAAATCATTGGGGTATCCCAAATGTTTCATGCTAATTTGTTAAATAATATTAAACAGCCTGCCAGATCAGTTTCTTCAACAAAAACTTTCCATAATCTATGATCATTACATGTTCTTTTTGTGACAATAATGTGAAGCTCTTCTCTATAAGAAAGGAGCATGCTAACCCTGATGTGACTTAGACATGAACAGTTGTTATGTCACAATTTGATATTTCTCTTTTTCTTCAAGTGACAAAAGGATCATTCAATATATGGAGTGTGTTTTAAAGAAAACTTTACTAAGGAATTACTGGATGAGGGTAAATTCCTATATAAGTTGAAATGCTGACTTAAATGACATTTTTTTAAGATTTTATATATTTATTTATAGAGAAAGGGGAAGGGAGGGAGGAAGAGAGGGAGAGAAATATCAATGTGTGGTTGCCTCTCATGCACCCCCTGCTGGGGACCTGGCCCACAACCCAGACATGTATGTTTTTTAATTTTGATAAATACTATCAAATGCCTTCTAAAAAGTTGTTCAAGTGTATATTCCTCCAAGCTTTGTTATCATGAACCTCACCCCTCTCCACACACATTCTCATCCTGTAAGTTACTAATGTTCTAGTTATGGAAAATAGAATTTATAAAATATGATATCTTGCTTTTCAATTGCATTTTTAAATTATGAATGAGTTTTAGCATCACGCAGTTACTTTACTTATGGATTGCCCATCTAAGAATTTCTTTTAAGCATCTCAATTTATAATGACTTCACCTCTGGTTACTAGATGCTATGGAAATATAATTTATTGCTGTATATTACTATATGTAAAAACTATAAGGTTTATTTGTTTTTCATTATATAGTTACTCCATAAACCTATCCTTAAGAACTGTCTTATGTGATGACCAAAAAGAAAATTAGATATTATAACAAATTGTCTGCAAAGATAACTCTTCCTCCCATCAAGCAGTGAAGACTGTTTCCCATCCCCTCGACGCCAGCTGTTCTTGTGATTTGCTGTGATCTACAGAATGTGATGGAACTCATGTTCTAGGCCCATCCTTTGAGAGGTATGGCAGCTTCTGCTTTCACTTGTTTATAGGGCAGAATAAGAGCTGAACTATAAGATAAGACAGTGAGAGATCCAGCCAACTCCCGGCCACTCCAGTTACCCAGCTGAGGTGCCCAGAATGTAGTAGGTGAAGCCATCCGGGTGTTCCAGGTCACGTGAAGCTTCCAGCAATTGCAGTCACCTGAAGAATCCTAGTCAACCCCTCGTGAAGAGGAAGAGCCCACTGAGCCCAGCTAACTTGCAGAATCATGAAATAAGATAGATAATTGAACACTATGGTAGGAACTAAACTAACTGTACCTAGAAAGAGAATCATGTGAAATATGAAACAAAAACCAATTGTCATGACAGGGAAGCTCAGTGTAGATGGATAGGGAAGGCCCTAGACAATGGGGAGTACAATGGGGAGTTAGGGTTCAATGGCTGGGACCAGCCTTCTAGACTTGTGTTTCCAGTAGAGCTTCCTGCAGTCATGGAAATGTTCACTTGTGACTATTGAGCACTTGAAATGTGACCTGTGCATCTGTGGAGCTGATCTTATTTAATTTTAATTAATTATGCTTAATTTAAATAGCCCCACGTGGCTGGGGACTGCTGTGATAGACAGGGTACCTTCGACATCACATGTAGACTTCACCCAGATGAAGGGATAAAAATCAAGTAACTCATCCCGAAATTGTGTCTTTTTATCTGCTTCTTCCTCAGAATCCTGAGAGGAACCTCATTACTCAGACCTTGATCTGATTAAGAGTCCCAGAAAGGTGCTTAGCATGACCATATATCTGTCAACACCTCCATTTGGAAAACCAAGAATCAGAATAAGTGGGTTCCTCTGAGTTGTGGTCTTTGAGTAAATAGAGATGGGGCTTTAAAAGAATCTGTCTTTGCCTTTTATTCTATGTCAATAAATAGTCTTGGCTTAAAAAAAAACACTTACTTTGGAGGAAATTTCTAATAACTTTAATTAGGTTATTAAAATTCAAACCCAAACTTATGCTGTGTTTCTTAAACTTCTTCCAATATAGAAATGGTTTTCTTGTGTGTGTGATCTCTATTAACCTCTTGCAACAGCAATAGGATATACTTTGGGAATGCTCTTTTAGAAAACTGCAGAAGAATTTTTATTAAACTAAACTAAATGTCATAATGAAATATTGAACATTTCAACCATGAATACTACATGATAATTTTCCAAGATCAATTCCATTTCCTTAATTAGAAAAGTAATCAGTTGAGATTATTAAACAAATATGAGGTAAGATTAAAATGATCATTTTCATTTCCTTATAGGTTAATTTTTAAATATTTAACCAAAACAGAATAATATTCTCTTCTCAGAGAAGGCAAGAGTGTAGCTGAGACTTAATTTAATTACATGGCAACAACCCCTTAAAATTTTCTGACACTGTTTTTAACTTTGCTACCTCCTGAAGGAATATTGACATTCACACGAATAGAATCATCTTTCTTCTATACCAACCTGGCAATGAGCCATGCTTTTCCAAGGAGCCAAGGGCAAATAATTATTTCAAGGACTTTTTGCTAGTAGACTTTTTGCTACTTATGCTTGCCTTTTTAGGAGAATAGAATTTGTTCTGCTTCACTGTCTGATTTAACACCAATGAAATTGAAAATGTATTATTTCTACTTTCTCTGAGACCTCAAAGGACTCTCCTACCCTCTAGAGTTTGCTCCGAATGGATTGTCAAATTGAGATAAACCAGCAAATTAGTCCAATCACTTAAAGATGTGGTTAAAATGTGATGTCTCTTCTCCCAAAATTCTTATTCATGAAATTTTATTGTTGATAGCAGTCCTCAAAGATCATTTTCCTCCACGGCTCTCATGGTGGCTGCATATAAGAATTATGGGGAGAGAAAGGGGGTTGGTACAAATACAGAGACCTGGGCCCCACTCCAGACTAAACTCAGTGGGGGAGGGGAGGAAGTATATTTATCTCCAAAGCCACTTGGGAGAGTCTAATGACTATTACAGCAGTGAGCTGGTTCATCCTGCTCACTGTACAGATGTGGAGACTGAGGACCAACGGCCAAGGACAACGTTGCCATTTTGTTTTTCCTTTATGAGGCTGTGAAGACTGGCGCAGCCTGAACCAGCGGTGATTTTCCAGCTTGTACGTGACTCAGAGTGACAAGTGTTGTTTCCAGGCCACCTCAGGGATGAAAGGGAAAGGTGAAGGCGGGGGGCAGTCTGATCTCCCGCCAGAGCACCCCTCTCCTAGCTATTTGTATATTGAGGTTCCTCATACAGGAGTAGACAAGGATAGGTTAAAGAAGTCTGTGCCAAACTGTGCTTGAGTATAGCAAGTAGACTACGAGAATGTGTAAGTGATGAAGGCCAGCAATTTGAACACTTACGAGGTTGTACCTAAGTGCTCTGTGCCACTGTGACATTCTTTTGAGTTAATAAAGCTATTATAATAATCATAACCTGCATATCTTTCCCCACATGAACAATTATAAACTACTTTTGTCCCCCTGGTATTTAGTTTGGAGAAAGGGTTCCACTGTTGAGGTATGTCAAGTCTGAAAAATCACTTCTGTGAAATGTGAACATCATGTGCCCGTTTCTGAGATGTTATCCAAGTACCTGAGGAGCCAGACAGAAGTTCAACAATTAGTGAAACATAAAAACACTTAAAAGAATAAAGGAGTGCTTATTCTTAAGTCACATTTTCCTCAGGTGTTTGATGAGCTCTAAGGGATCTAAGCTGAAATATTTGTGCCTGTGAAAAATATGTGTAGGAGGGAAGAATCTCAGGCCACAAGTGTGTGTTTTTAAAATGTGTTTCATTTTTCTGCACCTGACTTAATTTCTGTTTTTACATCCTATTACCCTGATATGTAAAGTACTCTGCCTCTGCCCATGGTTATGTCTAATCCAGGGATGTAGGCAGTTCCAGGACATGAAGGAAGAACTCTGATCCCTGGTCCTCATCTGTCCTCAATGGCATCCTCTGAAACAGCCTCTTTCCTGCCTCGCCTCAGGTCAGTGGTACGTAAGGATCCTGTTTACTCCTGACCACAAAGTCTCGTAGGTCCAGCTCTCTATCAACAAACTTTGCCCATCACTTGGTCTCTTGGGAAAGCAATCTGCAGCTCCCCCAGCCCTCCTGGGTTTGGAGGAGCAAGTGAGAGGGTATCAGGTTCCTTTACTCAGACACCCTTCCATCATACCTACTATAGTGCTTCCCTACCTTGCAGCCAATAGGGGGCCCATGAATCTTGCTGCCTCTCCTAGCTCATGCTGAAAGCTTTCTCCAGTGCCAGACCTAGCAGTGAGGGCTAAAGTACAGGGTCCCCCTCTACACAACAGCAGTGTCTGTGTCCTCCGATTCTTCTTTCTTGTTGATACTCTAGTTGAGAGGGTGAGTAAACTGTCTTGAACTGAGAACATTTTCTTTCAAAAATCATTATTCTCTTCTTAAGCTTTCAGAATCCACACTCTCGAAACTCAAAACAAGACAATTGTTTCTGCTGTGATTCCAATGTCTTGTTTTAAAATTCAAGCATGAAGGATTGCCTACTTATGTGTCCTCTCTCTTGTGTCATCTCTTCCCAGAAGCTGCCTCAGTGGAGGTGAGAAGAGTCACAAGAGACAAAAGAGGAGAGGGAAAAAAGTCACATCCATTAATATACCAACATCATCTCTTCCTACACATGCATATAGGGGAAATATCTATCAGGCTCTGGTCAATTTCTTGACCTCCCTTCAACATTCATCACTGTTTCATCCCTTCCCCCTTGTTGCATATATTCTCTAACCAGGATCAGCTGCACAATTTGAGGGACTCAGCATAAAATAAAAATGCCAGGGCCCTTGTTTAAAAATTATTATTAATTTCAAGAAGGCTACATTAAATCGGGCACAGGGCTGGTCTGAACACAGTGGCCCAGGACAATTGTGCAGGTCTCACTTGTGAAGCTGGCCCTGTTCCTAACCTTTAGACAAGCTCTTTCCTTGTTTTGTTTTGTTTTGTTTTTGTTGTTGTTGTTGCTTCTGTAGTCAAAAGAAAATTCAAATAGCCTTACATGATATGAGTCTTTTTAGAGTGAGAAACAAGCTTTTGGAGAATAGGGAAATTTCTTTTATTTTTTTAATATATTTTATTGATTATGCTATTACAGTTGTCCCATTTTCCCCCTTCACTCCCCTCCACCCTGTACACCCTCTCCTACCCATATCCCCCCTTTAGTCATGTCCATGTGTCATACTTATAAGTTCTTTAGCTTCTACATTTCCCATACTATTCTTACCCTCCCCTATCTATTTTCAACCTACAATCTATGCTACTTATTCTCTGTACCTTTTCCCCCTCTCTCCTCCTCCCACCCCCCTGTTGATAACCCTCCATGTGATCTCCATTTCTATGGTTCCATTCCTGTTTTAGTTGTTTGCTTAGTTTCTTTTGGTTTTGCTTTAGGTATGATTGTTAATAATTGTGAGTTTGCTGTCATTTTACTATACATGTTTTTTCTTTATCTTCTTTTTCTTAGGTAAGTCCCTTTAACATTTCATAAAATAAGGGCTTGGTGATGATGAACTCCTTTAACTTGACCTTATCTGAGAAGCACTTTATCTGCCCTTCCATTCTAAATGAAAGCTTTGCTGGATAGAGTAATCTGGGATATAGGTCCTTGTCTTTCATGACTTGGAATATTTCTTTCCAGCCCCTTCTTGCCTATAAAGTCTCTTTTGAGAAATCAGCTGAGAGTCTGATGGGAATTCCTTTGTAGGTTACTGTCCCCTTATCTCTTGCTGCTTCTAGGATTCTCTCCTTCATTTTTACCTTGGCTAATGTAATTATGATGTACCTTGGTGTGTTTCTTCTTGGGTCCAACTTCTTTGGGGCTCTCTGAGCCTCCTGGACTTCCTGGAAGTCCATTTCCTTTGCCAGATTGAGGAAGTTCTCCTTTATTATTTGTTCAAATACGTGCTCAATCTGTTGCCTTTCCTCTTCCCCTTCTGGTACCCCTATAATTCGGATGTTGGAATGTTTAAAGATGTCCTGAAGTTCCTAAGCTTCTCCTCATTTTTTTGAATTCTTATTTCTTCATTCTTTCCTGTTTGTTTTTTTTCTTCCTTCTGGTCCACTCCATTGACTTGAGTCCCAGTTTCCTTCCCATCACTATTGGTTTTCCGTGCATCTTCCTTCATCTCTTTTATGGTAACCTGCATTTTTTCATGTAATTTGCTCTCAGAATCAACCAATTCTGTGAGCTTCTTGATCACCAGTGTTTTGAACTGTGCATCTGATAGGTTAGCTATTTCTTGGTCACTCAAAAGGATGAGTTCTGGGACATCACTCTGTTTTTCTATTTAAGACGTCTCTCTCTCTCTCTTTTTTTTTTTTTTTTTTTTGGTATGGTCGCTCCAGTTACGGTGAGGGGCAGAGCCTTAGGTGTTCACCTGGGCTGGGCACCCCAGTCGCTAGATTGTGACGTTGTATGTGGGGGTGGGGTTCGGGGCGGGAGGGAACAATGGCGGTAACTCCGTTCTCCTGGGATCTCACTCCCTTCTCTGGGATCCTGGATTGCGCGCTCTGCCCTGGTCCACAATGCCACCTCACTGGGTCCGCCAGCCGCTGCTCGCGTACTCAGGGTCCATCGCTGCAATCTTGCGCATCCCGGAAGGCTTACGAGTTCGTGGTGCCTTACACGCCCAGTTCTCCCTGTTCTCTGTGCACTGTGACCCAAGCCCAGCTGATCCTCTCCACCCCTCCTACTGGTCTGGATGAACGGGTCTACTTCAACTTCTTGGCTGTCTGACTTCCATTCAGATAAATTCTCCATCAGTTCTGGGTGTTATTCTGCCTTTCAATTGTTGTTGTTCTAATCTTGGTTGTGCATGGAGGTACGGTGCACCCACCTATTCCTCCATCTTTCTGGAAGTCCCTGAAGGACTGCCGAGAATAGGGAAATTTCAAATCCAAAACTTGTGTGAAGTGCAAGGCCTGACATTACAGGATGGCCTTTAAATCAAAAAATGAGGAAGTTGTTTAGCCTAATTTATAATGATTAGATGTTACAATAGGGGTTTCCAGGCAGCAGGGAGTTGGGTAAAAGTGATTGTCTTCTACCATTTTAGAAAAATGACTTTTGTTTATGATTATGAGAGGTATTGACAAGAAATAACCTAAGTTTCACTTATGTTCATAAAATAAGCTAGATTCAGTTTTGCTTACATGGCTTACATAGCTATGTCTGCTTAAAGAGTTTTCAAGCCTGCTTTCGATTTTATTTTATTTTAATAAGGTTATCACAATAATTTAAGAAAATATAAATGTCTAACAATGGGAATTCATAATGTAAATGACAGAATTTCCATATGATAGACAACTATGCAGTTATTTATAACTACATGGGGACATTAAATATGGAAAAGTGTTACCATGATTTGGTATATTGGGAAAGTTAATGTGCCTGTCCTAAACAGTCATGGTGGTAAAGAAAACAACCCCACCCAACCTTCTCATGACAGGGAATTGGTTAAACCTTGTATTGCCACATGGCTCCTCCCTCCACAACTGCTGGTTGGCTCAGAAGTGAGTAACAGATCCAAGAGTAACCAATCAGTAGACTTGCCAGCAACCTATTTTCTGCATAGGCTTGACGGAAAATGAGAAGGCCAATGTTTGAAGTTTGTACTGAAAAACCTAGAAAGTATGATACAGGAAGGGCAAAACAGTTAAAAGTTCATAGGCAGAGTTAAAACTAGAGAAGCTGCTGTAAGAAACAGTAAACTGAAAACTGGGGAGGGTGGCAATTAAGAATCAGTAGAACGAGCATCTGGAAGCAGGGTACAAAGACAGATGGAGGGCAGCCAGCCACAGAGTCAGCACTGCTCTGCGGTGAGGACTCCAGCTCCTGATGCCTGGGGCTTGGCAGCTGCGTGAGACCCAGACCCATATAGGGAACCAATCAGCATGGCAATGTCAAAAGTAGCCCAGTATTGATCCAGAAAACCAATCAATGCGAGGTGGCACATAGGAGCCAGGTGTGCAGATCAGCTGTCCCGTGGGGAACCAGGCCTGCATGGTACCTAAACTGCTGTGAGTCTTGCTTTTGCTAAAATTCCCTCACCCTGAGCTAAGACTGCAGATGTTTAATGTATATCTCTGAAGCAACTCCCTAAAGTCTGTGCTAAGACATCCCAAGGATGAAATGTAACCAGATCAATCATTTTTATCGTTCCCTTGCATTTGCAACTTTTTTCTCTCTCTTTTTTATCTGTAAGAAGTAATCACTTAATTAAATCTAGAAATAATGAGGACCTTCTCTGATGGAATGCAACTAGAAACCGACAAAAGCCTGTCCAGGCAAGGGTTGGCGTGCTCTCCCCTTGAGAGAGTGGCTGTGCCGTCCCTTTCTCTCCACAGGACTTGGTAGTCCATGTGGATTGTGTACTGCATCCACAACACACAGACTCCGGAGGGCCAGGGTCTGCATCAGACTCACACTCCAGCAAGGTCCACAAGGGGCCCAATTTAACTCAGCCCCTGCTGTGAGATTCCCAAGAAAATTTCCTCATCGTTTTTGTAAATCCTTTCAGTACTCCCTTTCCATGGATGGACCTTAGTGGGTCTCTGTCTTGCAACTGTTACAAGAGTATGCAGACTATGAGTCCAATTTTATATTTTTAATGTGTGCTTACATGTATTTATGGATATAAAGGAGTCACAAACTTACTAAAACTATTCTTGGATGTACCAATATTATGTAGCTTCTTTATTTGTCTATTAATCTATCTGATTGCTTAAGAAATACTTCTCACTGGGTGCCTGAGACAGTTAGACTTGGCAATGTTCCAGTCTTCGTTGGCATAAATGTCTCCGTCCAGTTTACCCCTTCATTTAAAGTTCAGCCTCCTAGGTTTTTGTTAAAGGTACATCTGCATGTACAAAAAATAACATATTTAAAAGGCTATTCATTGAGCTATCCATTTGCAGTTTGTAACAGCAAAATTTTATCTATGTACCTCAATGAGGAAAGAGATAAGTTATAAAACATTCTTACAATGAAATGCTCTCCAAAAAAACAAAAAATGAGTATACTATATATCTACTGCTGTGAAGATCCCAATGATATATATTCAATGGGAAAACAAGGGTCAAAAATAGTTATGTTACCTTTGACTTAAGAAAAGGAAAAGGAAGATTGGAAGTATGTGTTCACATTTGCTAACAATAGCGTCAAGAAACTGTGAAAACGTGCACAGAGAAGTCAGTTTTAAAATGGTACCGTTTGGGCTCTGGCTGGTGTGGCTCAGTGGATTGAGCACCCAACTACAAAGCAAAGAGTCACTGGTTCAATTCCTAGTCAGGGTACATGCCTGGGTTTGGGCCAGGTCCCCAGTTCGGGGTGCAGAAGAGGCAACCACACCTTGATGTTTCTCTCCCTCTCTTTCTCCTCTCTCTAAAGATAAATATAAAAAATCTTTAAAAAAATAATAAAATGGTACCTTTTGGGGGGAGTGCTGTTGTGCAACTAGGAATGGGGTGGATAGGAAGCAAGACTTTTTCCTGTAAATCTTCCTATGTTGTTTCAATTGGTGGACCATGTGACTGTATTACTATAAAAATGAAGCATATTTTTTAAAAGGCAGTATCATTAACCACCTATAAGAGTTATATAGTATCTTTTGTGTGCCTCTGGGTAAAATATTGGTCCTTCAAATGTACCTTAATTCTCACTACGTAGAATCTGGTTAGGGGTAGATTAAATCATCTCATGGAGGTAGAATGAGGAAGACTAGGATTCATGCCGGTGATCTCTCTGTTCTGCCTAGTCATGCTTTCCCTACTGACATCTACAGCTGAAGTTAGTAACTGGTGTCTTTCTTACTATCTGGTCTTTCTTAATGTGGTCAGGCAAAGTAGTGCTACCAGGATGACTTTGTCTTATCTTAGTGCTTGCTGATGCTCAAGGTCTCCTGGGTCTCTCCCATATCCTCCTTCTGGCTCTGCTTTCAGCTTGATCCCACAGCTTCTGCTACAAGGTCATCCTACCCAAGCCTACTGACTTCTATGAAGTAATCTTCTGGTTTGGTCCCCCTTCCTTACATCATTCCCCACCACTGCTTTCAGGCACCAATTGGTGTGATCCATGGCACACAGGAATTAGAAGAACGCTAGAAAGCTAAACTTCAGTCCTCCGTGTGCCTATCATGGAGGGAGCTTTCAAGTTTACACTGCTGTGGCCAAATGTTGGTATATGGGAAACTTACAAGGCTATCTTTGCCAGAGACCCAGTTGTGAATCTGGGCAAAATCCCTACCCTCAGCATCAACCTATCCCCCATACACACACACCCCCACATACACACAACACAACACAATTTTTCTTACACACTTGTTTTTAGCCCGGAGACAGGGGTAAAGTCCCCCTTCCCACAACTTCAGCCATTCCTTTCCCCCCACTATCCAGATAGATAATTGTTTCAGATCAAAGTTTATCTTTCTATTCAGATCCAGGCTAAGAAACAGATAAGGAGAGGTAGCTTATGTAGTTCTCTCATAATTTTTTTTTTTAGGTTTCAAAACTCTATCTTTGATGTCCATACTCTGTGGTCAAGAAAACACCGACCTTCTTTATTAGTAATCACAGATTTCATTCAAGGCAAAAATGCCCTCAGGAGAACACCACCTTTTCCCACCTCTCTTGTGCCACAAGCTCTCAAAGCAGGTCTCTCCCTTCCCTTCAGTGAGGGCATGTCGCCTAGGTAACAATCTGAGTTCTACAGCACTCACTGATAAATTTTAATTATTACCTCTCTGAGGGGTAGCAAGCACTTTAGTTGACCCATCACCTTAATTTAGACAAAGAGCTTAACCTGTTCTGGTAGTTTTAGAGACTGCTGTGATGGTTAAAAGGGGCATTTTGGTGGTTATGTCCTTATTGACTGCAGACCCACTTGGCAGAAAGTGGTCTTGTGCAAGACACTAAAAAAGTCTCATATTTAATTTTGTAAAAAAAAATCTGTGGCAATTCTCCACCAAAGTAATTTGATTTCTGAAATTATTTTCCTTTATGTGTCTTTAAAAAGTCTGAGTTATATACTCTACGTGGGAGAGAAATTCTCCAGGCAATATGTGGAATTAACAGGGGTAAAAAGAAAATTATTTTTGGTGCTGGAACAAGACTCCCTGTTACCTTTCATTTGTGTAGAAAAAGCCCAGCCAAGTCCATTTATCATTATCAAGAACAATAAGTAATTTAGCCTCCTAAACATTTTCACGTTCTTGTTTCGCATTGTAAAACATTTTTCAAAAAGAGCCGTGTCCAAAACCACAGTCAGTATGTTTCCCTACATAACATACCTTCTATAGTTTCAACACATTTATTGCTAGTCTAGTATTACTGGAAGGCAGGAAAAATACCCAAATGGTTGTAGTTGCATAACGAAACCTGTATGCCAGGAACTCTCACAGTCACAATCCCAAAAGCAGCTCTGCAAACAGGCAGTCCTGTTTCCATCACCCAAATGACGCTTGAGTGGTTAGCACATCCTGACTCGGGGAAGCCTTGTGTAACTGAACAATGCTGATGGCAATGAATTTGGCCAAAAATAGTCTGCAGCACAGGTGTGAGGCTTGCCTAAAGCACAGAACTCAAGAACCTCAGCGCTCATTTCTTTGACTTGGTACATTTAATCCCAACATAACATTTTTAAGAAAGTGTGAAATTGCTTGCAATATTCGCCTCCTGTGACAGTGGACAGAAATGTACTATGAAATCTCAACAATTTTCCTTGACTTCCACAATAATTAAACCAGATCCTGAAGTGGCTGTTTTAAAACAGGTGCAAAGTGGATACTAGACTTACCAGGAGGTCACTTTGTAAGTTATATAAATGTCTAAGCACTATGTTGTACAACTTAAATTGATGTGATATTGGATGTCAACTGTAATTGAAAAATAAAAAATAACATAAATACATAAATAAAACATGGCTGCAAATTCTTTGATACTCCTCCCATTGAGAGGTAGGGTGTTAGATCCTCCCCTTGAATCTTGATAAGCTTGTGACAGCTTCCACTAATAGAGTATGGCAGAAGGGATGCTATGTGATTTTCAGGGCCACATAGCTTCTGTCTTGTTTGCTGGAGCACACTTCTTAAAGCCTTGAGCTACCATTTAAGAATCTGATGACCTTAAGTCTGCTGTGCTGGAAAGGCCTAGGATAGGCACCCCAGTTCACAGTCCCAGTGGAGTCGAGGCTCCCAGCCTCCACTCCTGCCAAGGAGACAGATTTGTGAATGAAACTGCCTTGGACCCTCAGATCAACTCATTTTACAGCTAAATACCATCAAGCAAAGAGAACAATCCCCCAAGTAAACTCTGCCTAACCTTGGCCCACAAAATCATGAGCTGCTGTTTTCATCACCAACTCTTTGGCAGTTACTTATAACAACAGGTAACTCTTGTCCAAAGTCCTCATTTTAAAATTAAAAAACTGTGTCCTGAGGAACAAAGTATCTTGCTTAGCATTATGCCTAGTTATTGGCCAATCAAGTGCCACGATTTCTACTTCAGCAGTTTTACCATGTTTATACAATTAGCCTGTGTCATGCACTATCAGCAAAAGCCAAGATTGAGATGAGTTAGTTTATGCAGTCACTATTTACGGAACACCTGTCAGGTACCAGTTCCCATAGCAGGTCCCGGCAATGTGGCATTGAACATGACAGGCATGGCCATTGCTCTCATCAGGCTACCACTAGACAAGAAATAATCATCAGCCAGTAATCCATGAGATCCCTTCCTACAAATGGCTCCTGTTTCCATCTTATTCATAACAAGAACTATTAACAGAAAACATTGAAAGTCATATCATTCAGACTTCCCGCCAAGATGGAGGCATAGGTGGATGCACTGTGCCTACTCGCACAACCAAGATAGGGACAACAATAATTTAGAAACAGAATAATAACCAGAACTGACAAAAAAAAAGTTGATCTGAATGGAAGTCGGACAACCAAGAAGTTAAAATAGACACATTCATCCAGGCCGATAGGAGGGGTGGAGTCAGGCAGCCAGGCTCAGGTCACAGTGTCTGGGGCAGGCAAGACCACAGCAGGCAGACCCTGAGCACGCAAGCAGCAGCTGGCAGAGCCCAGCTGAGGGGTGGCAACTGGCATACCCAGCGAGGTGGCAATTGTGAAGCAAGGCACTGCGCACAACCCAGGGTCACAGCGCTGGGAAACAGAGCCTTGGGGCACTGATTAAAAACACCTGTGGGGGTTGAGGCACAGGGAGAGACTCCCAGCCTCACAGGAGAGGACCTTGGAAAGTCCCACAGCGTGCACAAGCCCACCCACACAAGAATTGGCACCAGAGGGGCCCAGTTTGCTTGGGGGAAACAGTGGAAAGGACTGAGCAAGCGCCATTGTTCCCTCTTGGACCCTGCCCCCCATATGCCGTCACAACCCAGTGACTGGGGTGCCCCGCCCTGGTGAACACCTAGGGCTCCACCCCTCATGTGTAACAGGTGCTACCAGACCAAAGGGGGGAAATAAAAGATGGTTCAAACAAAAGTGAAAGCACTGCAAGTAGTACTTTTTAGTGACCGAGAGATAACCAACCTATCAGATGCACAGTTCAAAGCACTGGTGATCAGGATACTCACAGAGTTGGTTGCTTTTGGTCACAAATTAGATGAAAAAATGAAGGCTACAATAAGTGAAATGAAGAAAAATGCACAGGGAAGCAATAGTGATGGAATGAAAGCTGGGTCTCACATCAATGGAGTGGACCAGAAGGAAGAAAGAAACATGCAACCAGAAAAGAATGAAGAAATAAGAACTCAAAAAAAAATGAGGAGAGGCTTAGGAACCTCCAGGACATCTTTAAACGATCCAACATCTGAATTATAGAGGTACCAGAAGAAGAGGAAGAGCAAGTGGAAAAGTTATTTGAATAAATAATAAAGGAGAACTTCCCCATTCTGGCAAAGGAAATGGACTTCCAGGAAGTCCAGGAAGCTCAGAGAGTCCCAAAGAAGTTGGACCCAAGAAGGAACACACCAAGGCACATCATAATTACATTAGCCAAGGTAAAAATTAAGGAGAGGATCCTAGAAGCAGCAAGAGATAAGGAGACAGTCACCTGCAAAGGAGTTCCCATCAGACTGTCAGCTGATTTCTCAAAAGAGACCTTACAGGCAAGAAGGGGCTGGAAAGAAGCATTCCAAGTCATGAAAGGCAAGGACCTACACCCAAGATTGCTCTATCCAGCAAAGCTTTCATTTATAATGGAAGGACAGACAAAGTGCTTCTCAGATAAGGTCAAGTTAAAGGAGTTCATCATCACCAAACCCTTATTTTATGAAATGTTAAAGGGACTTATCTAAGAAAAAGAAGATTAAAAAAACATGTATAGTAAAATGACAGCAAACTCACAATTATTAACAACCACAGCTAAAACAAAAACCAAAAAAAAAAAACTAAGCAAATAACTAGAACAGGAACAGGGCCACAGAAATGGAGATGACATGGAGGGTTAGCAACAGGGGAGTGAGAGGAGGAGAGAGGGGGAAAAGGTACAGAGAATAAGTTGCATAGATGGTAGGTAGAAAATAGGGGGAAGGCAAGAATAGTATGGGAAATGTAGAAGCTAAAGAACTTACAACACATGGACATGAACTAAAGGAGGGGAATGTGGGTGGGAGAGGGTGTGCCAGGTGGAGGGGAGTGAAGGGGGGAAATGGAAGAACTGTAATAACATAATCAATAAAATATATTTTTAAAAAAGGAGATCAAAACTGAACATTAAAATGGCAACAAACTCACAACTATCAACAACTGAATCTAAAAAAACAAAGCAAACTAGAAGAGGAACAGAACCATAGATACGGAGATCATTTGGAGGGTTATAAGTGGTGAGGGAGAAGGGAAAGAATGGGGTGAAAGGTACAGGGATTAAGAAGCCTAATTGGTAGACACAAAATAGACAGGGGGAGGTTAAGAATAGTATGGGAAATGAAGAAGCCAAAGAACTTACATGCAACCCATGGACATGAACTAAGGGGAGGATTGCTGGAGGGAAGGGTGGTACTGGGCAGAGGGGGGCAAAGGGGAAAAATTGGGACAACTCTAATAGTATAATCAATAAAATATACTTTAAAAAAGTTATATCATTCAGAGTCTTGCTGAGGACAAATGTTAAACTGTAACGAGAAAAGGAAGGAAGCAGGGAACTATAATCATCAGAAACAGGAATAATGAGGTCTCACTTAAGCAGAGCAGGGCCATGTGGCTAAGAGTACAAGGCATTATAGACTCATTAAATTGTTATAAAATTACCCAAATGAATATTTAAGATTTTACCCACTTCTTCATGTTGTTTATTTAGTTTTGTTTGAGAAACAACACGTTAATTATTCCAAGAATTTTTTTAAGTGCTGCGTGTTTCAGGTGGCATTCATATAACATGCTTTATCAAGGTCAAACTAAACACAGGTAGGAATGTGAGATAGTGAGATAGTTTTGAAAAAGAAATAGGCCACTTGAGAGGGTATGTTGACTGAGTGGCTTCTCAGTGTCCACAGTTACGGAGATAACAAACCAAAATATCTCATCAATCCAGTCAGAAAAACCTCCATCTCTCCTGGCAAACCCAGTTGTAGAACTTGTGAACCAAATAACTCCTAATGGCCTGGTTAGCTTTGTGGAATATTCATTTCTAAAGGTGCAAAAGATATGTTAAATTTTCTATTTTAATTGAAATTTAAATATGTAAAGTCTCTGCTTGAACACTTGAGAAAGGCTAGCTGTAGCAATTATCTCTCCAATTCATTCTCTTCTTTGAAAGACTCAAGTTTTGGCAAAAATTGTCTTAAACTCATGCACAAATCCTTTACTTTGTGGGGTCCATAATTAAAACCCAAAAGTGTTGTTTATTAATAGAAAAAGTTCATTTATATGGCACTGTCATCATGGAGCAGCATATTACATACACAATAGGCACACAGATTTTATCTCTCTCCCCAGATCAGAGGTGAACTCTGTGACTATAGCTTGTCTCTTGAAGCTTTATAGTACCCATCTCCTAGCACAGAAGCTCAGCTCAAAGGCAGTACTCAATAAATGTTGAGAGAACAGATAATAAATAGCACTTTATCGCATTTCACTTACACTGATTAATTTTTATTTATGACTGAAGAAGGTCGACTACAAAAAAAAAGGCTTAGAATATTTGTCACTTTTACAGCCATAGGATTATTGTATGGTGGAACCAGACCTGGACTCTTCTGACCAAACCTTGTCTCCTTTCCACTCCTGGATCCTACCTCTCATCATGGAAGGAAGAAATAAAAGCTTTCACTTTTTGTGTGCTTATTCTATCAAAATAATTGTGTGTTATGGTGAATTAGTTCATTCATTCATTTATTCTCTGGCACTGTGTCTTTTTCATTTGCCTCACAGTATTTATTATAATATAAATTCCTTACATTTTTGTTTGTTTGTTTGTTCATTTGTTGTCTGTTTCCCCAACAAACCTGTAAGTCCCACATGGGAGAGGGCAGGTCGGTTTATTACCCAGAGCCCAGCGCAGTGCCTCGTGCATAGTAGGCATTCAGAAAACATGTGTTGAGATTCAGTGAAAGTCACAGAAAATGTTTCATTCTGTCTTCAGTCCTCGAGCTTGCACAGTGCTTGGCAGCACGTTGACTCAGGGGCAGGTGACTGTGAGCAAACAGCACTAGAACCAGGTACCTGGGATCCTGCCCTTGTGTTTTGACCACAGTCTCAGAGCCAAGTAACTGACATTTACTCTCAAATATTAGCTTTTTGTCTCATTCCGATGTTTGCAATAGAACCTGACATTTTCATCCATGATTGACTTCCTCCACAAGAAAAATAAAGTTTAGAATCCTTCTTATTACTTAGTAGGTGCTTCCTTTAATTGCTTTAAACTTTTTTAAATTTTGAAAGTAAAACATACACTTGATAGAAAATTCAAACAAATAAAATATAATTCTTCCCCAAACTTAGTCTCAAAGAAAATCTTACTTCAGTTCTTACAAATCTTTTCAGGGAAGTTTTATTCCTTTACTCCTGCGTATGGGGACATGTGTGATGTAATTTGTTATCCAAGCCAAGACACTTTTGAAAGTGAAAGAATGTACCATCAATGATCATTCATACGTGGTCACTGAACCATAAAGTGTTGCTCAAGCTCCCTTGTTGGGCGCATTGAGTTCATGACCACTGTTAAGGACCTACTTTGGTGAACTGTCCAGTTGCTCCATCTTCATGCTTTTGAACTTAGTCTGTGATGAATCTTGTACTGGTCCCAGAGAAATAAGAATAATTAATGCTCAATTATGGGATTTTTATAAAGTTAACCTGATCCAATTTTTAAAAATTATATTATATTCCAAAGTTATGCCCTTCCTACCCTGTTTGGACAATTAAATGTCATTTCAAGTATGTAAGGGCCATTGTTTTCTTTTTTACTTCTCAGAATCAGTTGCAGTTTCAAATTCAATACATGGAACAATAACACACTAAAATAGACCTAACAAAAAGTTTGGAAGTAGGTAGTCAAGGGCTGTTATAAATGTTCAGTGATATCATTGAAGACCCAAGCTCCTTCTTTATTTTACCTCTACTATTCTTAGTTCGACGATACCCCTTCACTCTGTGACAGCAAGAAAGCTGCTGAAATTTCAGGCATCACATTCAAGTCCCAGGCAGAAAGGTAAAAGGGCCAAAGGCCTTCTATCCACAATGCTTAGTTTCTTATTGAAAGTTGGGCCAAAGAAGCCCTTCCCAGTAAATGTCCTTTTACACTTCAATACAATGAATGGGACTACATAACATATAGAACAATAACTGACCTGATAAAGATAGCTATAGAGCTTTTTGTTTTAACAAATTCCAGACTATGTCATGCCTCTGTTCACACTTCCAGTGGTTTCCCTACTGTGCTCAGGGCAAAAACCACAGTGTACTCAACCCCACGTGACCTCCCTGCTGTTTCCCCTCAGTCATCCTGTCTCCGACACCCTGCCTCTGTGCTGTTCTTCGAGCATACCCAGCTTGCCTCCTCCTCAAGGCCTCTGTGCTCCCAGTGCGCTCTGCCTCCAGATACCAGTTTGTCTCACCCTGTCATGGAGCCCATCTCAATGCAAAGTGAAGTGACAACCATCCCCACTCAAACCATCTCTCCCTGTCTCATCTTACTTAATGTTTCTCCCTAACCCACCATCTGCAACTCTATTTGCTTTTGTATTTAGTTATTGTTTGTCTCCTCCAATTAGACTATAAGTTCCTTGAAGGCAGGAGCTTTGTCTGTTTTGTTCACTGCTGTATCCTTAATGCTTAGAACTGTGCCTGGCTTGGAAGCTGCTGGATTAATACTGACTGAATGAAAGAATGAATGACTACACTGGTCTGGGGATTCATGCTTCACCCTGAGGCCTGAAGTAGAGGCAAAATCAAGGGACCTCCCCAGTCTGACTGAGCACGTCTGGCTCCTAGAGGGGTGGGAAAGGCTGCTCAGTAGGTAATAGCAGTGCTTTCTACAATGTTCTTACCTGGGAAAGTGAAAAATCAGCCCCTGTTGGTTCCACCCAATTAAAAAAAATAAAACCCATAATTATAGTATTTAGAAACCTCTTTGACCATCAACATTTCTACCTCCCTGCTTTTTCAGCTTTGCCCTGTCCCTTCAACAGGGCTAATGACCTTGGTCCTCTCCCTTTCTGAGTTGCACTGGCCTTCCAGGTGTGCCGTCACTTCCAGCTGTCTGTTCTCTCTGTGGTGACCCCAACAGCCTCCGCTTCCCAGGGCCACCCTGTGGGCTGCTTCCTTCTCCACATCCCAGCCCCCTCTGTTATGGAAAATGGGACTCAAACATATAAAACAATCTTCTATATGGCTTAAATGTGAATTCCTAAGAAGCAAGGCATCAATAAATCCTAATGACTACATCTGTCAAAACTAAAAATATATTAAAGGGCACATGCATAAAATGTTTAGTAATGAAATAATTTCATAAGTATTTAAGTAGAACTCATAAAGTATAAATTCTCACTCTACTACTAATTGGAATCAAAATTTTAGTTCTTGGTCTTTCATCACTATTGGAAATGTAATTAGATTATAAGTAACACATTCTAAATTGGTCTTTTAACTCTCACAAATTGTTTTCTGCCCTAAACTATCCCTCAGCCTCCACTTCTCCCTGGGTCATTACAAATGTATGAGGAGTTCTGCTCTATTATTAGCCTAAAATTGTTTTTAAGCAAAAGAATGATCAAATGTCAGGAAATTAGCAGTGTTCTGTGTGCTCCTGCGTTGCACAATTTGGGGAGCGGATGTGCCCACGATACAAAGAACAGTCAGTGGGGTTGTGGGTGGGAGACAGGGAAAGGACAGATCACCCAGTCCCTGGTGTGCACGGAACATCTGTTCCTTCACATGAAATGGAAAAATCAGACGCACCACAGCATGCTAAACCACCTTCTGAGGTATAATTGAGTAGTTAATGTTCAAAAGAAATAGTATGCTCTGTAAAAACAAACCATTTTCTCTTGGCAAGTGGGACTTTACTTTTGAAATTTGTATAAGATTAAATTATCTCATCACCATTTCAATGCTGGATTTCAAAATCGACCTAAAAGTGTTTTTTACTTATTCAGCCTTAAAACAATAAATAAAGGTGGTGGTCCTCTCTTCTTCCCCCTTCTCCACTCCCTGGGTTTTAGAGTCCCATTGGCCTATCTGTTCTTATGCCAACACCATATTGTTTCAATTAATGTAACTTGATAATAAGTCTAGTGGAGTAAGCCCTTCTACTGAGTTCTTTTTCAAATTATCTTGGCTATCCTTTTATTCATTTTTAGGGGGATAGTGTTGCTGAAGTGTTTCCCATTTGTTTTTAATTTCATTTTGTAAATAAACATATCTTAATGTTGACTTTTTGGATGGGCATAGTTTTATGAATGTTAACACAATTATGGATTCTTATAACCACCCCCCCAAGTCAGGGTGTAGAGAGTCCCAGACCCCCAAACTTTCTCATGCTATCCCTAACCTCTCGAAATTACTGATGTGTTATCTATTGTTAAGAGTTTTTCCTTTTTAAAAAAGTTATATAAATGGAATCATACAGTATGTAACCTTTTGAAACTGGCTTCTTTTCCTCAGCACAATGCCTTTGATATTCTTCCAAGTTGTTAAGTGGCTCAATAGTTTGTTCCTTTTTGTTACTGAGTGGAAAGAATTCTACTGTGCAGATGTATCTAAATTTGTTTGCATATTCACACTTTGGAGGACATTTGGATTGTTTCCAGTTTTATGAAGAAAGCTACTATAAACATTTGTGTATGGCTTTTTGTGTGAACATAGGTTTTCATATGAATCAGGAAACTACTACATAGAAGGGGGATTGCCTGGTAATAAGTGTATGGTAAACTCTATAAGGAACGGCCAAATTGTCTTCCAGAGTGGCTGTGCCATTTTGTATTTCCATCCTCAATGTTTGAGAGTTGCAGTGGCAGGGGGTATGTGATACTGTTTGTTTGTTTGTTTGTTTTTGAAGCCATTCTGACAGTTTGAAGTGGTACCTCATCCCTCGTCAGCTTCAGAACTCATCAAACCCTGTACTCGTCGCATTTTGACTAGAAAAAATGTTCAAGCACTTGGCACTTGCTCAGGACTCGTAGCACTTGCTAGAACTTGTATATTGGCCATAGACTCTTGGGCAAAGTGTCTATTCAATGTTTTTGCTCCTTTTTTGATTTGGGGAGTTTATTTTCTTATTGCTGTTTTAAAAATTATTTATGTATACTGAATACGAGTCTTTTTTTGTGTGTGGTTCTGTGAATCAAAAATGTTATCCTCATCTATAACTTGTTTCTTCATCCTCCTAACTATATCCTTCACAGAGCAAAGTTTTTACTTTGGGAGAGAACTTTGATGCTGGTGGTGCCACCAAAAACTAGCTGAAGCAGTGACTGTGGCAACCCCTGAGAGCCTCAGGGCTTTGTGGTGCCAGGGATGCCTGTGGCACTGGTTGAGGGGCTCATTAAAGGGGGCCTACCCAGGGGAGACAACCTGGAGTTGTCTCCCTAAAAGTCTCACCCTTGAAGCACAGGCCTAGCATGTGAGTAGTAAGTAGCAGCTGCTGAGGTGGTGAGGGAAGAGGGGGTGGGAGCTATGTTGTCTGGGGCTTATGAGGTGATAAATCTTAACAGAACTTCCCTTACTAAAGTGGAATTCAGAGGAAGGGAGATCCCTTTTGTCCGAAGAGGTAAATGAGGATGAGCTCTTTTATCCCAATATATGTTAAATTGTAGCGTTTCTCTTTTTCCTGCCTTGGGTGTCCACTTCACTGACTGCGGCAGGTTGAATGTTCAGTTAGCTTGGTACAACATAAGGACACTCTGTCTTACAAAGTAATTACCTGGATTCATCTACAAAAAAAAAACTTTCCAGTAAAATCCAATACGAAGACACCCTTTAAATAAGCTGTGTTTGCCTGCTCAGTTTCCTGTGTCAGATTCCTAGAGAAAGCCCATTATTCCTCCAAATGAGTTTCCTGATCACTTAAACAAAGAGAGCATTCTGTGCCTCTCATTACTTGTCATAATGAATATTTTCAAATTAATGTATCACGCAGTTACTATGTATGACATTGTTGTTTTCTTGTAAGTTTGCTGTCACACTTTGAAACAAACAGCCTCAAGGTAGCAGAATAGATCTATACGGGTTCAAATATTTTTAAAGCTCATTTCTATTCATATCATTCTAATTTCTGAAAGAATAACAAGCATAATGAATGCCTCCTTTCTTGAATATAATTTATTGAATCTAATAAAAAACAGAGCACTAAAGTTGCTAAGCCTTAAAACTGAAATCTTTCACTATCTGTCCAACAAAATATTAGCTGCTCTCTCATGTTCAGATGTTGACTGTAGTAGACTTTACAATTTTCTATTGCTGTTGATTGTTAAAGTAGTGAAGAGAGTGGAAAAGAAATGAGAAAATTCTACATTTCTACAGAGGAAGATGTTTTTGTAGATGAAGTTCAAGATGTCTATACGTATAGGTCTCTTCCAAGTTAATATGAACATTAGGACACATTTTAGAATAATATAAGTTTAAAGGGAAGTTATTTTGCAAAGTTCCTTTGATAGCATAGGCAAAGTCAAGAAAAATAAATCTGTATTTATTAGACAAGTGATACTGAAAGATAAACTGATTTATCTTTGTTTTTTGTTTTTTTAGAACAAATAGGTGCCAAGTTCAGCATGATCCGTAGTTAAGATTCAGGTGTTCTTAACCTCTCATAGGACCCCTGACAGAAGACTTTTAAATCCCCCTAGGTAATTTCTGTTCCCTTACTTTCTCCCTTTCACTTTATGAACTTTCTGTACAATTTTGAACTTTTCAGTACTGTTCAGTGGCAGTGCAGTAGGGGCTTAGGAACTCATGTTTTCACAATAATTATAGTAAACGTGTTCCAGAATATGGGTAAATGAGTGTGAATGGGCACTTGAAGACTCAAAAGAAAGCCAAGCAAATGTTAGCTTTAAAAAGTTGTATTATCAAAAGAAGACAGCTCCGGAAGCCACCAAATAAACTTAAGTTTAACAGCATGGCTTCTTGGTGAACTCACTGAGACCAAAATAGTAAAATGTA
This sequence comes from Phyllostomus discolor, assembly GCF_004126475.2. Classification (NCBI taxonomy): domain Eukaryota; kingdom Metazoa; phylum Chordata; class Mammalia; order Chiroptera; family Phyllostomidae; genus Phyllostomus; species Phyllostomus discolor. The sequence continues at coordinate 132,802,894 of NC_040907.2, forward strand.
TCCTTTGAAAATAGGTTAACTCTATTTAGGGGAATATTTCCCAATCATGATGACTTTTTAATTCAGTGTTAAAGTCTTTTTTTTCTGGCAATAGTTAGAAAACTGGATCAGTTGTCAATTTCATGGCTGACCAAAATTAAAAACTATCTACTTTTAGGCTTTGTCATATCGATTAGAGATATTGTAACAAGAAGTTACAATAGAATAATCATATTTTAAATTCCTGAAGAATATCAGAAGGGTCCTGCCTTACCTGCCCTGCCCCTGTTTCCCAGCCTATTGTTTGTTCATGGATGAAAAAAGAGAGAAGTTAGTAAATTGTCCAAGGCCACTGGGAGAGTTGGAAGTCGCCTAGAATTAGCCAAATTGCCCCAAGAGCTCACCTGCCTCTTGATTTTGCTCATGGTGTTCTTACCACCTTGATCTTCTAAAACTCAGTTGTCATCTTACCCACCTTGGAAGGTTTGGAGAAAACTTTCACCTCACTCCTAGACTGAGTTAGATGCCCCTCCTCTTCCTTTCCTTCGCAAAACTACAACAGTGCACCTGGCATTTATCTGCTCTGTTGTAATCAGCGATTTCTGTCTAACTCCCTTTCACTTCCTCTTTAGACTGGAGGACTGGTATTGTGAGTCTGAATTTCTGTATCCTCAGCATCTACATAATACCTGGAATATATCTGAAGCTTAATGATTTGTGTCTTTAAAAGATTCAGTCATTAGAATCGAAGCCTTCCTATTTGCAAGACTGTATTTTTCACTATACATTCTATATTTATGAAATATAAACATTTATTTGTTTTTATTATTTCACCAAACACCTGGATTTTTTTTGTTGTTGTTGTTGTTGCTTATTTGTTTTGATTGTCTCTAGAGCATCCACCTCCATTTTTCAGTTAACGACACTGGGACTCATTCAACTCCCTGGATAGTTTGGATCAGATTAAACCTACCCCTAGCCTCAGGGGTGCTCAAGAGACCTGGTCACTATACTTCATGTCTTTGGCTGGAGACATTTTTTCCAGGGAAGGGCAGAGAACTCAAGTCAGAGGAATCTGACTAAATCTTGAGACTGGCTCTGTACTCTTTGGAGATTCTCCTCAGGCTAAAACTGATATCAGTAAATTTGATGTTAGTTTGAACCTGCTTGGGGCCAACCTGAGGCATGAACATGCAGCCAATATTGAGAAAAACAGATAAAGACTTCATAATATCCCTTGATAACCATGCTTGAAATCAGCACTATCAACGAGGATGCCTTTGGCCACAAATAGTAAAACATTCCATTAAAAGTGGGCATTTCTTTCCTTCATATAACAGAGAGTTCTAGCACCGACTCAGTAGACCAAATCAGGGGTCTGGGCCCACACCTCTTGTCCAACCACTACAGGATCCTATCCTCACACAACCGTGACCATAAGCAGAAAAAAACCAAAAGTAAATTCTCCTCTCTCTTTTTATCAGGAATGGAAGTCTTTCCCAAGGGCACCAGGGTGAGTTCTCTACATGTCTCATTGGCCAGGGTTGGTCACATGCCCATTCCCTAGCTGTAAGGGAGCTTGCATAAGTGCAGATCTGTCGCCTCCACAGTGAGAGACAGATTCTTCCAGCAAGGGGGGAGAAAAGGTAGTATGGGGAGGTCGACCACTAACGGGGTCTCCTACACTGATTTTCTATGGGTTTTTCAGGTATTTGAGGACAAATAGTTCATTTATTTGAGCTGCTTTGAGTCAGTTTCTGTCTTTCACAACCAATCATGCATGATAAGATGTCTCATTTAAAAATTTATCTTTTTATTATACATTTTTGAATATTTAAGAGAAATCTCTTATAAGTTAGTGTACTGTTACCAAGAAAAATAAGAGTTATAAAGGTTATTCATGTTTACAAATCAGTTTTCTGTCCACATCTTCATGTAGATTCACCTAAACATTCATCTGTGTTAAGTAGGCTGAGAAGATAAATGAACTATTATCTCAGAAACAGGGCTTTGGTACAATATCAACATAAAACTAGCTTTATTTAATAGTCTCCTTCATCTTTATCTTGTTTTTGATTTTTGAGATAAAAGTATTTTTAGAATTTAAGATTAATGTGCTCTTTGATTCATCACAGATTCTACAAATGTATGTATGTCATTTCATTGTTCACTGTTTAAAGTATTTTTTTTTACAGAAAAAGAGAATAGAGCATAAAGACATATAAGCTGTACTCAGTTGACTGGCAGAATTGGGACTCAGAAGTTTTCTTACTTTCAGAAAAAAAGTAGGCTACTTCAGTAAAAAATTTATTTTTTAGTGCATTTTCATTCAATTTAAAGACTGAACCATTTGTAAATTAGATAGTCTTTCCAATTTTTCTAAATGATGTTGCTTTATTTTTTCAAAAGCCAGGACAGATGGCTTTTTTATTTTCCAATTTAATTATAGCTGTACATATGAGAAGCAAAGTTGTTACTGCCTTTTGCATAATTTTTTTTCAAATTTTGAAGATGATTTTATAAACACTAAATTTTCTCAGCTTTCATAATAGGTTCAGAAAATAGATATCAGCAGGCAGCTGGACTAATTTGGAATGAGTAACATAAAAAAATGAGCTTTGTATCCCAAGCACAGTTATTTGAGATATCAACTGTTCTGGGTATAATTATATTTTAATGAATAAAAATATAATTTGATCAGGGAACCAAGGTAAATGCTAATCCTAACTGCAGTTTTTAGCTCTCTCTAAATCATTTGAAGATTTTTTTTAACCTATGGCATATTTCAAATCATATGTTAAAAATAATTAAATTTTATGTAATTCAAACAATGTTTAAAATGTGAAGATGATAAAAATATTCAGACAAACTGGGAAAAGTTGGGGGAAAATTGAACTTGACTTTGACCATGGTTCTAGAGTATCTTGACCTTGACATTACTGACACTGAACTGGATAATTCCGTGTTGGGGGAGAGGGGTTGTCCCCTGTATTGCAGGAGTTTTAGCAGTATCCTGGGTCTTTTTTCAATAGCACCCTTCTCCATTGTTACATCCACAGACGCCTCCAGGCATTGACAAATGTCCACTGGGGCAGAAAATTATTACCCTCCCCCCACTCCCCACAATGAGAACCACTACTCCAAATCCCACGACCCATTTCCAAGAAATTCAGAGGACAGGGAATGCAATCAATAAAATCCCAACCCTGGGAAAGTCTACAAATGTCTTGGTTTTCTCTACAATAGTTGCAAGAAAGAAAGAAAAAAGATATTGAGAGAGATTTAAGAGGCATATTGATCAATTGTACTGTATGGAACATATTGACCTGATTCATAAAAACAAGGTATGAAAATACTGTGCAACAATAAGAGAACTAGGAGCACACTGACTAGATATTTGATAGTAGTTAGGAATTATTGGAATTATGGGATTGTGGTTATGTGTCTAAAGAAAGATTTCATTTTTTTACAGAGCCTACTGAAATACTTTAGAAGAAATGATATGCTGTTTGAAATTTCTTTCAAATTGACCCAGGCCTGGGGCTGGAAGGAAGGGGGCAATGCAGATAAAATAAGATTTGGTAGTATTGAAGTTAGGTGATGGGTTCATGAGAATTCATTAAATTAACCTCTTTACTATAGATTAGGTCTAATGTTTGCCATAATAAAGAAATATAAAAATATTTAGACATGTCATTTCTAATCATTTTAGCCTTACACACTATCCCTATATTAACAGCTTAATTTTTTTCTGAGTGATTTAAGTTATTAATTACTAAGTTAATTATCCAGACAAAAACACAATGCATTTGCTTTAACTTAAATTTACTGGCTCTACTGATCAACTTAACGAAAGTATTGCTAAATAATTTTCTTACATTAAGTAGACAGAGCAAAATGATCACAGTTGGCTGTAGAGTCAATTTCAGGTAGTGCCCCTCACCAGCCGTGGGGTTCGACAGAAGTACTTTCAGAAATATTTGATTCAGATTACACTTTCTAAATATTTTTTTCAGTTATTTTTAAACAACTGAATTAAAAATAACTGTCATTTAAAAAACCCAGCTTGGAGATTTACCTACCCATCACCATGTATATAAGTTAACTCGACTTGCTTAAGAGTACAAGTGAAATTACTTTTGTCATCATTGTTTAATTCAACCAAGAACACCCTGAGATTACAAGGTGAGTGGTTGGAAAGTAGTACAATTTCCATTACAAGTTTGTGTGAATCTAAATTTTCTCAGCATTTTGTAAATCCTCCCAAAATGTGAATGTTTAGAGTATTTTATGACTGTAACTTGCAATCATAATATCTGAATATTAATTTTTGGTTTACTGTTGTAAATCAATGTAATATAATGGATTTTTTTTTGACGTACTTAAGTCGTTTTACACTAATCAAATGCTGAATTATTTACTTTATACATTTGAAAAAATGGTTTGGCTACAGTAAGAAGTTTGAGTATCAATGTCCACATGGAAAGAAAATTAGAAGGCCTGGTGAAACCTGGGCATCAGCTTTGAACAAACACACAAAGTACATCTGCAGCAGGAACACATCCCAACGAACAAGGTCGCACATATTAGGAATTTCCTTTTAGTTAGAAGCCCTACGAGGTCAAGAATCACGTCGGGTTTATTCAGAACTGTATGCCCAGGCCATTACTAAGGAGTGGCATCTTTTAGTTAGAGTGTCTCATCAAGACACTCTAAATTCAAATTTTTAAAAATAAAAATAATAAATGACTGTATCAGTTGGGATACCTGCAGGAATGAGAATCCTGCTCGGAAGATTCAAGAGACTCTAACAAAGAGCCGAGTCTCTTCCCTGAGCTTTGAGCTGAGTGAAGGAAACAACGAGGCATGATGAGGCACCCAGGGTTTAGCGCAGGGGGAAGCGGTTGGAGCCCTCATGCCTGAGAGCAAAGAGAGGAAATAATATTCCTGAAGGCCAAAGGCAGTTAGAACCTCAGAGTAGAAGCTGAGCCTGGGAAGGGGTACAACCACTACTCAAAGCAGGAGGGAATGAGGAAGAAACACCTGCGCCTCTGTCCACCCCCACCCCTGCCCAATCCTCCAACTAGGGCCTGTGACTCCCACTGGTTAAAACAGCCAGAGGCCTGCGGGAAAGGAGGCTGAGAGATGCAGGTCACAGGGCTCAGCCTCCAAAGCACAGAGCAGAGCAAAGACAGTGACTGGATGATGCAAGTGGGTAAACAGAATAATTGGGAACTGTCTCCCTGCCCCCACAAAATTGACAAAAGAGTATTTAAAATCCTCAGGCCAATGATATCACCATTTAAATAATAAAAGAACAAAATCAAGTATATCATTCAATGTAGGGTGGGAACACAGGGTGACCAGCAGGAAGATAAAACAATCCTCATTTTAGCTCCTACTTAAAGATTCTGTGTATGTGAACAGGGTCTACATATTTCTAGTAAGTTTTAAGATTTCATTTCGTGGCGATCAGTTTATTCTCTCTCCTGGGGTGGCAGTCTCATACAGTGTCATCACCTCTGGGAGGGGTCTCTAGCTGCAGCAACGTCTACCTTCAGTGACATCTTCTGAGATGGCTACTAACTTGCTTGTTCCTTAGTTGCAGGTCCTCACAGGTTGCTGGGAGTATCCCTGCAGGCCCATCTGCAAGTTCCCTTCAGGTCCTGCGCTCTCCCTGCCACTTTAGTGCCACTCTCAAGGTGCCCTGGGACCTGCATGCCCTTAGGGAACTGTGCTGGGCTCTGGGCACCTGCTCAAGGACCTTTCCCTCTGTGCCTTCATTCCGTTCCTACAGAGAGACAAGGGAAAGAGCCGAGCCTGTCTCCAGTGCATCTGCTTGTCTAGACACTTCACAGGTTGTTCTTTTCTGTGGCCATACTGCTTTTCCAATCTCCATCCAGGAACGAAGCCCAGGTCCTGGTGATTTCAGATTCCCAACTTGCCTAGGGTTTCTGTCAACACCCTTTTCCCAGGGACAGAGTTTCTAAACTCTCTGAGTTCCCCCTCAGACTTTTCACTACTCTTATTAATACCAGTTGAATTTGATCAGATTTGGGAGTGGTTATGGGGATGCCTTCTGGAGTTTACAATACATGTCTCCAGATTTCTTTGGTAGAGATCAGAGTTTTGATTTTCTTTCTTAATAGCCATAAACATATGGTTCTAAACCCTATCAGACATAGTATATTGTATTGTATTATATTGTATTGTATTGTATTGTATTGTATTGTATTGTATTGTATTGTATTGATTCCATTGTAATCTATCCTATTCCATTCTATTGCAATTGGAAAGATAGTACATTAGGTAAGCTCTAGAATCAAGCAGATCTGGTTTAAATCCTAGCCAGGTTGTCCACTTATTAGCTATGTGAATTAAGCAAGTTACTTAACTTGTGAGCCTTCTTCCTTTCTTCTGTATTTACCTGCCTTGGGGTTGTGAGGATTAAATAAGATAGAAAACATAAATCACCAAGCATCATGACTGCAAAACAAAGGTACCAAGTAAATATTAGCTGCTGCTGCTGCTGTTACTATATGCAAAGTCTCTAATTCATACTTTATATTATAAGGCTACTGAAAAGATTAAGCTATTATCTAAGTGAACAGGATCCGATTCCATTTTCACATGGGAAGAATATGTAGAAGATGTAGAAAACACTTAGAAAAGTGGCTGCTTTTCTAAGCATACCATTTATTTAGCACAGAAGTAATTTAATAGTAGGTACATGAACTATAAAATCAAAATCATTATGAAAACATATACTACTTTTCAGTAATGTAAGAAGGAAATTGACCCCAATTAAGTTAAATGATAAACTTAACATTAAGAATAATTGGCTGGTAAAATTTTTTTAAAATGTGTTTTCAAGCCCTGACTGGTATGATTCAGTGGGTTGAGAGTTGTCCTGCAGATGGAAAGGTCTCCAGCTGGATTCCCAGTCAGGGCTGTGGGCCAGGCCCCCCTTGGGGGCAAGTGAGAGGCAACCAGTTGATGTTTCTCTCACACATCAATGTTTCTCTCCCTCTCTTTCTCCTTCCATTGCCCTCTCTCTAAAAATAAATAAATAAAACCTTTTAAAAATGTGTTTCCAAGATATCCTGCTCATCTTTATTCTCAGTTATTTTCACGTTTTCATTTTAACATTCATGTGTAACTTAGAAAAATTGCTAAATGAAATGGTAAATTCTACAAGTACTTAAAGGGAATAACCTTTCTCACATACACACTGGGGCAAAAGTAGGTTTACAGTTGTTCATGTAGAGGATAACATAATAACTAATAAATAATAGTACAATAATAAACTCTGCTTCCTGTACTCACAACGGTAAACCTACTTCTCCCCCCACCCTCTATAATAACCATGCAAGAGCTTAACCCTTTGTCAGACTCTCTGCATCTCTTCAATATGACTAAGATTCAAAAGTTTACTCCTCTTGACATTTCAGATTTGTATTCTTAATTGAAGCTAACTAGGTAATATGACTTTGTTAATATTGTTTCCTCTGCTAAAATAAAAGTCAGGTTTGATTCTTAATTTCTTGGATTCTAGCCTAAATTAGTTAGACATTTGTGTAGCAACAATGAGACTCAAAAATCCAAATCAGAGAACAAAATAATGAAAAAATTGAAGACATTGTACTTTATAATATTCCCTTTTATACTTTTAGATAAGCATCTTGAAAACAAGTTTCCCCTAACCAATAGTGTAATAATGAGAGAAATGTTTGTAGTATGAAGTCAAATATGATTAATTTTAGAACAAATCAATTTTTACAAAATGTATTAGAAGTAGAACTAATAAAATTACTGTGGTATTATCATATTAGTGCACAATAATTAAAGAGAAAATGAGCATGTCAAATTTAAAGGATGAAAACATGATTTGTAATATTCTAAGGATTAATAACCTACAAGAGAATCACTCATTTCTTTAAGCAGTTTTGATTTATTAAAAACCAGAAGTGTAAATGACTAGGACTCATTTTATATTGACCCATTTTAGAAAAAAAAGCAAGTTGATTATTAGGAAAGCAAATGAGAGCCCAGAGAAATAATCTGTCCTAACTAATCATTAATTAATTTTGACTGGCTATTCTTGCTAGACATTTATATGAAATAATTAATATAGAAAGTACTTCAATAATTTAGCCAACTACTTGACATAAGTTATTTTAATGATACATGAAAGACATCTTGTTCACATTCTGGTATGAATAACTTTATTCATACAATCATAAATACGATGTTCATAATAATTTGTGGTTTCATTTGTTAAGTTGATTACTACGGCATCAGACTGACATTTTACCTAGTGTTGTGTAACCTTTTGATATTAATCTTATTCATTTGAGGTTTGAAATGTAGCCACAGAAATAAATAATAATGATCATGAGAAATGATTTGATTCAACATGCAGAATTTTACAAAGTATATAAGCGTATTGAGTCTGGGGGTAGAGGTATCAAGTCTTTTTTTTTATACTTTTCATTTGAAAATTAAAGACTTAAAATTCAACAGATGTAGTGCTATGTGTGGCTATACTGCTAATGGTAACCTTTCTCTAATAAAACCTAAAAATAAATTCTTTTGGCTTTAGAGGGAGAGGGAGATGTGGCTATTGTTCAACTGTTCTATCTTAAAAGTTAGACTTTGCTTTATTTTTTAAGAGAAAAATTGCTGCTACTGTAAGAAAGAAAAGCGACTTTCTCAGCAGATGAATGAATATGTTTGTTCTATGGTGGGTGCAGCTGTACCACAGTGCAGTCAAAGAAGCATTTTATTTAAAGAGCATTGCCACTGTCGAGACCCCAGAGTGCCTGGGCGATTAATGAGTCTTATATAAACTGTGACAACTGGCTGTAGGAGGCAGGAAAACAAGGAGCACAGCAAGATCTTTAGTAATGGGCATCTTTCCTTTCTCGCTCTTTCTTTTCTTTCCATTGAACTGTCCACACATCCAACAGCACTTATGACTTTTAGACTCACAGCTGGAGAGACAAATCTTAGCAACAGCCTTTCATATGTTGCTATTATAGTTGAGAGATAAACATAAGAAGATAGCCCTTGGAAAAATCATGTATTGCTATCTGGGTGAACCCTTTGCCAATACTATAAACAGTCATTTTTAAATGATTGAAAATATTGTGGTAGCCACCATTTATAACCAATTCACATCTCAGTAAATGTTGCCATCCCAAAGGCCACATCAGAAAATCATTTTGTAAAATGTTCTTTTGTTGGATGTAGGATTTGTATCCCAAGATGACATATAGCATAGATTAATGTTTATATGAAAACATCATAAATGAAAGCTAGCAATTTATCGCATTACTAAAGATCTTTAGAAAGAGATTGCCAGTATGAACCAGTAGCATATTAAAGGCACTTAATAAGTAATAAATTCTTTTATTTTATAATATTTTATGATGACTACACAGTTTCTTCCCTCTTCTATAAAACTATGAAATAGAACTAGATGGATGCCCTCTAAAGCTCGTTTTAATTTATAAAATGCTATGACTGAATCTTCTTTGCTTTTACAGTCCTCTAATACATTTTCCAAGTCACAGAAATTCTGACCTGATTACAGCCCATGGACATGAACTAAGGGGAGGATTGTTGGAGGGAATGGGGGTACGGGGTGGAGGGGTACAAAGGGGGAAAATGGGACAACTGTCATAGCATAATCAATAAACTATACTTAAAAAAAGAACTGACATCAACCTAGATCTTTTATTGCTAACACTGATACACAATGAATTTTATTCTGTACCTTTTAAACACATAAGTATTGCATCTACCTTGTACATTTGGTGATAATTACCAAGTCATTTTCATGTTTAAAATACATATGATAAAATCTATCTATTTAACAAATCTAGCCAGTTGGTCTATTAAAATGAATTCTCTGAGACAGCCTAAATTTTTTGAGGGGGAAATATTTTGTTTGAAAAATGCAAAGTAATTAACATGTGTAATCAATAATTAGTTGTTTCCCCTATTAATGAATTAAGATATAGAAAAAATCAATAAGATAAAGTAAAAACTTTTAAGAGTTCAAAAAATCTCTACGGCCATTTTCAAAGCTTACAAAACTCATTTTTTGTTAAGATTGCATTACATTAGAAAGTAATTTATGGTAATCCTGATTTCTTCAATAACTATTTTTATTTTATGAATATTATGAATTTTAAACATGGTTAATAGAAGTAAATTTTGTTTCAGTAACTAAGGTCCAAATGAAGAAAATAATTTCACTTTAGAAAGCAAGATATATATTATTTTGTATGTAATTTCTGTAATTAGCTTGAACATAAGAAACTATTAAGCAAAGAAGCAAAGCAGAATTCAATTTAAAACCTTGAAAGAAACTAAGATATTAGGCATCAGGAAAAAAATTCTCCCAGCAGTGATGCTACTTGGTATTTTCTGTTTAAAATGAGCTTTTTTTTCCTGAGGATAACAATAATTTAAAAGAAAATTTTGGTTAGACACTTTTCAAATATGAAGAAAGTGTATGATATTAAATCTGCAGGTAGAATATCAAATTTTATTTATACTATGCTAGAGAGAAAGAGTGATATTGTTATACCAACATCCACAAAGAAATAAAACTCCCAAAGATGAAGATATTGTCAGGACATAAAAAATAAAGACGTATATCTGATGACCACATTCATTAACATGCACAAACATCTTTTCAAGGAATCATAGCCACATTATTTGAGTTACAAGTGACAAAAAGTTTCTTGATGATACTACACATTATTCTATAATTTATTTACTTATTCCAACTAAAGAATTCAGCGCATGTTTTACAAATGAATGGTTTTCTTTTTTTCTTAAAGATATGAAATTATATTCACAGCAGAGTTAATAGATAGAAATTAGAACAGTGGTCAGCAAAAAGAAAGCTTTCACTGAGCAATAGCTATTATTTTACATCTAATTTGAGCACAAGTAATCAGCAAAGCTTATACAGCTCAAAATGAATTCCAAAAGTTTAGATTTCCCAATGCAAAACTAGAGAAGACAGAGATACTTAATCCATTTCAGGTATCTTATATATAAGAGAAGGAGCTTAGCGTTTCACATGCAATTATTCACCACATGTCATCGTCATTACCATGATAGGAGCCCTGCTCAGCTGGCCTGGACATTCATAACACAGCAAAGGCCAAGCCATCAATGATTCCGTGAGACCCAGAGTTCCTCCCCACGGAGAGTTTCAGTGATCAGTTTCTGGTCTTGTAAAGCAGTGCAGAACTTCTAAACTAGCTCACACACTCTGGAAAGTGGTCACAGGATGTTCTTCTGCCTTTGGGTTTTCAGAAAATAATAGGAATCGCATTTTTTACAAAAATCTCTTTCTGATATGGTGATCTTAGTGGAAGACAAGGGTCAGCTCATGGGAACTTGGAATTTGGGGGAGACAGAAAAGCAGATGGAATTTGAAAACAAAGTAGTTTAAATAAGCTTGACTGTGGAATTTGCGGTAAGCAAATGTTTACCTTGACATCACATAAAATAAAAATACAACATTTCCACTGCTGATAACTATTCAGTCCCCCTGCTTGGGCTTTAACTGCCCACCTACATGTACAAACTCAAGGAAGAACAAGCACAAAGGTAAATTTATTAGAACATATATTTTTGACAGTTACTAACTTAAGCATACCCATTGTTGTATAGCCAAAAGAGATATTTAAATATGATTATAAAAGTTAATAATTGCTTTAAAGTATGCAGTCCCTTCTGGCTATATCACACATATGTACAGAAGTAAAAAATGGAAACAATTTTCTGAACATCCCAGTCATAGAGGACTTTTATGTGTTATGTCCAGAAAATAAGAGGAGAAAAAGGGGGAAAATGTTATCTTGCTGTTCCCTCTGCTTGGAATACTCCCCCCTCCACCCCCCAATATGCATGACTTATTTCCTAATTTCTTTCTAATCTTTTCTCAAATGTCACCTCTTCAGTGAGGTCTTCCACAAATAGGGAAAATTATAAACCTCTCCTGCCTCAGGTTCTAGTAGCTTTTCTTGGTTTATTTTTCTCTATAGCTCTTATACCTTTTGATTTGTTCTTTGTTTCTGTTTGTGCCTTGTTCCGTCTTTTCTAGTTAAAGAGTAGTTTAGGTTTGAACTGTGATTTCCTCTCTAGTCTCTGTATTGGGCTTTTCTTCTCAAACTAGAAGAATATGACTTAAAAGAAAACAAATTTCTGCTTTAGTAAGTTGGATGGTTTTATCAGGTGATTTCAATCTGAACGTAAATTGTTCTCTGGAGAAAAAATATAGTATTTTCTAAGGCCAAAGTAGACTTTTTTCTTCTAAAATTATCTTTGGTTTTATTTTTGTTGGTCACAACCTTTTAACTTATGACAAAACTCCAAAAGCATTGAAACTCTTTAAAGGAGCTTGTGGCCATAAAAGGAGGTTTGCATAGTTTTTTTTGATATGGTAGGTGGAGTGATCACTATCTTAAGTTGAAATTATCAAGTCATTCATTCCACTGTTATCTGATTTAAATCTCGAGTTTTCATAACTTCCCTATGTTTTCTTCTTGGGGTTGGCATTATATAGATAGGAATAAACCAATTCAATCTTGTCAAGATACTACTGGCATATTTTTGCACATGCTTCACATTTTTTAAACATGTTTGCAAATACTGGATACCAAAAACAAATCCGTGAAGCAGACAGCAGCAATCTGTGGGCAAGAACTATTAGTCCTACATCCCAGGTAAAGAAACTTGGATTTAGAGATGTCAAGGCTAATATTACACTTTAAATCCTGTTCTCAGCTTGATACTTGTATCAATCAAGATGGGCTAGTTAATGCTGCAGCAACAAACAATCCCCAGATCCAGGGGCTGAAAACAACAAAGATACATTTCTTGCCCTTAATACATGCCCATCACAAGATGCCTGGGGGCTTTCTTTAGTTCTCTCTTTCTGAAACTCAGGATATTGTACCACTCACTATGTGAAAAGTTGCCTATCACTGGGACAGAGGAAAAGAAAATTATAGCAAATCACACACTTGCTCTTACATCTGCTACAGAAACACTCCTGTTCATGGTTCAAAAGCCAAATCATACATCATAGTCCTGGCTAACTACAAATGGGCAAACCTCTGAGACAGCAAGCCAAACCAGAAATGCTTGGTGAGTATCACTGATTATAATAGTCAGTCCTTCTAGGCACTAAATATTCAATCTACTCTCATTCCCACAGGTGGTACGTACTCATCCCTTCCTGAAGGAGGAAAAACAGTGTCATTTAGTGAGGACATCAAGCTCAAAGAACAGGAGCTAGGAGTGATATACTGTAGTCCCTACATAAGGGTTTCAGGAGAAATGTCTGGGTATCATTCCTCTTGAATCAAAAACCTATGAACTAAAAAAGGCAAGTCATCTGCTCCCCAAACATCCAATATAAATTGGTGAAACATGTTCAGGTAACCTCAATAACTATTCCCACTGAGAAGAAGAATGGAAGACAGAGCAATGCCTGTCTGTAGCAAGTGGAAAGCGCATTGGGCAGATGCTCTCCCGAGGGGAGAGAGATGTTCCCTGGTTAGACCTGGAAGAGGCTTCCCGGTCTGTTTATTCCCCATGGCTCTGTGTTCTACCTGTCTTTTTCATTTTCTTCTTTGTACACCTTCAAAGTAAATATTAGGGAATATGACCTTGTTGAGACACTGAGCAAGTTTTTCCTGTGGCTACATTTGCAGAAGAAAAACAAAGATAATATGGCGAGTTTCCCTTAAAGTCAAAATTATTATCCATACTTAGTTGTCTACATAGACTACCCCCAAAACCCAATGGACAGTTTATTATAAATATTACAAGAATTCAGCAAGGTATATGGACAATAGACAAAAATCAGTTTTATTTCTATATGTGAGCCACAGACAGAAGACATATTTTTAAAGAATTATTTAAAATAGCAAGAAAAGATCAAAGGAATCTAAAACTACAGGGTGGGGCAAAAGGAAGTGTGAGTATGTGAAACACAGAGTTTATTCTTGCATTATTATTTATTAATTATTTTCCATACAAACACTGCAAACCTATTTTTGCCCCATCCTGTATATGGAACAAAAAGATATGCAATGCCTATGTGAAAAATCCCCTGTAAAACTCTACTGAAAGAAACTAAAGAAGATGTAAATTGGCAACATGTGATGTTCATGGATAGGGATGCCAATAACCTAAATATATCATTTCCTTCCAAATTCAATGCAATTCCAATAAAAATTCCAACAGGCTTCTTTTTTGTTTCTGTAGAACTTGAGAAGCTGATGCCAAAATTTATGTGAGAGAGCAAAGGCTCAAGAATAGTCAAGATACTACTGAGATTGAGAAAACGTGGGTGAATATCTACAGAGAACATTTACAGAGCCAAATGAGGAAGAATTTGGTCTTAGCTTAATCGATGGCATTAATACACTTAAAGAAAAAATCACCTAGAGAAGGAGCTGAGTCTCTCGGGGAAACTAGAAGTGCCTATGAGGGACCATGAGGGTGATGGGAAGCAGAAGAAACAGAATCAGAAAAAAAAAGTCGCGGAAGTAAGTCTGCAAGAGCTCTGTCAGGCATGGATGTCTCCAGGCATTGCAGTGCTATCCTATGAGACATGAGTCAGCAATTTCCAAAATACTATTTGCAAACACCTAAAAGATTTAAATAACTTTGTATCCTTTATGCATATTTAAGGTGGCATCTGTTATGTTTTAGTCTATGTTTAAATAGTTACATAAGGTATAATTGCTGGTGTATACAAAATAATAACAATTTAACATTTAAAACATTATATTTATTAAGTATATCTAAGGAATACAAAATGTTAAAGATTTAATATTCGGACACCATCATTCATTTAAAAACATGTCTGAATAATTTTATCTGTATGTTGGAAATTTTAATTGTTTCTTTTTCTATTTGAACTTGTATTTTTATTTCACTTCCTCCACAGACTATTATGCCCATATGAAATATTTTTATGCTTGAGAGGTCTTTATTGTTGATCCTATCATGTTTCTCTGAAACAAACATATGCATATAAATTGGAATTTTATATATTTTTTACATTTCATGTGACTATAAGATTTAATTCAAGAGTTTCTTTTGGACTGCATTATTTAAATTATTGGTAGTACACAATTGATAAGAACAAAATAAGTATATAACAAATTACAAAATGAACCATATTATACATCAAATGTAAATTTTTCCTGGAAATGACATGTAATGAGATAGATAAATCCTTTTTCCCCCCTCCAATTATTTTATGTATACATGGGCATTATATAATGCTAAAATGACATAGGTTTCAACATCAAGTCCACATCTGGTTTTCATTTTTATAAATGTAAGCCCTGAGCCTCTGGTTCATCACTTACAGCGACATCAACACCAATAAACCGAATTGTCCCTTAGGGCCCCAGATGGATTTTATACCCTGGGGCAATGCAGTAAGAATGGGTTAATGTGAAGCCTTTCTTTGTCCAGTGGGAAAAGGAAATCGTTAAAGGGAGATTAATGTGCGGCCTAGACAGCAGACAAGTTGTTAGATAGATTTTTAGGATGGGAACCATAAGGTGAAGATCTTGACAATGATTCCTTTTTGTGTGCCACAGTTTGAGAATCATTTATTCAAGTCATGTAACTAATTTCTCTGCCTGATTCGCTTGCTCAGTAAGGAGCTCTCTGATTTTAATGTCATTAGAATACCCTTATGCCTGTGAGTAATATGCGGGTCACATTAACAGTAATAACTCATGTTGCACTTAATTTCATCTCCACCCACTGACAAAACCTCTCATCTTTTGCAAACTCCACCCACCCAATCCTCAACCCAAGCTCCCAAGCAGTGGCTCTGAAGTGTTTGCAGATAAATCCACAAGGCCAAACATCATCTCTCACTGCGTATAGCTATTGTATCATTGCATTACAGCTGTGCTTTCCACACTTTCACACGGTAAGATTTATTGGAAACCAATCAGATATAAGTCCAATTTTGTAAGCCAAAAAATATATTATTATGTTGCCAAGTGAGTATCTTTTAAAATACCATAATTATCACCTTTATTTAACTTGTACAAGAATATTTTATTTTTTATCCTCACCCATGGATATATTTTATTGATTTGAGAGAGAGAGAAACATTGATTCAAGAGAAAAACATCCATGGGTTGCTTGTCAAATGCACCTCAAATGGGGATTGAATCCAAAACCTAGGTATGTGCCCTGACTGGAAATCCATCCACTTTTGAGTGTACTGGACACTGTTCCAACCAACTGCACCACCAGCCAGGGCCAAGAATATTTTAAGTGTTTTAGGGTTATTTCTTACTATGAAAAGTTTGAGGTATACAAAAGAATTTGTATATATATGTATATATACATATAAAGCAAGTAAACATTAAAATGAATATTGTGAACCCATCACCCAAATTATGAACTAAAACATTACCAGAAGCTTTATACTTTCATGCTGTGTCTCTATCCCATTTTCTGTTGTTCTCCCAGAGACAGTCACTATCTTGGGTTTTGCTTTTAGCACTATCTCTCTTTTTATATATAAGTGTTTATCACATGTATATATTCCTAAACAACATATTGTTTAGTTTCTCATATTATTCAGCTTTATAAAAATTATATATTCTATGTAGTCCCTCTGCAACTTGATTTCTTCATTCAATATTTCTAAGATTCATCCATGGTATTATATGTATCTATGGTTTATTTGTTATTACTGATATCGAATATTCCACTGGGTAAATCACCATAATTTCTGTATTCATTCTCCTGAAATGAACATTTGGATCATTTTACACACACACACACACACACACATATGGGGGGGGGGATGGTTTACGTGATATTGACGTAACCTGGCAGCCAAGGAGAGTGGACTGGAATGCACCTGTGTGAACAATGATGACCTCACTGTCCTAGTCAGTGGGGCCAGTAGACACCACTGAGTGAGCACGTGTACTGTGTGGTCATTGCATTCAAAATGACTGAGTAAGTGGAGCAACAAATCTGCATCACATTTTGCGTTAAGCTTGAGCATTCCTCTATGGAAACTATTCAGATGATTCAGAAGGCTTTTGATGACATTGCAATGAATGTAGCACAAATAAAAATGTAGCACAAATGCTTCAAAGATGGCCAAAAATCTGTTGAAAGTGATCCACGTTCTGGAAGGCCTGCAACAAGCAGAACACCCGAGAATGTTGAATGTGTAGGGGCTGCAATCAACAAAGATCCCATGGTGCCTACCTTGAAGGGGACTGAGGTGTCATTGGCCTATCTACAAAGTTTCTTGTATCTTCTTCAACAGATGTCTCTAGTTTTCATAGTACATGACTAGATACTTTCTGGACAGACCATATATCTGTATCTATCTATCTATAAGCTTGGTCTACATATTTTAAACTTTACAAGGTTTAAATGTAAACCTTGAATTCTGAATTTTTAAAATATGATTGAACAAAGTTGTTACCAAACAAAAGTGGGGTTTGGTTGCTTGCCATTGAACACAGGCATATTTTGAAGACAAAGGTTGGCAGGGAAGGAAAAAGGTTTTGTTAAGATGTTGCACAGCTTGGGGAAATGGGATGCTTCCTGGCTTCAGGCTCCTTTCTTCCACAAAACACAGAAAAAAACCCTTTGCTCCCCAAAAGACTGAGACCCAAAATCACACCCAGAAATCCTACTCCATTCTTTTATGTCCTTCAGAGCACAAGGTTACTAGGCAGACAGCTTTCCAGCTTCAGGTTCCCTGGAGTCTGCTCACCCAGCCTGTACCGCCATTGCCATGCCAGAGCTTCCTGCTCCAGGCCCATGGCCACTGCCAACCACTGCAGCTGGCCATGCAGCGGCTCCATCTGGGGGGCCTCATGCCCATGAGTGGATCACAGAAGAATAGAAGGGTGGAGTCTCTGCCTTCCCTCCATTTAAATCTTCTGGCCCAAGCTTCTGTGCCCCTGGAAGGGTTCAATTCCCCAACCATTTGGTCCTTTTCCCAGGCTAGGCTGGCAGGTCTGCACCTCCCTAAGCCACCATGTTCCTAAAGGAAGTAGGAGGGTTTTTCACTCCATCAGTGACTCTTGCCAGCTTCTCCCAGACTCCCTGCAGGTCCCCTCCTATCACACCTCTGTATGAGGGCAGCCAAATCTGTCTTCATACATCATGTGCTTTTACTGTTACCTCGGGCAAACTCCTCCTATGGTTCCTCTCCTGGCCATATGGTGGGTAGACATCTACCTATATCAATTTGACATCCTCTCTACCAGTGTATACAAATATCTTTTTGGTTTCTGTCTTCACCAACCCTTAGTATTATCAAACATCTTAATATTTACCCACCTAGTGATTATAAAATACTATCTCCTTGAGGTCTTAATCTGTAAATTGAAAATTTCACATTTTATTTGCCATTTGTGTTCACTCCTACAATATGCCTGTCATTACCTTTGACCATTTTCCAGCTGGATTTTTATTGACTTACAGGACTTCTTTATATGTAATCTAGGCATTAATTATTTTTCAGTGGTAGATAATATATCTTGAATATATCCTTTTTCACATAAAGTTTGTCTTATTCATTTCTCAGTGTGGGTCTTGTACATATGCCCATAAGTACTGATGCTTTCTGCCTTCAGTAAGAATGCCCTACGTTTATGTGGGATAACCGGTTTCTAAAGCACTCTCATAACTCTAATCTCATTTGACCCTCCCAAAAAACTTTAAAAAAAACAAGGTGGGTATTATTATACTTGTTTTACAGATAAGGAGAATGAGTGGCTTGCCCAAGGTCATAGGGCTAATAAGCCTTCAGACTCTGTATTCCATATACTTCTTATGATTATATGGTGCTTCAGCTCTTTCTAGATTATGGCCTATTCATTTAAGAAAATACTGCCCTGGCTGGCGTTGCTCAGTGGATTGAGCGCGGGCTGGGAACCAAAGTGTCCCAGGTTCGATTCCCAGCCAGGGTACATTCCTGGGCTGCAGGCCATAACCCCCAGCAACCGCACATTGATGTTTCTCTCTCTCTCTCTCTCTCTCTCTCTCTCTCTCTCTCCCTCCCTCCCTTCCTTCCCTCTCTAAAAATAAATAAATAAAATATTTAAAAAAAGAGAAAATACTGAACCTCTGCTTAGCATCTTCACTTCAATTCCTTCTTTTGTTTGTATATAATTCAAAATACAGCTCTAGTCTATAAATTCAATGTAAAAGCATTACCTGCAAGATAATACATGAGTAAAAGAAGCACCAAGATAATTTTTAATAGAATGTGTATATATATATTTAAGAGAGTCTCAGAGAATATTAGAAATCATAACAGTTACTTGTTCTGGGGCAAATCACATTTTTAAAAATAATGGGTCTATTACATAAGAGAGATGATTTCAAGTTCAGAATTTTGTTTCCTTTTGATGATTTATAGAGTAAAAAAGAAATACAGGAAATAATGCAAAGAAAATATACTTTTTAAAAAAAGATTTTACTTATTTATTTTTAAATAATGAGGAATGGAGGGAGAAAGAAAGGGAGAGAAACATCAGTGCAGGGGAAAAACACTGATCTTGATCGTTGATCAGTTGCCTCTGGTTTGCACCTGGACTGGGTGCCAAACCAGCAACCCAGGCATATGCCCTGACTGGGAATCTAATCAGTGACTTTTCACCTTGCATGTTGACAACCAACCAAGCCACACTGGTCAGGGCAAGAAAAGAAAAATATCCTTAAATGTGTATTAGTATTATCTAAATTGGCTGTCCTACCTATGTCAAATACTGATTTTCTATTTAGTTAATTATTAAATATTATCTATTCATTATATTAGATATAACTAATATATTATTAATAGCAATAAATATTGAGCTTATAATGGGAAGTCATATTGGTAGGCTGGTAATTTCATCATTCAACCTCCAGCTGAAGCTTCTACACCTGGACAGTTGGGTGGGCAACCACCTACAGTGGGAGCCCAAGGAGGGTGGGATGTTTTTTCTCAAATGGGAGATGCCCAAATGTTATCTCTCAAAAATGTGAGATAGTCAAAGATAGTACTGTACTTCTTACTTTCTGAAAGTTGTTTCATTCACTCAGTCATTCCTTCTCAAGCTTATCAAACTACTGCATGTGAAATTTGTAACCTTATTGTGGTTTCCAGGGATCATTCTATTTTTACATACATCTCATACACCAGAGAAAACTATGTTTGATGAAAGTAGCAGTAGCAAGAAAGGACCTGTGGATAAATAAAGAAACAGCATTCCTACTCTGAGGTATTTTAATCATCATACATATGTTATATCTTAAGTACTTCCTGGGTACATCCCTTGAGGAATATAAAGAGATAGGACCACATCTTATCTTCTCCAAAGAGAAAGGTCTTTAATAGCAACTTCTATTCTATAGATAATAACCAAATATGATCTTTTCTGAATCTCTTTCTTTGAGCATTATAAATGATCTTCAGTTACATACCTAGTATTTACTCACCAAATATTTCTACATCAATATCCGACTTAAAAATGATTGGTTTGCCCCAATTTCCATGAAATGATAGTTTCACTTAGTATTTTGATCTGAACCTGAGAGAGCTGTGTGTGTTATATGAGAAATAATATACGTCTGATGATGAGCTTCCTGTGTGTATTTCTTTTATGAGTCAGGTACTATACTAGGTACATGAAGTTCACTTTGAATAGGGGATAATTATAACACAAAGTGGTAAGCATTAGAGGTGTGCACTGGGAGAAGGCTACTTAATGACTTGGAAATTCAGGTCTGTGTTTGGAAAGAATGAGGTAAACTCTGTACTGGTGATTTTTTTTTTTTTAATCCTCACCGAAGGACATGCTTATTGTCTTTAGAGAGAGAGGAAGGGAAAGAGAGAGGCAGAGAAACATCAATGTGAGAGAAACATCAACAGGTTGCCTTTCAGACATGCCCCTTCCAGGGACCTCTCGAACACACTGCAACTAGGAATTGGACCCACAATCCAGGCATGTACCCTGACCAGGAATCGAACTGGTGTGTAAGTGAATGGGTCATTTCTAATAGCCCATACATTTCAAATGTAAGGAGAGTGTCATTCCTAGCTGGGCAACTTCTAGGATTGCCAAGTCCAAAGGGACTCAAAGAGGTAAATTCCCCTTTTGAGAGGAAGGTCACCCATGTTGTTACAAGTATGTCTCCAAAGCAACTGCTTTTTAAAGGGTCTTGTGGATCATATGGCCATATAATTCAGTATCTACTTTGGGACAAGTAGATATTAAATCCATAGGACATTGAGAAAATATATCCAAACAAGGACTGTCTCATGCATATGAAAAATATGGTTGTGCTCTTTATGGAAGGAAAAGCACCCAAGGCCTTCTGTGAGGAGAGGGTGGGAGGGCTGATTTGGTAGATTCTTCTCAGTGTAAGAAATGGAAAGCCAAAGAGGCTTCCTGATGCCTTTTCAAGGGCAAGTCAGGTTAGGCCAGACAACAAAACAAGGGCCTCAAATCTTTGGCTCTACAATTCTGGTTTTTTAAAGATTCCATACTTTCCCATTATGATTAATAACAACTCTTTAATTAAAATTTGTGTCGGTCTTTAGGGACAGCAAGAAATGCACTCTGGGAAAATCCCCATTTTGCTGTCACCTTGGATGTTGGTGGGGAAAGAGTAAGGACGAGGTTTTCTGCAAGAAAGAACAGACTTCTAGGGTGAGGGGAGTCTGGAATTATAAAGAAACACTGAGGTAAAAAGAACAGACGTTGAGAAATGCCTGACACGGTATCTCACCAGCCTGATCAGTAAGGCCACGATCTGATCCGAGTGACCCCGTGTTAGAGAGAGAGTGCAAAAAGCAGAGTAAGTGTGAAGAGCAGCATCACTTGCCACTTGGTTCTTTGGGAGCAAGACCAGGGTCTCCTAATGACATCGTGTGTCCCCAGGTTGTTTGTAGGAATTCAACAACTGCAGTTTTGAGTCTGCCCTCCCCAAGTGCTTTGAAAAGCCCTTGGTGGAGTGAAGGCAGAAGACACCCCCTGCAAAGGGAGTGCCCGGAAAACCACCAGCCTAAAACTCGGAGCTAGGTCAGGTGCGCTCGGGGGCGGACACTTTCCCCACAGCCCCACCCTATCATTTCCCAGGTCCGCCTACAGCCCAATCAGTGCCTTAAATGGGCCAGCGGCTCCCCTCATCCCAGCCCGTACTTAGAACTCGGGTCTCCGAAAACGTCCGGGAGGGAGGCGAGGGGCGCCAGGCGCACCTACTGCGCCTGCGCGCGCCAGCTCGGAGGTCCCAGCACCCCCTCCCCCTGCGGTCGGGACTTGGTACGACCGGGCGGTTGGTGTCCTATGTGGCTCCAGCCAGAGGCGGGCTTTTTAAATCTTTGGCGGACTGGCAGCTGCCTAGGTTGTGGCGCTGGAGATGGAGGGGCTGACCCAGAGGGGTTCCGAGCTCGGCCCGGCGGGGCTTCCGGCTCAGCAGGTGAGTGAAGAGGGGCCCCGGCTTCAAGGCTTCCCGCCGTCCTTTGGTCTCGTCGTCGGGAAAGCCCCCAGTCTGCTCGTCCTCGTATTCAGCCGTGTCCAGAAACAAAGGACAGCACTAGGAGACTGTCCTTTTGAGAGTCTAATGGAGCTTGGGAATCTGCACACACTCCCGTCCCCGGTTTCTTGGGGAGGAAACAGGCCCAGAATGGGGAAGCGATGCCAGAGCCCCGCCGCGCGTTTCCGGGAGCACCTGCCCCTCCTCACCCAAGTTTTGGACACTTGTCTTTGCAAGTGTAGGTGACGCAAGGGGAATGGGATCCTCGGGACTTCCCAGAAGCCTATCCAAGGCCAATAGAGGACAGTTTGCTTATTTTCCTGGATTTGATGCAAAGCACAATTACTGGAGCAATGTCTACGCACAACATAAATTTGCAGGCGCGGGGTGGAGAAGCAAACTTCATGCAACCTCTGAACTCTCTTGGTTTGAGAGTGGATTCTTTCTGAGTTGGTTATAAGTTTGGTGATTTTACTTAGTTTGTAAATGTTTTAGAAACCTTTTTACTTCATATAGACCAGCATTGTTTTTTTTGGCAACATTAGTCATTAAAATGGTATCCTTTCCACTCTTAGCTATAACTTTAGGGTCTTAAAACTTTGATGTGTTTAATAAAGGTGGGTTTTCACTTCCATTTTATCTCCACTTTCTTTTACCTTCTTCTGAAGTAGGTTAAGCCATATGAAATAGCCACTTTTGTAGGTCAAAATTGGCAGAATATTAGCAATTTTGTATGATCCAACAAATTATCTTTGCTTAGAAACCTGGCAAAACCTTTGTTTAGAAACCTGTTACTTTTCCAGAATCTTAAAAACCTTAGCAGATACAAAATTGTTAGGAAGTCTTCAATAGCACTGTGAAAAAATAAGCAAAACAGTAATCATTATGCAAAAAGTCCAGTGCCTTTGTTAGTAATTTTTGCTGTTTTATGCCAGCACTTTCAAATGTTTCAAACATTTTGATATAAAATACTTCTTTTCTGCCCTATCTTGATATGTACTTTGTCCTGATTGTTAACAAGAAATCTTGATTTCTAGTGAATTGGCGATTTATGGCTCCTCTTGCTCTCGTAGTGATTGGTGTAGCAGTGAAAGTATATTTATTGAGCTGTCTGCAGCAGTAATATTTAGGAATGATGCAAAGTAGAAAAGAGGATGTGGTCATGAAATAAATTTAGCTACATGAAATGAAAATAAATATTTAAATATATAAGAGCTGGATTACTGTACTTACATACTTTCTGTCTGAATCTTAGAGAAAAATTGCAAAGTAGTAATAGGTTTCAACCTGACAGGGATATTGAGGGTCAAGAAGAGCATTTTATACTTGACCAACACTGAGTTTTTATTTGGTGTACTTCCTTTGATATTAATGAACTTGCCATCTAAGAGGGGAGGGATAGGAACAAAGACTTTGGTCCACTAGTGAAGCACTTGTCCTCAAACCTTGGAGTCATCTGTGACTACTCACAGCATAGAACAGCAACTGTCAACCTTTTTCGTCTCACGGCACAGAAACTATTACTAAAATTTTGTGGCATACCAGAAAAACTATTTTTTGTATAATTTTGATTCATTCACCCTGGATAGCTATTGTTATGTTGGCTGTTGCCTTTTTTTTTATTAGATAACTAAGGGAAAATAGGTCAGTTCCCCTGACTAAATTGTCAGGTATTGTATGTTTTAAAAATTCTTGTGGCACTCTGGTTGAAAAATCACTGGCATAGAATATTGACTTCTTGAATCAGATTAAAGTAAAAACCAACTCTGCTTGCTGTGCAACCTTGAATAAGTTACCTGTCTTTTCCAAGGCCCAGCTTCCATAGTTGTGGAATGGGTAATACGCTAGCCCCAGAAAATTGCTGGAATTTGAGAACCTCTTTAAAATATAATATTTAGCATAGTACCTTGCACTCAGGATGTGTTTGAGAGATGACTATTTTTGTTACTATCTTTTGTCCTATTTATATGAGCAGTTGGGGCTGTCACCTACCTTTTCTTATAAATGTTTAAGCTTTAAAAATTTTAATAAATTTTGAGAAGTAATATAGTCACATTGTAGAAAAGCGAATGTATATAGAAACATGAATTTAAGAATTCTTTCTCCAGTTCCATTCCCCAGAGTGATTACTGTTTACAATTTTCAGATTTTATTCTGTGTATAAACAATTCTTGCAACTTCTTTTAGAAAAATGCATACTGTATACATTCTTCTCCAATCTTTTTTCATCTTGGTTTCTTAGCTAACATGGTTTAACTATATCCATCAGGTGGCTGATGGTTTCTACCTGGGTTAGTACAGTTGTCTTGCCAACAGCCTGACTTCATTTTTTTTTCTTAAGTCAGTGCTTAATTCAAACACTTAGGCCATTTTCTTTGCACTTCCTTTGTGCTCTGTCTAGCTCTTAAATCCTAGTGAGTTTCTTTTTCTTACATAATCTAGATTTTTACTTTTAAGTCATCTCTCTATTTCATTTTTAGCCTTGCCTTGCCTATTTATTTTTATCAGCCTGACTTTAATACATTCTAGAGCAAGACAGTTTCATAGGCTTCTGTTGACTAGATTATAAGCAAGCCCTTATTCAGAAAATTGAAGAAGAAATGGCAAAAGGATGGCTCTCCTCTCCACCCAACCCGCCTCCCCCATTCTCTTTTTTTCCTGGAGACTTTCATTCAGTCACTTGTAAGAGGGATGGATACAGGGAAATGTGCTTCTGTTAGGGTCTTAATCAGTCTTGACTGCTGTAAGGTCCAGGAAGGAGCAGTGTTATTTTTAGCTTCTTACTCTTCCTTTTTGAGGTCAGTCAGCATCACCATTGAATGCCCAGTGGGTGCCCTCATTACATGATTATTGTTTTCACTGTGGATAGCACTGGACATCAGTTCTTACCACAGGAGCACTTTGCATCCCTTATTAACTAAAGGCAGGTCCTTCGACTCCATAAAGTCTCTATTGGCTGGAGTCCTACAGCTTGAACAGAAAGGTGTAGGTACTGAAAGAAGTTGCATGGAGAATACAAAACTGGGTAATACACGAACAGCCCTCACAGGTTTATATCCAATCATCATAGAGCAGGGGAGGCAGAGTCACAGTTTAGTAAGTATGCTATTTTGGCTGGGTTAGGGATCAGCAAATTATTTCTGTAAAAGGACAGATAGTAAATATTTTCAGCTTTGTGGGCCAGATGGTCTGTTGAAATACTCAGCTCTGCCCTTGTAGCTTGGAAGCCATAGACACTACAAATGGGTGTGACTGTGCTCCAAGACAACTTTATTTACAAACACAGGCACTCGCTGGGCTGTAGTTTGCTGACCCCTGCTTGAAAGGGTAGACTTACAATATTAATATTTGCTAGATATATTTCATTTCCTTAATAAATATTTAATCTTACAAATAAGGGCTTTTTAAAAAATCTGATTTTACTTTTTTTCTTCCTCTGTTCCTCAAGCCTCTATAACTTAATAAAGTCCTTATCAATAAATGATGAAAAGAAGACAGTCTTCATTTACAAGATGGAAACCCTGGAAACCCTAACTGATTCTTTAATGTGGCTGTGGCCATCTACTGGCCCCTTAAGGTGGTTGCAGCTTCCCCGATTGCTGTGGAATTTCAAGTCCTGCAGTGGTTCTCTGCTCTGGTTGTGTATTGAATCATCAGAGGGACTTGTGGGGAAAAATGCTCAGGCTCCACCCTCAGAGAGCCTAACTGTTTTGGCATAGGTCATAAGCTTAGGTACTTTTTATGAGGCTTTCCTGTTTGCCTGAAGTAATTCTAATGTACAGCCAGCTTTAAGAACCACTGTGCTAGTTCAACTGGCTGCCTCACTGTAGCTTTTAAAAAAGCAGAATTGAATTTAATGGCATCAGATGGTATTTGTTTGTCTGTGAGGTGTGGGGGAAAGCTATTCATCCCAGCTTCAAGTTGCTCCCTATGTATACTCTCCAGTTCTAACCAGCCTGCCAGAGTTTACTCATATTTCTATAGACACATGGGTCACATAGATAGTGTTATAATTAATTACTAATTACATTAAAGGAGAATTTACTTTGGGCCTGACAAATCATAAAAACACGAAATGGAGCTGTTAAAGTTCAGTCATGTGTAAAGAAGGAAAACCATCCAATGCCTGCGTTTATACAGTACACCAGTTTTGAGTTATACTACAAGAGAAGATTTTTATATGTAATGTAATTACAGAAGATAATTAAAGAGATCTGTTTTCTGCAAGTGACAAGTATATTGACTGATTTGAATAGTCATCTAGTTCAATTTCTCTTTGGGTAATGTTCATAGGCTATTGCTTCCCTAACTTTTAGCTTTTCTTTTTGAAAAGATTGTCTTTTTAACATCTGGAACTTTCTAAATGTTTTTTTTTCAATCTTTGCCCACGGACATGCTTATTGATTTTTTTACACAGTGGGGAATGGAAGGACAAAGAGAGGGAGAGAAACATCGCTGTGAGAGAGAAACATCGATCAGTTGACTTTTGTACTCACCCAGATCAGGGACCAAACCTGCAATGTAGGCAGGTGCCCTGACTGGGAATTGAACCTGTGTGTGACCTTTTGGTTGTGGGACGAGGCTCCAGCCATCAGCCATGGCAACATTTGGAACTTCTATTATTAGATTCCATTCACCTTTTAAAATTTAGATTTCGATCCAAATAAAAGGTGAATTATAGGCTTCATTTTTTTTTTACCACATAAACCAGGATGGTCATTTTATTTAAAAAATAGATGTATCAGAGCATTATTGTGTGTTTGTAGTATAGTATGTGATGGTTTATAATTTTTAAAAAGCCAATGAATTAAATCAGAAAAGTCAGTTCTCAGAATTTTAATGTTATGTGTGAAACTAGTATACAGAATTGGGCCATAACAAGATTATTGTATGGAATAAAAGACTTTCAGAACTAAAATTATATTAGTAGTTTTATGGTGACTCTTAAAACTAAAATATATCCAAACCTATACTCTAAATCTCTGTTCCAGGTAGCTAAAATTTATGACATTTTCTAAACACAGTGCTTTCACTCCGTTGCTTCTGAGATTTTATTTACATTGCTTACCATGGCAAGTAGCCTGTTCCTCCCCGAGCCATAGTTTCTTTGTTCAGCATCTATTTTAGAAAGCTTTTCCTTTGTTAATTCAGTGTCATCAACCACAAGTTGCCGTTCCACAATGCAGCTTATATAAGATGTACATATGCTATGTTCACATTAGTTATTATATTAGTTTCCGGAGGCTACCATCATAAATTACCAGAAGTTGATCCTCTTGTAGTTCTTCTGGAGGCCAGAAGTCTGAAATCAAGGGATCTGCAGGACCACGCTCTGCTGAAAGCTCTAGAGGAGGAAGAACCCTTCCCTTCCTTTTCCAGCTTCTGGTGGTTGCTGGCAATCCTTGGTGATCCTTGGCTTGGTCTCACTGTTCCACACTCTGCCTCCATCTTCACATGAAATTTTCTCTGTATGTTTTTCTATGTCCTCACACATCATTCCTGTAAGGGCACCAGTCATTGAATTTAGGGTCCACACTAATTCATTATGACCTTGTCTTAACTAATTACATAAGTAAAACTATAGCCAAATAAGGTCTCATTCTGAGGTTCTGGGGGACCGACTGTTGGGGAGACACTATTCAGCCTTGTGCAGTTATGGTAAGAATATATCATGTTTCTTGCCTTGTTTCTGTTCTTTTTATCCAATAGGTTGTAAAGACTTCCAAATAAAGCAAGTAATTGAGGTTTTGCAAGGAGCTTTCAAAATAGCTCTATTTTTTATTCTGTAATACATGAACTTTGTTACTTTCCCAATGTGGTATAAAATTATAATGATATCTGGTGCATTTTCTACCTATTGGGGTAAAAAGAAATGTTATAATTTTGGATTTTTGCTATTTAAAAAAATGCTTTTCTCTCCCTCTTTTTTTAAAGGACTGTAGCATTCAAGAAAAGATAGATTTAGAAATTCGGATGCAACAAGGAATATGGAAACTCCTCTCTGTGAGCACTCAGAAAGACCAGATTTTACATGCAGTGAAGAACCTCATGGTGTGCAATGCTCGAATAATGGCTTACACATCGGAGCTGCAGAAATTAGAAGAGCGGATTGCAAATCAAAGTGGAAGAGGGTTAGTGACATAGTCTACTTATGGTGCACTTGAACATTTGAATTAAAAACATGATGTAATTTAACTTTAAGGTCAAATGTCAAATCAGCAAAGCCTTTAAGAAATAACTATCCTGAAGTAGTCTCTGATACCATAAACATTTTGACAGTGGAGCTCAGAGTGAACTTACTACTAAGGCAGCATTTTTCACAGGGCAGTTTTTTGTGCTCAGTACTTCCAGATTGTAAAATTAAGTGGTTAAAAAGCAAGAAATGACAGAATATTTTAAGAAGGACCAAGAATAATAGTTGAGTATAAAGAAATGTAAATTAAAGGAAAAACTAATGGCTTAAAAGTGTGTTAACAGAGAAGGTACTAGCTGAGAGTAATGGAAACTTAGGTATATAAGTTGAAATCAGTGGACAGTGAAATTAAAATGATGTAAAATCTTATAGATAGAAGGGAACTTAAAAATCTGCTAGCATATTCTCTTCATTTGGTGAATAGAAGTCTTAGGCAAGTAACTACTAAGATGTGTAACTAGCTAGTGACAGAAGCTAATAAGAGGTTATTTGGGATTGCTAAGTAACCTCTGTTTTTTGTTCTCTGTCACTTCAGGCCACACTTTGGAATCAGGTCTAGGATTTGTGTATGAAATTTATATCATATCCTATTCACAATGGAGGTCTTACTTGGACCCAAGAATTGACTCAACTTAGTGGCTAGGTGTTGATTTCTTTTTAAAATATAAATAGTCTTACATTATGCATTGCTGGTCAGTCTTAAAGCTCCAGCATGGGTAAAAATTTCTTTTTAGACATTAGTGGGCTTTGGGCTGTTCACAGTGCCATTTTAAATTTTTGAAAAGTAAGGTAAAATAGAGATCAGAGAAAAAGGTTTTTGTAAAAATAAAATGTTGATGAGATTGTGATACAATAAAGCCTTGTGTATAAAGTAGCTAACATTTGTTAGCTGGATTTCCTCAGGATAGCTATTTAATCTTTGTGCTTCATTTTCTTCATTACAGTTGGCATGATAATATTTACATTTGAACATTAAGATTATTTATAAAGACCTATTTTAATACCTTTTACATAATTAGTACTCAACAAATGTCAAATGATTTTTATTAGTACTTATCGCTGGGATTATAAAATGAGATTATTCCTCTATCATAATATAGGAAAATAATTTTCAGACAAGATCAGGCGCGTTCAGGGTGCTATGACCATAGACAAGGAAAATAATTTTCAAATAGACATGGCATACACTGGTTTAAATCAGCGTTTCTCAAACCAGGTCACATTTATCACTGAGGGTACAGGATTCTATGTCAGGAGATATGCAAAGCCATAGAATAAATATGGCATACCTTACAGCATGAATTTTTAAGGTGAAGCATGAGAAATTTAGAATTGTGGCATAGTTTGGGGTTTTTGTACTCATGGGGATGGGTATGTGTTCTTTTTCCCAGGCTTTATAAGGGTATTTTATCAAGGGAATGTATTTCAGTGGAAAAGTTTAAGAAGCATTGGTTTAAGTACAGTGTGAGACTAAGTATTATATCATCTCTCACAGTTATAGAGAATATTCACCTGGGAACCATATCTGTCCTCCAAATTTATGTTCTTTAAGTATTTACGGTGGTCTATGGGAGATGTATTCCAACCCTCCCTGTGTAACGCCTGAAACTGTGGAGAGTACCAAACCCTATTCAGTTTCTTTAACTCTGCTGGAAATGTGGCAACAGCTTCTTTATCTGCAACGCAGCCTTTCCAGTAACTTTTATATTTTTCAGCCCACAACTGTTCCTGAATCTATGAAACCATTCCCTATTTTTGCAGTAAATGGCTTTGTGTCACTTGTTTCAGGGGATTCCTTGCTAAAGTCCGCATATGGGCTCGATGCTGTCCAGCATAATACATTGCCCTCAACTGGGACAGGTTTTCTGTTCATTTCTTCTACCCACAAATTTAATGCCTTGTTCATCTTAACTAAACACTGTATACTGTGCTGTGGCTGAAATGTTTTTTTTTAAATCCTCACATGAGGATATGTTTATTGGTTTTAGAGACAGGTGAAGGGGGAGAGAGTGAAACATCAATGTGAGAGAAAACATGGGTCAGTTGCCTCCACCTGTACACGCCCCTACCAGTTATCAAACCTGCCTCTAGGTATGTGCCCTGACCAGGGATCAAACCCACGACCTTTTGGTGTACCAGGACGACACCCCAGCCAACTGAGCCACCTGGCCAAGGCTGTGACTATAATTTTTGTAGTTTGAGGTACAACTACAGAACTAGCACAGATTTCCTTTTCCTTCTTCAAAATTTCATAGATAGAGTTGTTCTTACCACAGTGCTTGGTAACTTCAGCACAGTTTTTTTCTTGCCTATTAAGTTGAGAACTTCTGCCTTTGCTTTGGCATATCCAAATTGCCAGATCACTACTATTGTGCACTGGGGCCATTAAGTAAAATAAAGGTTACTTGAACACAAGCACAGTGATACCGTGACAGCTGATCTGATCACCAAGGTGACTAGTAAGTGACTAACGGGCAGGTAGGGTTTAACAGTGTGGATATGCTGAATGAGGAATGATTGATATCCCAGGGGGAACAGAGTAGGGTGGCGTCAGATTTCATCACACCATTCAGAAATGCATGCAGTTTAAAACTTACAAATCATTCATTCTAGAATTTTTCATTTAATATTTTTGGACTGCAGTTGATTGTGGATAACAAATTGTGGGAATCAAAACCGTGGGTAAGAGGAAACTACTGTAAAGTGGATTGTGAGTTGGTCATTTTCTTAACTTGGCTGTATGACTTTTCTGAAGTTACTGATTTATAAAAATGTTAAATAAGGCCCAGGCCAGGCAGCTCAGTTGGTTAGAGCATTGTTCTGATACCCCATGTTGCGGGGTTCAGTCTCTGGTCAAGGCACATACAGGAAGCAACCAGTGAGTGCATTAATAAGTGGAACAACAAATTGATGTTTCTCTCTCTCACCCTACCTCTCTCTCTCTACAAAATACATCAATCAATAAAACAGTTTTAAAAACACTAAATAAGTTGAGTCCCTGTTGAATGTATATAATGAAGATAGAAAAAATATTTTGGACTCTCAAATGAAGATATATATGATTTTTAGCTCCTTTACTGGTTATCTTTGATAGATGAAAATAGCTTTGATGCTATACACATTTATATATTTTTCATCATTCATATAAAAACATTGTCTCCCTTAATTATTGAATTATTCCTATTTTTAGAGAATCTGGGTATTCTATATTAATTTTTTGTTTATAACTTCATTTTATCATGTACAGATATAACCTGAGTTCACTCAGGCTAAATATAACTGGAAAGTGTAGTTCTTGCCTCCTCATTACATAAAAATGATCTGAAGATTAATGAGAGTTCCTTGAAGAAAATTATGTAAATTATGCCATTTGATTAGTCAATCAACTATTTACCAATATCTATTACTTGTAGAACACTTACTAAGTACTCTGCTAGTATATCCTAATTTAAAAAAACAGCATTTGTCAAAATATGGGGATATATGAATATTCAACAAATATTTTTCCTTTAAAGACTTAGAAGTGTGTTCCTTAGTTTGGTTTTAATAGTCTTCAAGGTAGAAAAATGCTCTGTTTTTATATTGCTACCAGAGTTGAAATAGCATTTTAATGAGTCTACTAACACTAGTCTACCTTCTCTAAAATTGTATGATAAAATGTAAAAAGAAAAATACAAATAATACATCTTGACCTTTTCAAAGAGGAATAAGATTAGTAACAAATAGTATAATTAAGAAAGGCCTAGTGGAAGAATTGGATCTGAATCTTCTAGATCATGGAATATGGATAGAGTTTGGTTAGGTAAGTAGGAGAAAGAAGCATCCCAAAAAAGGAAGATAACAAAATAAAAGCTGAGGGTGGAAGGTGAGCATGAATCATTCAAGAGCAATGAAAAGTTATGTTTGGTTGAGGTTAAAGATCAAGCCAAAGTTGAAAAGGAAGGGGGAGTGTGATAGGAAGATTCAAGAAAATTTGGAATGCTAGAAAGTTAATTGGTATTGACAGCCTTTCTAGGTGCCAGACTTTGTGCTAAGATGTTCACAAATGCCACATTATGAACTGAGAGACGTATAAGCCTATTTACTAAATAAATATTCAGGAACTAGGTCTTAGAAATATTAGGTAACTGTTTCAAAGGGCACAGGGTGACTCTGGCCAGGATGTGAACCCAGAGGACATGAAGCCTGAGCACCCCTCACCTGCCAGGAAGCAGCCCATGTACTTTGTGCTACCCCAAGCTGCCCTAGTGAGTTCTTATTGGACTTTACATTTATTTCATTGTTTATCCTTTATTGTTTTATTTTCTGCAAGAAAGAGACATCATAAAATGGATATTTGGGAAGGTTATCTTATAGAGTATTGAAAAGGATGGTGAAGAAAAATTGAAATAACCAATTTTTAGGAAATATATTTAAGAATAAGACACACATAGACATGATCAAATAGTAACTTTTAATGAGAGAATTCAGGAGATCAGAACTAGTGCCTGAGTTTTGTGTTTTTCTAATCTCCACTCAGCGTTCTCTCAATTTATTAAAATAAGCAAATACTTTTACTTCATTTTACAGCCTTTTTAAGTCAGGATTCCAGGAAAGAATTAAGCCCTAATGCCCTAAGTCATGCATTGCATACAGTGACTTCTGTGTATCTAGAATAGTGTTAATTTTGTGTCATTCTTGGGAAAATTGGGAAAATAGTCATTCTTTGGTTTTGGTAAGGAACCTCCCATTGACAAATCAGTTATATAGTCACATTTATTTTTTTAGAACTACATATCATATCTGAGAATATCGGTAACTAGTCAAATGTCCTAGAACCATAATGTCCTAATTATGTAACAAAATCTTGTTCTAATTAATTGCTTGTATTTATAAAACACCTTCTGGTATATGCCACTTATTTTTTTCATGTCTAAATATGCAAAAGATACCCAGGTTTGTGTACAACTCACAATACAGTCAAGATGAGTTGAAAAAGTGGGATGTGGAAAGTTTTCTAGATTGAGTAAACAGTAGATCATTAGGGTGAGGGGTGGAACACAGTTTACTGTCTCAGTTTAGGTGACAGGATTGCTTAGTTAAGATTGCTTGAAGCAATCTGTAAGTTTGCTAGTCTTTTGACTGGTAACTAGGCTGTCCTTACCTTTTCCCTGCTTGTTATAGCCAGATTATCTACTTACAAGACTGCTTGTGTCAGTCCTCTTTAAAAAAAGAAGCAGCTAATGATTTCCATTTACTAAAATTCTTTAGATAGGCATTACATTCCAGGGTCTTTGTGGTCTGGTTTCAAACTACTTTCATAGTCTTCTCTCTCCAATTTCTACTTTCCAGATTTATTTCAGTCAAATGCTACATATCTATCCCTTAAACAGTTCTTGAATTTCCTTGTCTCCAGTGCCTTTGCTTATACTGACACTCCCTGTCTTTCATTTCCACTTAATAAGACCTTTTTTGTTTTGTATCCTTAGTTTCTTTGGTGATTCTGTTTAGAAAATGATCATTTTTTTTTCTCCTTTGGTGGAGTGGATAATATTTACATACTAACCTTGTACTTGTATCTCCACCTTTGTTTTAGCCTTTGAGTGGCAATTAAACATGTATAGTGTTTGCTGTCCACCTTTTTGTTGTACTTCCCCAAATCATCTCGTTTGGAGGAAGCTCAGGAGCTAGTTAGCAGATTCCTCAACATGAGTACATTTTTCCTTTCTGTCTTTCATGTTTACTTTTCTTCAGTTTTGGTACTTAAAGGGCAGCGTGGCTGGATGCAGATCCTTGGCAAACATGTTTCTTTGAGTTTCTTGAAATCCTTGCTCCATCGTTGTCTTGTTATCAACAAATTTAATGTCCAATTATTTTTCCTTTGCAAATGACTGATTTCCTTCCTTTGTAAATGACTTAGGCTTCCCTCCCTCCCTTCCTTCCTACCTTCCCAGAGGCTGAAAATAAATTTCTTTATCTTGAAGTCTGATAATTTTACTGAAAATGTCTAAGGCTGAGCATTTTGGTTTACTCAGGACCCTTTCAATATGTAGTTCAATTATTTTATTTTCAGAGTCTTTCTCGAGTTAAAACCTCCAGAATAAAGCATCAATTTTATCTCATTATATTACTTTTCTTATTTAAGGACTCCAAATGCACAAAATTTGGATTTTCTTTGCTTATCTTTTATGTCTATCACTTTCTCTTTAATGGTTTTAAGCTTTTAATTCATTTTTTAAAATTTCTCATTCACCATGTACTTTCATTTGTACAGTAATTTGTGTACTTTCAGTTCTATCTCTTTGTCCTTGGGTACTTTGTATTTTTATTATAGAAATGATTTTTTTCCAACTTCTTTCTTTGGCCCTTCATTTTTTCCTTCTTTTTTACATTATATTTGCTTTACTAGTCTTAATTTTAAACTTGAAATTCCTGTTTTTTCATATTTGAGTAGCTTACTTAACTTATTTTGGAATATTGTGTTACAGTTTTTGTTCCTTATTTGTTTTTGAAGAGTGGGTGTAGAGTATTTCTATCAACTGGAACATTGTACTTCTTTCTTTCATTTTATCGTAGCTTTGTATGAATATCTGGATCCTTTTTTTGGTCCCTAATATTCATGAAGTATGTAGGATGAAGGATTTTCCCGGGCCAAGTCAAATGATTGGGGTGGAGAGGGCAGTGGTGTAGAAAGGCTTACTTGGTTTCTATTTTGGGAACTGTGAAGAGAAATTTCTTTAATAAACGGTGCCCTTTGGGATGTGGAGTGGTTGGGTGGTAAGTTGGTTTTCTGATTCTTTGATGGCACAGTGGTACCTCAGTACTCATCATTAACCGTTCCAGAGCTCATGAGAAGTATGGGAACTGATGTGTACCGAGCAAACGTTGAGTGCTGATAAACACTTTTTTCTCATCAAAGTGCAACAAGTACAGGGTTTGGCGAGTTCCGAAGCCAACGAGTCCCGGGATATGACTATATTTTGTTTCTTGGGGTTTTTAACTTCATTTGCTGTGTCTCCATTTTTCATCATGGCCCAGCCTTCAAAGGATAGAGACATACAACCTTCCCCATTGTATGTCTGTCTTCACAAGACTAACAACTTCTGAACCAGAATCTTTTGGAGCCGCTTTCTTTCAACTCTCCAGGGACCACTACTGTTGCATACACCAGGTCTTATGTCCATTCTCTTATCTTTTAGGGGAGATCACAAGTTGATACTGTGTTTTGCAATGTGTACCTGACTCTTTACTTGGGTAAGGCCTCCAGAAGCTGGGTTTGATGGTTTCAGTTGTTAATTTTCACATAGTAGTTTCTGTTTTCCAGTTATGCTATAGATGTGGTCGATAGATGATTTTGTTTGCTTTCCTTGTGGATCTGAAAACCTTTGTAGGATGCCTGAAGAGATTGTGATTTTGGTGGCTACCATTATCTTACAGGAACTGGGAAGTCATACTATGACCAATAACGAATGTTTTAGTGCCTTTTTCACATAAGCTCCAAGTTAAATAAATACTGAAGCCAAAAATATAAATACAAAGCAATCCTTGTATTTGTGTAACATTTTCAAGAATGAAATAGAATACATATAAAATATTATTTCATTCAGTAGCTTTGAGGTAGGTAGTTATTTCCTCTATTTCACAGATGAGGGTGCTGAGGCTAAGAGGTTAGCAGCAACTCATTAACATAACTTGTTACTGATGGGTAACATTCAACCCTGAGACTTTATTGTGTAAATCTACTGCCTGCTCCATCAAAATGATTATGTCTTATTTCACTTCATTCAACATTTACTAAACATTTATGGAGTGCCTTAGAATGTGCTGTATATACTAGGCACTGGTGATTCAGCAGCGAACAAAACAGACAAAAGAAAGCCCCATTCTTACAAAGCTTACAGCAGTGATACTTATTCTCCCCTTGTCCCCACTTTCCAATCTAACGTTGTTTTAACTTCCGAAATATTCTATTTGACTTTGTAAAAATAATACTAGTCAAAGTCACATATAGAACCTAAATATATGTATCATTTAACATTATTGTGATTTTAGTAATGCCACAATAACTAATTTCTTAGACTATAGTTGCTTATGTACTGTAATTAAAAAAGGAAAAAGAATAGGTTGCAAGAGAAAATTCTATACTGCTGGTATTTCTACAGTAAAACACAGTGTAGATTAAAGACATTACTGATTTTGTAAACTTTGCATTATTTAGTGTCATTTGCAAAGCATTTATGTCAAGGTTTGAAAACTCATCCTCTTAATTTAAGATACTTTGAAGGTATTAATTTTATACCACATAGTGTTAGAATGGTTTAAAATTCCCTATTAAGCATTTCTGAGTGTTTCAGTTTTTCACTGATTTGCATTAGAGGTGAAGAATTTTATAACCTGCTTTCAAATAATAGAATCCCATTTAGAATTCTTTTACTACTTCATTAAGAAAATATAAAATACTTTTTATCATTGTGCTGTTTCTCATTATAGTTTGTTAATTTTGCAAAGAAATGCTGTTTTACATTCCTACGTGGAACAATATAGAATAGGGTAATCTGTAGTTACTCGGTCAATTTTAATACAGGTTTTTGAGCAACAAAGTAGCTGATTGGCACCCTCTGTTGGTCATTTTATTTACCTACATGCAGTAATATAATAAAGATAAAAGTTTGTCTTTTATATTTTTCTCTGCTTTTTAAATTAGCATTACAAATCTCAGCAAAATAATACTCCAAATTGGGTTTCTAAGAATAAGGTACACTATTATTTAGCTGTGCTTTTATTTGAATAATTTTGTGGTTATTTGCTTTTTCCTCAGGCTGGCTCTCTAATTATAGCATTTAGAATTGGCATTAACATTGCAGATTTTCAAACAAGTATTTAACTGTAGCAAACTATTAGCTACAGTAGCACATTATTAAACAGATAATGTTTAACAATTTTATTGTCAATTTGGATTAATTATAAAATATCACATTTTAGCACCCTAAATAACAATTTGAGGAGTTATTTGAATTGAAAATAATTCAAGCTTCAGAAAAATGAGGCTAAATTACTTCGGTTCCTCTCTAATTTTTTTAACAACAGACTTAATTATTCTGTAAGATTATATAGTTAATTGGATTTATGTTATAGTTTGATAATATTTATATATAATAACTTTGTTGATTGGTCCTAGAAATGCTAATGTAAGTAATTTATTATTATAGGGAAGAAAGCTGTACTTTGCCAGTTGGTTGAATAGTTGGGAAGAGAAAATTTTTTTTGGTAAATATTCAACAAGTCTACTTTTGGTCGCTCTAGTATTTCAGAATATTACTGGTCTGCCAAAGCCTCAAGTTTAATCCAATTTAATAATAGCTAATGGATCTAAACTTGAGCATAAGCTATGACCTATTCCATAACACTCAAGTTACTTATCATATTAGAACTTCCTTATATTTTTCATTGAAATAAGTATTTTAAGAATTTATATTATGCATTGCTCATATAGAAGGTATTTTCAGAAATATTACTTACAAACGCCAACCAACTATATTTGTATTTGTATTCCTTGTTCCAATTTGAGAAAATTGAGATTTGTGTTTGATTTCTAGTGGGCCTGTCAGTATATTATTTTCACCAAAGCATAGTAGACTATTCAATTGAATTTTCCACTCTATGATGAACTAATAAACAAGTTAATGTTCTTCAACATGACAAACTAAACTTAAGTATAAAATGTTGAACTTGATTCTGTCTTAAATTTCTGACTCAAAACATTGTGAAAGAATCAATGAGGACTTTTTTATTTCATTGAGTGAATTCCATATTTTAACATAAATACCGGTGTGTTCACAAAGTAATTAGATAGGATTCTGAAAATGTATGTCTTTAAGTCTACTATATTACCCTACCTATACCTAGTATGCGAGTGTGTAAATACCATGTAAATGTCCCACATAAGTTTATCATCTTAAATACATTAGTAAATTATTGGGTTGGCCAAAAAGTCTGTATGTTTTTTTTCTGTAAAATTAAATGATATATTTTTCATTTTCACTAGTAACTTAATTGATTTGGATATTTTGAGTATGTGACATGTGTAGTATAGCATTGATTATTCTGAATTAATATCTCAATTTTGTTGCTATCAACAATGACTGTGGAGCATTGTCCAGTAAGAAATCTCCAGCATGTAAGTCCACAAACCACTTTTGACATGTTCGATCAGTCACAGCACCTTCTCCACACACTGCACAAACCTTTTTTTTGCATTTCATTTACTTTTTTACTTTCCTTGAAGTAATAAAGCATAATACCAAAAACGTTATATATTTTCTTCCATCTTCAATATTAAAATGGCTACATAAAAATTCACCAATTTGATAAGTTTTTTAATGCACACTGATAAGACAGCTGTCATGATACAATCTAACAAAATTGTTTTGATGAAGTTAAAGACAACTAAGTGCTAGTAGAGCCATCTTATAGAAATAATAAATGAAATTGTTGGCCAACCCAATATTTTAGGTCATTTGAAATATACTTCACCTATAATACTTATGTGCTTAACCCAGTAAGAGAGTAAAAAAAAAATAGTACCTTGATATATTTTATTTTCAAATTTGGACACATGATAATGAATACATGCAATCTTTTTAACAAGCCTCCTGAGTGACACACAGTGAGATGGTGTCATACTCTTTTGCAAATTGGTTAGATACACTTCAAACTCCCACCCAATCTTTCTCTAAAAGCCTCTTAGAAAATCAAGCAGTAGTCAAATGAAAAGTTTCTATCTTATATGTACTTGAAGTACCTAATTAAATTAGCTAACAGTTAATTAGCTAACTAATTTAAATAAAGACCCCCCCCCCCCAAAAAAAAAAGTGCTAAGAAGAGTACTCTTGGAAATACTGGTCTAGAAATGGAATGCTAATCTCTAAATGCAGAATATTAAGAAGTAGGATATTGGAGAAATGTAAAAGGGAGGGATTGATTTGGTCTAATAGTAGATAACTATTTTAAAAGATTTTTTAAAATGGTAATAGTATATTTATTTTATTTATTTTTTTTGTAATAGTAAATTC
Source organism: Phyllostomus discolor (assembly GCF_004126475.2). Classification (NCBI taxonomy): domain Eukaryota; kingdom Metazoa; phylum Chordata; class Mammalia; order Chiroptera; family Phyllostomidae; genus Phyllostomus; species Phyllostomus discolor. Next base: position 132,842,692 of record NC_040907.2, read on the forward strand.
TAAAGTCAGACCTGGGTGTGCTTTATATACCAAGAATTTCCTTTGAAACTGTTTTCTGTTGTCATAATAAAATTTTCCTCTCCACATTTTATTTTCTCTACAGAGCCATCCCTTCCTTTTCCACCTTAGTTAATTTTAGTTTGTTGGAATTTCAAGGGAATGAATTATTGTCTTACTGCATATAAATATAGAACAGAGTTATTTTGATATTTGTTATACTTTATGAGGATAAGATACTCCTGGGTAAGAAACTTATGATTGGAACATTCATTAACTTTTTGGGGCAAGCTAGAGATATATTTCATGAAATGGTGATTCAAGGTATTACACTTCCTGGGATGTGGACAAATATTGTAAATATTGTTTATAAATGTAAGGAATCACAAAAGGCTTTCATTGTAGAGTAAACCAGTATGTAGCCACCAGGGAAGGTAAAGCTTTTATGAAAAATCAAAGAGAATAGCTCTCTATATTTCCTTTAAAACCAGTTAGCTGCTGACTAAACATCTCAAGATTTGAGTCAAGTTCTAGTTCATATTAACTAGAAATCATTATTATTCATGGATACGTGTTTGCTTTCAGTATTTAGACATTTTGTGAAAGATAGTTCAGACAGTTGCGTACTAGAAAAGATCTTTTTTTTTCATTAGGTGTTTTCCTTTTGACAGTGATGTGAACTTTGAAAATAAAGAACGAACAGCATGTAAAGGAAAGATTGCCATATCAGGTATGTGATAGATCATTTTTATGTTGCTGAACACCTTCTGTAAAGTAACGTTCTAGAGCTGGTATGGTTTTTAAAATTTTCTGTGCCCATTCTCTTCATTTTATTTTGCATACTTCTATCAAAATGCTGTTTTAAAATGCTTCTCATCATTATGCTCTACATATAAATAAAATTTTACAAATAATTTGAGAAACCCATTTCATATGTATTACATATATTATGCAGTTTTCTTTTCAGTGCAGTTTTATGAAATATGTAGGGTGGTTCTCTTTTTTTGTAAACTCAAAGGTTAAATGACTTCCTGTAAGTGTTTGAGTTGGGCTGCAGACTCAAGTCTTTTGACTCTCCACTCCTTTTCTGCTCAAAAGTTTCAATGTTTTTAATGCTTATGTAGGCTAGAAGTTCCATGAGGGTTGGAACTATGTTTGTTTTGTTCATCATTATATACCCAGAAGTAACACAGTGCTTGCACATAGTAATTGCTCAGTGAATATTGATTGGATGGATGACTTCTTCATGCTTGTAGGATAAAGACCAAACATTTCCCCAAGAGTTTTCTATTCTGATCCAACTATTTTTCTAGCTATATTTTCTACTATTTCTATACATAAGCTGTCTGCTTTAGCAAGACATTTCTCTCTCTGTTCTGCCTGCACACCCCATGCTTCTGACACCCAATTAGCTCTTGAAATAACTATGTTGTAACTTCAGGATCTGTTTGCTCATTTATAAGGTCCTCCCTGTTATTCCAGCTAGAAATGATGTTTCTCCCCTGAATTCCTAATATAGTTAAGAGACTCTTTACCACTAGATGGCACTTATGCTGTGTTGTCTCAGTTTCTCCAAAGTGTTAAGAAAGCTAAAGAAAGACAATGGCTTGCAGATGCCATAGATTGAAATGAACACATGGCTGACTTGTGTGTATGCTAGTTAGATAATGCACCTTGTACAAATACCGGAAACAGCAGGCTTCCATCGATCCTTAAGTAATAACTGGGTTTTGTCATTGGCCAAAAGCCTTGTTTTCTTAGCTCCAGTGACCCTGCTGCTGCATTTCAGGCCCTCTCACTCAAGGAATTTTTTTTTTAGAAATGTCCTTATGTGTAAACAAAAATTCTCATAGAGGAAGGACAGACCTGACTTTTACATACGATATAATTGTCCTGAATCAGAGGAATTGCCCTCAGCAAAAAATTCATCAGAAAAAGAACTGAACTATAAAAAGATTTGTTGCTTGTTTTATATTTATTTATATTTTCATCTTTCCAATTATAAGACTGGAATAAAATGTCTTATGCCTCTTGTATCCTTTTAATGCCAAACACAGTACTTTTACATACTAGTTGGTCACTGTATTTAAAGTATTTTAATGTGATAGGTAAAATATTATAGGTCTTTAAAGGAGATTTTCTAAAAATACTTAAACATAATCCTTTATTTCTTGTCTACAGTGTAATACTACTCAGTACACAACTGAGACATGTTAAATTGCTATTGAACACTCAAATGACACAATAGAGTTAACATCTGTTGTCATTCGATGATAGTTTATTGACTGCAGCAATTGATGGAATTAGTGTTAACTGTACATTTAGAAGAGTGCTCAAGTAAAAGCATTTAAAGTAAGAGGAAACACTATTTTTTTGACTACAGATACTCAAGTATAGAAATTAAACTTATTTCTTCATGTGTTCCTTTTTTCCAAAAGACAAGTTTAAATTAAATTAAGGAACTGAAAGTATCTGAAAATGGGATGCATATATAATCTTTGCTTAGACAATTCTATCTTGCCTGTATATTTGTAAAAAATAAAAATTGAAAATGAATTCACTTTTTCTTTTTTTAATAATGTTTCTGAGACTACATCAACTATCAGGAGATAGCTGGGTTTTCATTTCCAGCTTCACCACTCACGGGGCAGATCTTTATAAAAGTAAAAAGAATAATTGAGGTTTATTGTGATTATCTGCTAAACATCAAATAATTAATTGCATTGTGTTAAAGTTTTCTGAGCTTATTCACTGTCTACTAATTCAATGACTAAAGCCAAATCAGTTCACAAGTGCCTCAGTTTTTATTTTTGAAAATTATGGTAGATAAACTTGTAGGGCCTGATAGCATCAAGTTGGCCATCCTATTAATAGACTCTTTCAGTTTTCCATTAAGATGTCAATGAAAACATAAAAAAAAGACAAAGGTCAGAGCACTGTAAACTAAAACTGAGTCAACCATTTGCCAAAATCAGAAAGGAATTTCTACTATTTGAACCTGAATTAAGAAACATAGTTGGTGGTTCATACATTTTTTGTCATCTGACAGTACTTGACCACCTGGGACACAGACGTGCCCACCTTCTCTTGTGGATCTAAGATAACTAGGCATGGGTGAGGGCAAGATGGACCCATAGACTGTGGTAACCAGCAAAGGAAGTCAGGGTCCATGTTCCTCTTCAGACAGTGTAAACAGTTAATACCACCCTAATAGAGCAAGAACAGCTGTGAACAAGAACAGTTGTGAAATGAAATGAGTCAGCAATTGTGGTCAAGTAAGACGCAGGCTCTTTGACAGGACATCAGCCAAGTCATAATTATAAAACAATAAAGGCAATCCCATTAAAAGCAAGAACAAAATAATGTCTATTGTATCACCATAATTTCACACAGTTTTAGAAATCCTAGCTAAAGTAGTAAGAATGAAATATGAAACTACTGAAAAGAAATAGAGAAATTCAGTACTATTTGAAGATAATAGATTGCAGAACTAGAAAATTTAAGGAAATTTACTGAACTATTTGAATTAATAAAGAATTCAGTAAAAATGGCTAGACTCAAGATAAATATACAAAAAGTGGTAGCTGCTCTCAAAACCAGCAATAACTAGTTATAAGATATGATGGCAAAAAAAGATCTTCTTTACAATAAATTATAAAATTATAAATTATAAAAGTGTAAGAGTAACTTTATTGTGCTACTCTGTGTAAAGACAATATTATAACAGTATCAGTTTCCCAATTAATTTGGACAATAGAATTGTAATAAAACATTTTAGAGGGGAAATTTGGGCAAAATATTCTGAAGTTCACATAAAGAAATTAGCAAGTAAGAGTAAGATGTTGCTGGAAGGATATATTCTAACAGTACATTATAAAGGTTCAATGATTATAATAGTATGGTACTGACATTAGGGTAGATAGTCATTAATAAATGATTCAATTAGATCCATAAAGTATATAGCCAAGGGATCACCACTTAGAATGACATATATGATAGAGATGGCATAATTAAATCAGTAAAGAAAAGAATTTCTGTTAGGTATAAATAAATGGAGCTGCAACAATTATTTTTATAAGAATAACCATTTTTATTTTGCTTCACACACTCAAATTCTCACATAGATTAAATAATTAACTTTTAAAAGTAGAAACCATAAATAATGTTAAAAAGAGAGAGAGAAATGGGCCATGGACACAAACAGACTCACTGAGCAAGCCAATAAGCTAGGAACATTTTTCTTGTTAAGCAAAAAAATGCAAATGTAAACAACTAAGTCCTGTTACGTGACTATTAAATTGGTAAACACATTTTAAAAATCATTGTTTGATGACATGTATGTAGAGTGTTTATCTTGGCACACGGAGAGGGCTTAGTAGGCTGTATTTGTATGAGAACTGCCGAGACAGCAGTGGTAAGGGTGCTAATGCACACCTCCCTGGTTGCATAGGTTAGGGGTGAAGGAGTAATATAAAGCTGTTATAGAAAGGAAATTCAAAATAGGCGTTAAGAACCTTAAAAATTGAATTCTACACAAATAAAAATATAGACAAAAGATCTTGGGATCTAAAAGTGAAGTCCAACCTAAATGTAGCCAAACAACTTACTTCATTAAGATTTGTAATTAATTTGAAAGTAGCATAATTAATAGGTATGAAAAATATGCACATAAACTTCGTAAATATAATAAGGAAGTGTCTTAAGTTTTCCACAAAGGTTTGAGGTGTTTATATGGTTTTCGTACTCTCTGAGTAACTAAAACCGTGTCATTGAGACCTCTACTGTGCTATGTAACATGGTAGTTCACACAGCTTAATCTGTGTGGTAGAACCTTGATACTCTAACTTTGAAAATATAAAGAGTTTAGGAATGTCAGAGAAATTGTTACTACTGTTAATCTAGTATTAAAAGTGAAGAATGGAGGAAACTAGGAAGGAAACATTTTGACTATATCATAGCTCTAGATTAACTTCTGGAATAAAGATTGTTAATACAATTACTTTCCAGTCTGAAGAGTCTGCAAATGAGAGAAAGTACGTTTAGGTCACTTTTAGAACATAAATTTTTTTCTCGGACTGAGAGAAGTAATGCATTCCTCTTTTTAGCTTTATTTCTTAGGGGAAATGCTGCAGTTTGTAACATGAATATACAAAGATCTGCAAATTCTTTTGCAGACAAGTTAACCTTCTTACTAGAAATAGTTTTGATCTGTTTGTCAAGAGCTACATCTCTGCCCCCAAAGACAGTGATCTTAGACAAGTCATTGAATTTTCTTCATCTTTAAAGTTTGCATAGTGAATAAAATTCTCAAGTTTTTTCTGCCTCTACTATTCTATATAGTTTGAACATATCTAACTACTTTTGTTGCTACCTCTCAGCCCAAATAGAAATTCAACACTAGGGTTTCCCATAATTCACTTATTTCAAAAACATAAATCTCAAAATGAAAATGTTATGGCATAAACTTATTACAGACCTCACTTAATATGTTAATTTCTTGAGTTACAGTTTGTGGGGGTTTTTTAGTAAATTATGTAAATAAATGTAACACATTTTATATTTCTAGTTTAAGCTATTAAAATATTACCTGTGTTAGAATATTTAAATAATAAATTTTAATGGCTTTAATGGTCAGAACCCATTATGGAATTCAGAGGTGCATTTCACTCTAAGAAATGAAATTTACCAAAATTATTACCTGTCACTTCTTTTTCCTCTCTTTATAGATATTCGAATACCACTAATGTGGAAAGACTCTGATCACTTCAGCAATAAAGAACGTATGTATAATTTTAATTTGTAATTGAAGTTTTTTCTAGTGTATAATAAACTTGTGTTATTGGGGAAAGAGCTGCTTCCATGGTGAAATAGTATAGAACATGGCAGAATGAAGCAAAATTTTGCTGAACTGTGGTATTTCTTTTAGGATTTTTAGTATAAATGTGCTGTAATTGCTTGATACTAATTAAGATAATGCATACCTAATATACTTTTAGTTGTTGATAGGCAACTGTGCGAGGACAGTATGTCACAGGTTCTAAGGGAAGGGAGTGTGAGACAAAGAAAATGTTTGAGGGGTGAAGGTAAAGGCAACATTTCTTCCATTTGCCCAGAATCTGGGAGATCTTTCCCGCCTTGTTTTGTTTCTTCAGATTATTTTTTATAGGACATAAGAGAGAAAGATTTTTAGCTTGATCTGATTTTTTCCCTCCTTTCAGCATTTTACAGCTTTATATAGCCTTCACAAATCCATGTAATGCTGAGGTCATGGAAATTAACCTCAAATGATTTCTAGATGTTAGAGGCAAAGCAGAAAAGATAAGATAATCCTTTGTCTTTCTTGTCTATTGTGATAGCTTTGTTACTCATATTTTAAAAACTGAATCATATTGAGCATAATTAGTTTAATATGAGGAATCCAAAATCAGGTTAGTATATCTGTTATTCAATTAGGAAATATCATTTACTTTACAAAAGAATACATGTGGGAATTAATATATCTTTTTGATTACTGTAGAGAATAGGTTTTTCTGAAGAGCCACATTTGCTCAGTAATGAGGATTTAGCCCTTTAATCACCTAATACTTTTTAAAAAACATCACCAAATTGAAAGACCCAGCAGCTATGTTTTTTTGTGTTCACATGTCTACTTTTATTGTTTTTGTGGTTTCCTCCCTTGCTTTTAGTTTGGTGGAAAATGTTTGCTGTTGTTAACGAGCTTGCTGTTAACCTCTTATAATAGAAAACATTTTTTCTTAAATAGACTTGGAAACCAAAATGACAAAGGTAATAATATATATAATATATAATAAATTTGCTATTAATTAAAGCTTAAAGGGTCTTCTAGGGATACAATTTATGAGCTTGGTGATTATTTGAGGCTGCTAAGAGGCCTATATTTTTAACTTTATTTTTGATATTCCCTAGTTTAATTGTTTTGGTTGGGTAAAGTCTTAATATATACTGACAAAATAGTCACTATAAAAGGTTAAGGATTACAATGTACAGAAATAAGAATCTATTAACAAATATTTAAGCTAACATTTTTCATTTTCAAGTAGATTTTTAATATCATTAGGCATGATTTGTCACCTGGATTGTGGCTTAAAATGTTTTTATTTTCTCTAGGATCACAGCGTTATGCCATATTTTGTTTATTCAAAATGGGAGCTGAAGTTTTTGATACCGACATGGTAATTGTTGATAAAACAATCACAGATATATGTTTTGAAAATGTAACTATATTGTAAGTACTTTTTCATCTTTAGAGAATGAAAATAATATAAATTGATGCCTTTTTAAAGGAGGGCATAATTATTGGGTCTTTGGGTTATTTTTGAAGCATTAGATCTTTAAATGTTTAAATTTATTTAAAACTTACTTTACTCAAAAGAAACCCATTTCTACATTTGAAATTTTCCAATTTAAAGTAAAATGGAAATTATGTTATATTTATAGTAAATACTTGACTTGGATATTATAGATTTTTATTAATTTTTATAAAATTTTATCGTTTATTAACTAAGCTATGAATATAAGGGACTCTCATTATAACAATACTTCATATAGAGAGAATTTAGGCATAAAACAGGTTCTTATGCCTCATATAGGAGGTTTAGTTACAGAAATACTAAAATAGTATTACAACTTTATTTATAAGATGGTTCTGATATATGTATCATAGGAAAAGCACTTTAGTAAAATTTAAGATATTCTTTTTCTTATGGTGGACTTCTTTCATGTACTCCAAAACAATAAAAAATTGGGTGATCCTCGGGGCTGTTTTTATTGCTCCTGTTCTTTTAGAGGCTCATTTTATTGTGGTCATAATACAGCACCAGAAAGAACTCCTTAGGTACCCTTGGAAATCATTTTTAACTAACATAAGTTTTTTCTGGCCCCTTTAAAGATTCTATTGGCCTAAATCAGTGTGCAAATTGTATTTCTTTCAGGGTTTCAAAGACACTATCTTAATATGTAAATATTAATAGCTATTTAACTATTAAAATAAAGTCAGTATGCATGGTTTTTTCCATTTTCAGCTATGAAGCTATATAGTTGAGATTTTAAAGTAATGTTACATGTTTTGCCACTCAACATAACATTTTAAAAAAAAACTTTTGCAAACCATGTTTTGTGGCTTCTGTCTAGTATCCCCTAAGTAATTGTGTAGTATGGAAAATAAAATGCATTGTTTGGGTTATTAGCACTTGTGCAGGCCTTCTCACAAGCTCTATTAAACCAAATTTATTTAGGATCCCCAAAATATTGCCACGTGCTTGCATAATTGAGACTAAAAAATAATTTTTCTTAGTTACATAAATACATTTATTTCCATTATCAACTATTGCTAGTGCATTTTTTTTCAGTCAAGGTCAACCTGGTAATGGGCTCTTTTCTTTACATGCCTTTGCTCTTGTTTGTTTTACCACAAAGAAAAAAACCATAATTTTTTCAAGGAAAGAACAATGCAAGTTACTTGGGAAAACAACACATGATTTGTAATTTTTTAAAAAATTCTGTAAATATTTTAAATTGTTCTAAAAATAACTGCAGTCAAATGTTCTAAATGTTGTTTAAAAATGTGCTTTTTGTTATGGTTGTTTTTAATAACTGTTCAATATTTATGAACCTCTGGTTTTCCTCTAAATATTGACATTTGTTAGTCATTACCAGGAATACTGTATGTTTAAAAGTTGCCAAATAATAAACTATAAAAATATCTGGAAATTATTCCTGGGATTTATGCAAACTTTGGATTGGCCATTTAAATCTTAAAACGTCTGTGCTGCAGTTTTAAAATCTTTGAGGCGGATGGATCATACAGGCAACCTCTACTGACGATCTCTTCTGCAGCTTTGAGTGTTTTATATTGTTGGTGACATTACCACAGTCTTGTATGCGAGAGGCGGTTCATTGTGTCTGACAAAGGACAAAGCCAATCCTAGTGTTTGCTAAAATTGAAGAATTTCTGCATATTGGTTTAATAAATATTCATCGAATACCTTTTGTGCTAGATTAAGAGTACAAAGATTAAGGCAGCATTTGTTCTCAAGGAATTCATGTCTTGAGCATACCTCTTTATATCATTTTTCATTTGTTTGTTTCTTTGTTTGCTTTCCCCTATATAACTGAATATTGAAATGTTGTTTTAGAATTGTTAGGCAGAAAGGTGAGGCTGGTTTATGGGATGGGTTAGCAGCATGTGGTGGATGGACTATAAATGACAATGAAAAAGAAATGAAAACTAAAGGCTTTAGCATAAGAAACTTTTGTTTCTGCTTTTTTTCTTTCCTTTTTTCCCAAACCTTTTTCTCTTCTGGAAGAGCAGTCATTTCAGTAAATCACATGTATAATGTAAATACCTTAAAAATAGCTGTGTTAAAGGGATGACAAGGAGAAATAGCATTGGCAACAAAATGACCAGGACATTTTATTCTTTTTCTTTAAGTAATGTGCCTGTATGTATTGGTTAAATTGAGTTAAGATTGACCTACTTTTTAGAAGCTGGTGGCTCTGGAAGGTGCAATGACTCTCTCAGGTCATTTAGATACTAAATAAACACTGGGAGATTCTGTCTCATTAACATCTATTAACATAAACCCATTTCACATGCTGATTTTAAATGTATGAAAACATCAAAGGATGTTATAATTTTATTTTCTGCTGAGTTAAATTCCTAACATTATGAATACCCTTGTTTTTAGTAATGAAGCAAAGCCAGACTTTCAGGTAAAGGTGGAACTATATAGCTGCTGTACAGAAGACTCTTCTATAACCAATACACCAAAAAAATTAGCTAAGAAACTGAAGACATCTATAAGTAAAGCTACAGGGAAGAAAATAAATTCAATGCTTCAAGAAGATCATGAAACGTGTTTGTCCTTCAGTTGTGCTATTTCGTAAGTTTCTAATACAATATTTATAGTGACAGTATAATTATATGTCTGTGACATTTTGAAGTACTCTATGTGGAGTGTATGTTTATACTTTAAATGGAAAAAACATCCTGCAACAGAAACAAAACTTGGCTGTCTGACATTTACCCAGCTGAAGTAGCCTTAATACTTTACTTTGAAAATAGGAATTTGGGTGAGAATGTGTTTTTAGTGATTTGGAATTCCAGTATCTACTAGAAAGATGAAATGTTTTTCTTGAAAAGGGACTGTCTGTATGTAAAAGTATTTGTTACATATCAGCCTGCTAATTGAATTTCTATATGGCATGCTTTATTCTTACAGATTTAAAAAAATATTTTACCTTTATCACAAAACCACATTACCATTATCACACTTAAGAAAATAAAAAGTCCTTAGTATCATCTGATATCTATCTAGTCTGTATTCAAATTGCCTCAATTCTGAAAAAGTCCTTTTACGATTTGTTTGTGTAAATCAGTATCCAAACAAGGTCTACAATGTTGCATTGTAGTGAGTCTTTTAAGTTTCTTTTAATCCTTAACAATTTCCTGTCTACTTTTTTCTTGCTGCTATTTATTGAAGAAACCAGATCTTACAGAATTTCCCATATTTTGAGTTTAGCTAATTGGGCATTTGTGGCTTTTCTTTTTAACATTGTTTTCTATCCCCTGTATGTCCTACAACCGGTAGATAGTAGATCTAGAGAACTGATTAGGTTCAGGTTTTCTTTTAGGGCAATAATATTTCATATTGATTATATATACTTCTTACTATCTCCCATTGGGAAGCCTTGTCCTACTTTTAGTCATGTTAAAATTGATCAGTGGATTCAAATGTTGCCAGCCTGATTCATCTATTGTAAAATTGCCTATCAATCTTTTATCTAATGGTTTTAGCAGCCATTACTGAGCATTCATTATTTCATCGAGGATCATAATTTGGTGACTTTAAAATTTTGTCCCGCATTTTTTTAAACCTGAAATTCTCTCAGAGAAGAACATTCCTTCATGAACTATAAATGCAAAAAATAACTGATGAAGGAAAGGCAGGGAAAAATACTTTCTTTTATTTACCCAATTTTAGAATATTAAGTTGATATCCTAGCAATCATGGAGGTGATCAGCATTATCTTTTATTTGAACTACTGGATTTTTATAAATTTGTGTCTCACTCTTTCATATGTATTATTCTTTCTGAAGCCAAATTGTTCCCTGTTTGATCTATGGGAAGCTTTTAAGCTGACTCCTGTGTCGTTTTGACACAACCTAATCTCTGATAGCTTCTTTGCCTTATGACACAAGATGTTCCACTTTCATCTTGTGTTTTTCTGCCCAGGCTTGGAATTATCACTTCTTCAAGGAGCCCTGGTTTCTTTCAGATACTTTCTTTAAACATTGTGTTTGTTGCTTCAACAATCGTTTTATTTTCTGTTTCTTGGAAAAACTGTTGGTTGGGCTACATTCCTAGAATTTCTTTGCATGTCTTAGTGGAGTTGACTCTTCAGCATGCCAATAATTTTACTATAATTACAGAAAACAAAATATTTTAGGTATAGATCCTGGAACTATCAGTCATCAGAATGTAATTAAATAACTCCTTTTGTATCAGATATACTTCACGTGAAAAATGCCGTGGGACTCTCTCTAGCATTGTGGCTTTCAGTCTGTTCTGATTGAGATCTGTGGTGAGAAAATAAATTCTGTGTTATGACTGAGTACACAGCTACATAAACAGATTTCATGAAGCAATACTTAATGCTTGCTATTTACAGTATAATTATCAGAATTTTTAATTTCTAGTTATTTTCAGTCCTTAAAATGTTGTTTATAAATTATTAAATTGATTTTATGATCCATGAATTGGTCCCTTCCACTAAAAAACTGTCATAGAAAATGTCTTTTTTAACATAAATGTCATTAAAAAGGAGGAAAGGAGGGGCCCTTAGATTTTCATCCTTTAAAATTAACGCCATTTTTTAAGTTTTCTAGGTTAAGACTGTGTCAAGTTTTTGCTGAAAGGTGCTTTAATTGAACCATAAGATAGTGGAAGTATTTCTTTTCGATAATTACATGAGCAATTATATTTCTAGGTTGAAACAGAGATTTTAGAACTGAAAGAGACCTTAGAGGTAATCACCAAATTCAGTAATTTTAAAACTTATTTAAGCAGCAAAATTTCTTATTTAAAAATGACAGGGCCAGTAGTGTTCTGGACCAGTTACAGTATTCCCAGGTCCTCTACTTTCTCACATGGAAAGTAAGGATGGTTTCTTTCTAAAAAGAAAATCATTTCTTTTTAGAAGGCTCCTTAAAGACATTTTTAGGGTTTTATGCACCTTTAACGCATATAAAGACAATGAGTGAGCCTCTCAAACAGTTTACGACTACGTTGTTGGGCAGTGAATGTTTCCATTTTTCATCCTGTCATTTACTTGTGTGACCCAGGACAGATTAATTCACCCTCTGGGTTTTTGTTTCTCCCTATGTAAAATGGGAACAATGATAATGTAATTATACCTAACCGTAAGATCATTGTGAGATTCCAAAAGATAATTCCTGAACTTTATATGTGGTAAGCATTTAATAAATATAGCTCTTACCATTATTGTTACTATTTTTACTGTTCTGAGACCAGTCCTTTTTGAAGTTTTTTTTTTTCAAACTCATGCTGAAGCATTGCAGTTTAGAAACTTGACACAGGATTATAAAATGTAGACATATTTTAAAATTTAAAATTATTGTTTATTATGTCACAGAACATAATCTAAGTGATGTTAGAACTTGTATTTAACCTAAATTCCTCTTTGAAGCCTAGTGGAATTTTTGAGAATAAAATTATTTGGTATTAAGCTTTTTTTTAGTAGGGATTGATCTATTTGTTTTGAAGCATTTCTTATACTTAGATTTGTCATTCTACTTGGTTTATATGTGAATCCAAACAATAATTTTCCTTATGAACATTTCCCATGAAACTTGCATGTCATTTGTTTATACCATTAAAGTAGGTCAAAAGGTGGAATAAAACCTTTAACAACATTTCACCAAATCATATTCTCCTAGTACCAGCATCCTATTGCACTTCTGGTGGGAATCCAGAGTGTATGGGGTCAAACTCACAGCCTAGGACTACCCTTACCTGATACTTCCTTAACTGACCACTTCAGCACCGTGGTAAGAGTTGGAGAATAGCACTAGTAAAAAGAGTGCTTAGGGGATAAATTTTATTTATTTAACAGTGATCTAGTTCAAGATCAGTACAAAGATTCCTAATACACTTTTAAATTTGTAGCCAAAATGGGCACTAAAGATCAAATTGGGGTAGTATATATCTTCTCTGGTAATATGGTATGTGATCAAATATAGCTGTTCTTCCTGACAAAAGTGTGTACTTTTTTTAGACTACCATTTAAAGTACTAATTTATTTTTTTTTCTTAACATTTTTGGATACCCCTCCAATCTTGTAACAATTGGCTTTTTTAATTTAAAAAATGTAGCTGATTAAACTTTTGGGAACTCAATATTAGGGTTGGCTGAAAGGAATGAGTGTAATGTTTTAGTAAGAAAATGTTATCCTGACAAGAATGTTTTAAAAGTGAGATCATTGTTGGTTTTGGAAGCATTGCCATTGTAATTAGTCATGGTTTAAAAATGAAGTAACATGAAATGTCATCATAAAGTATTGTTTGATCTGAAAGAGGACAGTGAACATTTTTGGTAATTTTAGCATGCTCCCTCATGTGATTTCATTTAGTCATTTTATTTGTGGAATTTAGCTAGATTTTCCCAATGCTTCTAATAGCTGAATTAACTACCTTATGCTCCTTAAGAGGTATTCAGCACATTATTTTTCATTGTGCAAATAAATATACATCATTTTAAACAGTCATCTTATGAAAACTGGTAAAATTGACAATGATTATTTACTTGACAAAAAAGTATATTAACTTTAAAAAGCCACTATACCACATTTTAAATTAGACTGAAGTTATAAAACTAGTATACTAACACTTGTCTAGGATAAATGGGTTATTGATGTTTTGAGGAATAAGGGTGTTAATGGTTTGGTAGTGTAAAAAATTATGCAATGTTCAAACATAACTAAGAAATTACTCAACCACTGAATATAATGTATTCATTTATTTAAAGATCTTAGGAATGATTATACAGTAGTTCTATCATGTAGTACATTGGAGTCAAAGGTTAGTAAGTCATGTTCCATGCACTTAAATCCCATGCATGTTCCATGCAGTAAAATATGGTCACTATGTATCTGTTTTAACAGAAGAAGTACCTTAATTTTGAACAATTTCTTTTTTTTTAAAGATTTTATTTATTTATTTTTAGAGAGGGAAGGGAGGGGGAAAGAGAGAGAGAGAAACATCAATGTGCGGTTGCTGGGGGTCATGGCCTGCAACCCAGGCATGTACCCTGGCTGGGAATTGAACCTGCGACACTTTGGTTCACAGCCCACGCTCAATCCACTGAGCTACGCCAGCCAGGGTTGAACAATTTCTTAATGAAGTATAAAGGTACTAAGTATAGTATAGTAGGCTTCTCTTTTCATATACCACTTGCTAGCTTTAGGCAAGTTAATTACATTCTGTGAACTTGAATTTCTCCATCTGCAAATCTCTGCCCTGCCTACCTCAAGTAGTTATTATAAGCCTTTAAAAAGATGTTGCCTGTTAAAATGCTTTCAACTGCACATTGGTAGATGGAGTATCATCATGTTTTACATGTCTATTCATAGACATGACTTTCATCCTACTACCACTTTACCACATTTATTACTTCATTACAAAAGGAATAAAACTTGAGAAATAGAATCTAGAAAAGTTATTCATAGTTTAACCACTCTAAATCAAATACTTTTTATAATTTTGAACTAATATTTTTCTTCCAAGTTTTAAAATAACTAACTTTAGGGGAGATTTAGATATTCAAAATTATACAGTGCATTCAACTTTTTTATAAAGTTATTGCAGTCTTCACAAAATCATTTTAATGACTGCATTATCTATCAGCTGGTTCTTTTAACCATTCTTAGAGGAGATTATCAATAACTTTTTTTGTATTGTTATTTTCATGTGTGTCATTCATTGGAAATAGAGGCAAACGTGTTACATGTTTACCTTAAAGTAGTTGAGGAAAAGATGTTTCAGTCACAATCATTTCTTAAGGCTTGAGGGGAAAAAAAGTAAACATTTATTTTGTCATAATTTTAGCCTCTTTAGGAAGAGATTGCTTTCTAAACATGCCACCTTTCCAGTTCACTCAGTGCAAAT
This sequence comes from Phyllostomus discolor, assembly GCF_004126475.2. Lineage (NCBI taxonomy): Eukaryota > Metazoa > Chordata > Mammalia > Chiroptera > Phyllostomidae > Phyllostomus > Phyllostomus discolor. The sequence goes on from NC_040907.2 coordinate 132,857,894, forward strand.
GCACAGCCTATGGCATAGCTGCTTCCTGTATTTTTCTTTTTAAAAACATTTTTTGTTGTTCATTTACAGTTCTGCCTTTTTCCCCATTGATCTCCCTTGCCCTGTTCCTTCTGCTCCCACAGTCAATCCCCCTGCATTGTCCATGCCTGCAAGTATTCTACTGGTGTTCCTTGGCTTACCCCTTCCCCTTCTTGCCCCAGTTATTCCCCTTCCTACTCCCCTCTGGTCACTGTCAGTTTGTTCTTTATTTCCTTGATGGACCTAAAATACTTGTGAACTGTCCATTTAATACCTTGACCTCTCAGTTTCATGACCCCCTTGCCTCCAGTGATCTTGTCCTTTCGCCCTTTTCAGCCATCTACCCTGTGATTGTATTCTAGGTCTTCTCATTACTAATAATTGCACACTTTCTAAAATATTGATAGTAGGTATTCCACTCTGTCTCCCGCTTCCCACATTCCCAGCTTGCTCCCTTCAGTGTTCTGCCTCCAACTTAGCTTAGACTCCATGACTTGCCATTTAATTCTTTCCTAGGAGCATTTTTCTCCTTTTGTCATACTAACCTTTGAAAAACTCGAACCTTGGTTAAATTTTACTTTGAACCCCTCTGCACCTGTACTCATGAAGAACAGATGAGGAAGCTGGAGAAAAAGAGTCTTATTGACTGGTTCATGTTAGACACAAGATCTCTAACTTTAAGTGAGTTTTCAGTATGACTGCGCAATCCTGAGTTGTCATTGCCTTCTACTCTACGTCTCTTTAGGGTAAGAAGTTTACATCATGCAATTCTCTCTTCCGAAACCTCCAGCACCCCATTCTCTCTACTCCTTCCTCAAAGCTGCTGACTGTTTCACTGATGAGGTAATCTGAAAAGAACTTACGTATCTTCCCTCTATAAAGTCTACCAGCATTTGGATCTGTATTTGCTGCTTTCCTTTGTGAACTGCCTTTGCCTCACCTACTTGTACACTAGATCACATCTTCTCAACTGCTCAAAAGTAGGCTCCTACGCATGTACTCATCCTGCCTCCGTGGCATCATGAATTTTTCTCCTGCATCATTTCCACAAATATAAACATACTGAAATATCTCTCATTTCTACTGCCTATTTCATAGCCATTCTTTATAGATAAGAGTTCTTTATGTTCCCTATCTCCACTTTCTCTGCTCCGATTCTTTCTTAGAGAGTTTCAGTCAGCTTTCATCATGTTGCCTCCATCCCACCCTGCAGAAATTGCTCTTGTCAAGGCCAACAGTGGTCTACATGCTCCCAGAGCCTGGGTCAGTGGTCAATATCCCTTTTCCTGGACCTTTTGGCATTATTTAACATAATTGATCACTCTCCTTGAAACAGTTTTTTTAACTCGCTTTCTAGGATACCACTTCTGGGATTTTTCTTCTGCCTCAGTGACTGTTCCTCACCTCTCCTTTGTTCATTGCTCTTCAGCTTAATCGGAAGTGACAGAGTGCTTGTGTTCCAGTATCCAGTCCTTGAACTTCATTTAACTTTCTGACTTTCATTAAATTTTATCTAGGTACTGCTAACTTCCAACTTTAATTCTTCAACAATTTTCCTCTCCTAACTCCAGACTCATCTACCTAGCTGCCTGTAAAGATACCATCTAGATACCTAAAAATATCTCAAACTTAACTTATCCAAACTAAATTCTTACTTCCTATATCTATTCTTCTTTTAGACTCATTGTAGTTAATAACAATTCCATTTTTTTTAGTTGCTCAGGCCAAAAGCCTTGGAGTTGTCTTTGACTATTTACTTTCACATCCATCTGATGGCCACACTGGATCAACTTTAAGACTGTATCAAGAATGTTACTACTTCTCACCACTCTGCCAGCCACCACCCTGTTCCAGGCCTGCATCAGCTCTTGATTGGTCAATTGCAGTAGCTTTCTGCTTGGTGTCTCCATTTTCACTCTTGGCCTCTGTGCTCTGTCCTCCATACAGTGACCAGAGGGATCAAAAATACAAGTCAGATCACAACACATAGCCCCAAACCTACCATTTGCTCCGTTATACTCAGAATAAAATCCAGTGCCTCATCACACCTGCACAGCACTGTGATGTACAGTGCCTGCCCCTCCTTCCATGGGACGTCCCCCTCCCTCCCTCTCCTGCCCTGCCTTGCAGCCACTGGGCCTGCCGTCCCCCACAGCGAGTGTCGCTCTCCCACAGCGGTTATCCACTTGCTGCCCAGAACCTCTTCCTGAAAATGACACCCTGCGCTAACGTGCTGACGGGAGTCTATTTCCTATCATTTTAAGTGGGGGGAAATGATAATGTCGTTCCATGAAACCTGTATATCAATGACCAATTATCATGTTGAACTAATACTTAAAATATTAAAACAGTTTGTGATTGTTAATGGGCAGTTTGTGTGTGGTGATGTTTGCTCTTCTATTATAATTGCTGTTCTCAATTGCTTTGATTCTTTCTCCACAGGTTTTTTTAATACTTCCTCAACTTTTTTTGGTGTGTGGAGGTACTCATTGTCTAACACTAGGGAAAAATAAGTGAATAACAGCAGAGAATTGCTACACTGAATATGAGGCTGGTGCCTTTTAGCTCTAGCAACAGTGGAGATTTGTTAATACTTAGCGAAATTTTACATATGAGTCTGACATTATACTGGCTGTATTCAGAATGTAACTTGAAACTTACTCATGTGTTTTTTTTTGTTAAAACAATGTTTGGGAGACAGAAACATAAATTTTCCTGTGTAAAGAAAGATACGTGTTGTCTATGATAGTTGCATGTTAAAACCAAGGTAGATCAAACCATCGTGTTGTATGCCTTAAACTTACACAGTGATGTATGTCAATTATTTCTCAATATAACTGGTAAAACAAAAAACAAGAGGTGTTCTCAGAGGAGGTAATATTCTGTAGGGCATGGTAGTATTTACTAAAGGAGTGCATGTATGCATGCACTGCATACTTAGTACATGTATACCTATTTCTGCCTTTGTAGTAGAGATTTTAATAAAGATTAGTGAGATAGGGTTTATGAAACGTATAACCTGGCATAATTAACAGAGATCCCCGTCAGACTTCTTCTTTTTTTCCCCTAGGTTTGTCTATATTTCTGTCTGTCCACCTCTCTGTCTCCTTCTTTTTAAAAACATGTTCTTTACTGTTTTTAGTGTTAAGATTTTGGAAAATTAAAAAACCAAGAAAAGTCTTGAAATAAAATTAAGATTACTAGCAGAGGAAATACAACTATTGAACAAAAATTTTCACCTTTTATCACCACAGAAAGTCAGGATATGAAATTTATCATCACAATTTTTAGATACTTTAGCAATGTGCTATTTTAACTTTGGTAGTTTAATGAAAAAAAATGGAAGTAGGAGTGGGGAAATCTCCATTTCTCCATACTATAGATAAAAATTACAAATCTTTAAATTAGATTAACCAGAAGGAGATTTATTCCCACTTCCAGGAAATAAATATGAACCAGATTCCATCACTATCCTTCTGACTAACTTTCTCCAATGACTTCCCATTACACTTGGAAGTAAATTTACTGTCCTTCCAAGGCTCACAGTCTCAGGTGATTCAACCCCCGCCTGCATTTCCAGTGCTGTGTTATACCGTGTTCCCCACTTGCTTGCTATGTCTCAGCCATACTTGTCTTCTTTCAGCCTCTCTTTGCATGTGCTGTTCTCTCTGCTTAAAATGTTTTTCTGCATCCTTTGCTTGGCTCTGTCCTTTTATTCCTAACTGTTAGTTCTTCAGAGGGTCCTTTCCCAATTCCCCTGCCTAACACAGGTCCTCGGTATTCTTATACCTTTTGTTTCTTTCATAGAAAAAGTTGCATTATAACTTTGAAATACCAGTATTTGATTTATTTCTCTACTTCCCCCCCCCCCGTCTCCTGCATCAGAATATAATACTGAGTCTTGTTTACCATTCATGCCCATCACCTTGTATAAGACTTGGCACATATAAGATGTTAAGTCTATAATTTTAAATGAATGGAGATCCTTTAAAAGAAACATATGTAAGTTAAACCAAGAATTTTCAGATTTTCTTAAGATGAAATAGCATAAAGAAATGAAGAGTTGATTAATCATTTGTAACTTTAAACTTTTATTTATAACACCTAAATGTGTTTTTTTCATTTTTTTATTTTGGTAAAATATACATAACAAAACATTTGCCTAAGAATATGATTCAGTAGCATTAAGCACATACACAGTATTGTACAACCCTCACCACTGTCTGTCTCCAGAACTTTTTTACTGTCCCAAATGGAAACTCTATACCCACTAAGCACTAACCCCTGCTTCCCTCTCCACTCAGACCCTGGAAACCTCCATTCTACTTTCTGTTTCGGTAAATTTGACTTTCCTAGGTTCCTCATATATGTGGAATCAATCATATAGTACTTGCCCTTTGTGACTGACTTATTTCACTTAACATAATGCCTTTGCAATGCATCCATGTTGGAGTCAGAATTTTATTCCGTTTTAAGGCTGAATAATATCCCATTGTATGTATATACATTTTTTTACCCTTTCAGCCTTGCCTTGAGCTACTTTCCCTATTTGGCTGTTGTAAATAATGCTGCTGTTTTCATGGGTTTACACAGATCTGAGTCCCTGCTTTCAGTTCTTTTGGGAATATGCCCTGACATACAGTTGCTGACTTATATGGCAGTTCTATTTCTCGTTTTTTGAGGAGTCACTATACTGTTTCCATAGTGGTAACACCATTTATATTCCCATCAGCAATTTGTCCACACCCTGGCCAACATTTGTTATTTTCTATTTTTCTTTGTTGTTGATGTTGTTGTTATTTTTTTTATAACAGCCATCCTAATGGCTGTGAAGTGGTATCTCATTGTGGTTTTGATTTGTATTTTCCCAATCACTGGTGATCTTGAGCATCTTTTCATGTTTTTATTGGCTATTTGTGTATCTCTTTTGGAGAAATGTCCTGTCCATTCAAGTCATTTGCCCATTTTTAAATCAGGTTTATTTTGTTGTTGTCAAACATCTAATATTGTATATAGTAGAAAATACACTAAAGAACTTAAAACATGTCTTCTTTCTCACTATTAGTGGTGCAAAGTATAATTTGCTAGCTCACACTACACTGACCTTGGAAAGTGTTGAGGACAGTTTCAAGACCCATAATCTGTCTATTAATGGAAATGGTAAGTACAGTCTATATTTTACTTATTACATGTGTTATGTTGATATATGAGGTCTGTCCAGAAAGTATGCAGCCATGTACTATGAAAAATACGTCCATTTATTGAAGAAGATACAAGAAACATTGTACATAAGACAATGATGCCTCAGTTGCCTTCAAAGTAGGCACTTTGGGACTTTAAATAGTTCTCCCAATTGCCATCAGCTGCCCTGTCATATTTTCCTGAATCTCATCGATGGTATGAAATCTCTTCCCTTTCATAGCTGATTTTAGTTTGGGGAAAAGCCAGAAGTTGCAGGGTACCACATCTGGGCTGTAGTGGGACTGAATCACCTGGGTGATTTGATGTTTTGCCAAAAAACTCTTCACCAGATGCAGAGTTTTTTGGTGATGCATGAGTGGGCATGTTGTCATGATGAAGCTGTCAATTACCAGTTGCCCGTGGCTGTGGGCTTCTGAATCATCTGAAGAGTTTCTGTGATGGAATGTTCAAGCTTAATGTAAAGTTTGGTGCAGATTCATTGCTTTACTCGTGTAGTCATTTTGAATGTGATGGCCACGCAGAACGCATGCTCACTCAACAGTGTCTACTGCCTCACTTCAGTACAGTGAAGTCATCATTGTTCATGCATGCACATTCCAGTCTGCTCTCCTTGGCTGCCAGGTTACATCAATGTCACACAAGAAGTATAACTCCCGTTACAGTAACAATGGCTGGACTTTTTCCAGACAGACCTTGTATATGTGGTGAGAGGAATAACTTTTAATTTTAATATGTTCCCCTGAAGTAGATATTAGCATAAGTAATGTGGGCATGAGTCATTCTATGGGTTTTTCAAATATATTCATCCCTGTGCCCCAAAAGTGAAGTTTACTTTCCTCTCTCCATGCTTTTGCTAGACATTGTTTGTCTGTTTTGTATATTCTGAATCTTTGTCTTTGACTTGAAATTGATGATTTCACCATCTTCTTGTTGGCAATCAAAGATCTATCTTATTATTAAATTTAAAATTGAAGAAGCCAACCCTTCTATTGGTAGCAAAGGATATAAGAAAACATGGGGCTAAATTAACCTTAACCCTTTTCTCTGGATGATATATTGGTAGTTGTAGTTTATGCAAAAGAAACATAGCAATGTATAGAAATAATTATTGTAGTTTACATATACTCTGTTATTGTGAAAGGTGTAGCAAATTCTGATTACTGTAGATTTTTCTAGTTTTCATAGTTATGTCTCTTTTTGCTTTATATAAATTTAGCCTTTGCTATTTGATTCATAGACTTTTTAATTGAGTATTTTTTCACTCTTTTACTTCAAACTGTACCTATTTTTATATTGTCGATGTGCTTCTTCCAACAGGGTTATACATTAGATTTTAATTTTTATCCAATTTGACAATAATTGTGGTTTTTTTACTAGCCCATTTAGTGATTTTCCATTTAATACCAAATAGTTTATAACCCATATTATACGATATTAAATATTTGGATTTAAATCTACCATCATATCCTGTGTTTTCTATTTGTCTTTTCCATAGTGGTTTTTCTATTTTGTCTTACCCTTTAAAGGATTGATATTTTCATCATTTCCATTTTTCCTTGTTCTAATTAAAGTTATAATTCTTTTTCTCATCTTTTAGAAATTATCTCTAGAAATATTAATAATACTTAGTAAAGTATAAAATTAAAAGATAATTTTACCTTCTTCTCAAACAATGCAGGGACTCGCAAGTTACACCCCATTTGTCTGACCTATGTGCTATTGTTATGTATTATAATTCTATATGATTTTTAAACTTCACAAGATTTTTTCTTTTTTTATTATATTTTTTCATTACCATTTACTCCCCCCTTGTGTTCTGTGTGCTTAATATTGCTTTAGATTAACCCACATGTTCCTATGGACCACCTACATCTTACTCCAAACACCTAGGACCATTTTCCTCCTGCTTGAGGTATATATAATTTAGTTTCTTGTAGCGTGTCCTGCTGCTATCCCACTTCTTTCGGTTTGCAAGTTGGCATTGAATCCACTGAGCCACATTAGTCAGGGCTCTGGTGTCATACTTCTTGAACCTTTGTTTTTGTGTGATAGGTTTATTTTGATTCATTCTTGAAAGTATTTTCACAGAATATATAACTTTGGCAGTTTAAAAACTTTTTTTTGACTCTGGCCCTGGCTGGTATGGCTCAGTGGATTAACTATCGGCCTGTGAACCAAAGGGTCACCGGTTGGATTCCCAGTCAGGGCACATGTCTGGGTTGCAGGCCAGGTCCCCAGCTGGGGGGTATGCGAGAGACAGCCAGTCAATGTATCTCTCACACATCAGTGTTTCTCTCTGTCTCCTTCTCCCTCCCTTCCCATTGCTCTAAAAATAAATAAATCTTTAAAAACATTTTTTTTACTATGAAAGATATAATTCCACTATCTTTGTTGCTCTGGGAAAAAAATAAAATATAGTTAATTCAACATTTTCAGTAGTTTTCAGGAAGACTGGTCTGAACAGTGCAGCCTTTTATCACACAAAACTTGAAGTTTGCAATAGTATTGATATTATCAATTTTACAGAAAATTTAGTAAATGAAGTTTGTTGTAATCCCACTTATGCCAGTCCTGAATTATCGATATTACTACCATATGTTGAGTGCCTGTTATGTGCCAGACACTGTTCTACGGGACACTACTCAGCCTTCAAGAAAAGGGAATTATACAGTATATGAAAGCATGAATGAACCATGAGGACATTATGCTAACTGAAATAGCCAGTATCTAAAATAGTCAAACTCACAGCAGCAGCAGCGGGTAGTGGCACAGCAGTTACTAGGGGCTGGAGGAGGGGGAATAGAGAGTTGCTAATCAACAGGTATAAAGTTTCAGTTACACAAGATGAGTAAGTTCTAGAGATCTGCTGTGCAACATAGCGCCTACAGTTAACAATACTGCATTGTGCACTTAAAAATCTAAGAGGGTGTATTTCCTGTTACGTGTTCTTACTTCAGTAAAGTAGAAATAAATAAATAAGCAAACAAATACTTTTAAAGCCGTTTTTATTCTTAGTCACTGTGAGATGTGGTTATAAGGAAACATCATAATGAAGTGGTTAAGTGCGGCCATAGGCCTTGGATTCATATTCTATTTCTACCTCTGGCTAGCTCTGTGACCTTCACAAGTTCCTCATTCTATTATGATTTACAGTTTACAGATGAGTAAAATACAGTTTAGAGAATGTAGCATGCTAGATCATACAGCTAGCAAGTGGTTGAACTGCACCTTAAATAATCCAGGACAATCTGTGCTGTGTCTGCCATGCTTTCTGGTCAGGCATGATAACCGTTAAAGCCTCTGAACACTCAAAATTCGATCAGTGTGTGAATGGACCTGATGATGAAAGGCCCCTTCTTTCAACCAAATCATCTGAAAAGTGGGTGGGAAGGAATATAATTCACAAAGGAAGCATTACTTTTAGCAGCAATTCCTCAGTTGTCTTCAATGTTCTATAAGATATTACTGGATTCTCCTTTAATAAAATGCTTATGGGCAAATAAGCGTGGAAACTGTGGTTGTAGCTCTTTCTTAGAGAAACACAGTACAGATTAATACAATAAAGACTATGAGAAGGCCTATGCTTATAACAGTAACACCCAAAACTGTTGACTTTGGAACTTGTAGATCCCACTGAAAATAATTTAAGAAAAAATAATCTATGTGCCCAACTCTTATGTAATAGGTATATGCCTAGAACTGTGTGTAAATTTAAAACTTGTAATTAAATTTTATAATTAAAATGAAAACTTTTATATAGAGAAAAGGCCACCTTCTAATTTTTCCCTTAATATAAGTATGTTAATATAATGGGGTTTTCCTAAGAAAGTTATGTTAACATCTACCAAAAACTATAAAATCAAAGGGAAATCCAAGATTGTTGAAATTTATAAATCATCTTTATTCTTACTAGTTGAAGGGAAAAGCCAAAATGATATCTTCAGGTTTATATTTGTCATCAAGAAATTTTTATACTTTTTATAAAACACTGAAACCACATTGTGAAGATTGACTCACCCGGAACTGAGATGTTATCTGTATTCTTTGTCTTGCCTGTGTATTGTTTTGTTGTTGCTGTCACTTTTAAAACCATTTTGTTCCCCATGTGAAACTGCAGATGAATTAGATAAAATCTTTTAGTAATGAAAAGTCAAACTGCTCTCACTTCCTGTTTCATTTTATCTTGTCCTAATACCTCCCTTGCCTAGAAAAGAAGAATTAAGTATTTTGATAAAATGTGTTGCGTAAGGACTGAGAGACAGTGTTGAAAATGGAGAGGGTACGGTTTGGGGAGTGAGACTACCTTGGGTATGAAATTATGAGAAGCATCTATTATGTGCCAGACACAGTGATAGATGTCATATGCATAATATCTTATTTGATTTTCACAACCCTCCTACTTAAGATAGGTAGTATTTTTTTTAATGAGAAATTGGTACTGAGATAGATTAAATGACTAGCTGAGATGCCATATTTCTTGTCTGAAGTAGAAAGAAGCTGTGAATACGTTTTATTTAACAATGTTCCTAAACTGCAAAGAAACCTAGATTAGAAGTAACAGATGATTGTGGGGTATGTGGCAAGGAATTCTGCATCCAATATCCAGTTTCAAGGACTGCAGTCAGGAAGGAATTATTTTTCTTGGTGGGCTGTGAAATCCATACTGATTTAACTAGAGAAGCACATTGTTACAGGTGGTATTTAGGTTCCAGTACATGACTGGTTGAACAAACTTTATGAACTGGTATGGAAAACTAATCATCATATATGATTCTCTTTTTTTAGGAAGTGCATCCTGATTTAAAAATAACTAGCTTACAGATATTTAGAATATTAGTTATTAGTAAATCTTGATTACTATATAAAAAATGTGCTTTTGAACTTTAAATTCCTAAAATCAAAAAGTTGATTTCAGGTGTTACTAAAATTCTGCTTTTAGAGAATTTTTATTTCATTCCCTATCTATTTTGGGAAAGAAGATTCTCATTTGTTTATTTATCTATTTATGTCTTCATTTTGGGATCATTTCCTGTATTGTATTTATGCATTTATTCCTCCCAGGTTAAACCCTTTATTTCTAAAAGATAGGCTCTCTAACAAGGTATCGATAAAAAAAGATTTGAATAATCCCAGACAATTTGTTGTGTGCTAATGTAAAGTAGAATGTTGAGCAGGGAAGTTAATAAAAAAATTTTGTTTTACTTTGTTCTCATCATTGTAGGCTTGTCTTTTTCATTTAACTTATGTATGAAACCTTGGGTACATTGCATCTATATATGAAATAATTGTATTTTTACCAAAAATGTTTTATTTTCCAGGGTTACTAAGGCATTTGGGCAATAAGAGTAAAAGCCAATGGCTAGCCATTTTATAGGTACTACCAACAGGGGTCAGTGAAAACTTTAAAAATGACTTTTGTTTGGTCAAAGAGCCTTATGCTAGATTTTTACTTTTACCTTGATAAACAGAATAAATTATGCAGTGTTCTCCTTTCATATTGATTTGAAGGCTATATAGCTATCTGCACACATAAAAAGAATATCTTAATGTTTTTTGAAAGAACTTTTTAAACATATGCATACTTATAGAAAATTTACAATCTGAATGTCAGAATCTTTTTCCCTGTAAAAAATATATACATATAAAAATAAAAAATATATGCACATATTTTTATAAAAATATATTCATATATATATATATGAAAGCAAGTTACTTGCATGGTGCTCCTCCATCACCCCCAAATATGTTAATATGTATTTCTTACTAATAGGGCATCTGGCTACATCACTGCAAATGTCCAAGTCAGGAAATGCTTAATAATACATTACAACCATTTCATTCTCAGATTCCATTCAGGTGTTGTTAATTGTCCCAATAATGTTTATGGCAAAAGGATCCAGTACAGAATCACCAATTGCTTTTAGTTATCATGCTTCCTTAGTTACTTTCAGTCTGGACCTGTTCTTCAGTCTTTCCTTGGTTTTTTTACCATGGCACTTTCACACATCATAGTCAGTTCTTTTGTGGAAGGTCCTTCAGTCTGGGTTTGTCTGGTGAGTTCTTGGGGTTTAAGATTCTGGATATACATCTTAGGAGAAGTGTCAGAGAACTAATGTGTTTGATGCATCCATTAGGTGGCATATAACTTTGATTCATCCTGTTACTCGTGATGTTCACTTTGATCACTCGATTATGGTGGTATCTACCAAACTTTTCTATTGTAAAGGTACTCTTCTGTTTCTCCTTTTTTAATAAATGCATATTTTGGGGGGTGCATTGAAGCTATGCATATTATTTCTTGTTGGACTTTCAATGTATTCATTTATGTATTTATATCAATATGGATTCATGTTTTTCTGTTTTGTTCAGTGCATCATAATCTGTTAACATCATGTTTAATTTGAGTTCAAGTTGTCTCTAATTTGGCCAATAGGAGCACATTCAAGATAGCTTCTGTGTTTTTTTGACTGGTCTTCATCATTTTTAAGTACTTCCTTGCTTTATGGCGTAACAAGATATTTCACGCTCATCATGTACTTTCCCTGCCCCTGCCCTGGAATCAGCCATTTCTCCAAGGAACGCTGGTTCTTTTTAATGGAAGTAATATTTAAAAGACATGATCTGGGCTCTATGTATGAACATTGCTATTAGAGTATCACTATTATGTTGCTTTTCCTAGACTCTTCTCAGTGGACAGAGGTATATGCATGCATATATATTGATATTTTGTCATGTATTTCTTAATCCCTGTGGTTGAAAACCGTAAGTTCACACCAGTATATCCAGTGCTAATCCAAACCACAGAGAGTTCATTCCACATATGTGTTAAGTCCTTTCTCTGACAGTGAGAACACTGTTTTCTATTATCTTGAATGGTTTTTCTTCTTTAATCAGCCTCTCTGAAAGCAACCATCCTCCTTTCTCCACATGGATGATTTCTTCTGCTTGCTGGGGCTCTGACTCCCACTCTGGGCAGCCTCCTGCCCATGTGGACACTCCTTTCCCTGCTCTGGCTTTACTTCCCTAGGTCTGGTTACCCTCTCCCTCATCAGGGTGGACACCCTCCTCAGCCTGCCTGTGCTCTGACACCCTGTGCCCAGCTGTTCGCTGCTTGGATGCCCTTCTTTCTGGGTCATTGAACATGTGGATAGCTTCTTTGCCGCCCTCAGACTCTGACTTTCATGGCTGGGCCCCCTCCAAAATGTGCTACTCTTACTCTCCTTGGGCTCTGACACCTCGAGTGGGGCAGCCCCCCTCACTCTGCTCATGCCCTGACTCCCACTGCCAGGCCGTTCCCTGAGCAGAGATCTCCTTTGGGCTCTAGGCTGTGCCCATGTAATCTGTCATCCTCAGCCCATTCTGGCTCTGATACCTCATGCCAGACAGCTCTCTTACTCATCCTCCTCTTCCTCTCTCATTCAGCTGGAGCACACTATGGCTTCACCCCAGCCCCAGCACAGATGCCCAGTCTGGTGGACTCCACCTAATGACTTACAACAAAATTCTTCAGTTAGGTAGGGGAAGAAGAAGGGAAGGCAAAAAGTTTATTAAATTATTTCCTTAAAGTTGTGACCTGAAATGTTTTATTCAGAGGGTCACTTTACTAATTATTATAGTGAAACTCAGCAAAAGTAGAATTTCACTAAAGTAGAATTTTTTATATTAAGTGAGTTTACTTATATGCCCTGAACTACCTCTGTTGGTTAATTACTTTAAGATCAAACAAGAGATCAAGAGACTACAAGTTACGTGTCTGTTCCAGGTGATAGTACATTATAAACTATCTGTTTAATATCCTCTTTTACATGATTTTGTCCTTAACTATGGTACTGGTGTTTGAGTAGGATGAACCTTTACCTATGTATGTTCTTATGTAAGCCCAAAATAATTGTACAAAGGAAAAAATGTCTAATAAACTTAAAATGTATTTGTAATTTGATTTTTTTTCTCTCATTTAAATAGAGGAGTCTTCGTTTTGGCTTCCCTTATATGGCAACATGTGCTGCCGATTAGTGGCCCAGCCAGCTTGTATGGCTGAGGATGCATTTGCAGGATTTCTTAATCAGCAGGTTAGAGGACCTTAAATATCCTACAACACTTATAGCTCCAACTTAGATCTTAATCCTGATACCAAGAAGTATTTTGTAGAGTCTTCTTTTAAATAACACTTTTATCAGCGTTGGACATAGATTGGGAGGTAGAGGGGGAGACCTGGCGACGATGAGAAGGGAGGAAGGGGAGGGCTCTGATGCAGTTTGGATAGCTAAGGAGCTGCCTTTCTAGGTTCCTCTGCTTCTTTAATTGCAGTAACAGGATCACCAGCAAGAGAGGACTCCTTGTGGAAACCTATGAGGGCTCAGCACCTCTGACATAAAGGCCTTTCTGGTGGACAGCTTTTGGCACAGTTTAGGCCTCTGGGCTTCCGAAGCTGCCTCTGTGCCACCTACTCCTGATTTATTTATAACCATGGCTATTTATATTCAGTAAATAATTAATTATGGGCTCCAATGAATCAATAGCTTTTTCTAAAAGATTGCATTAAGAGGAAAGAGAATTTGCATTCTTACAGGGTAGTCAACATTTTCCAGTGTTCTAAGAACAGTAAGGGAAAGTTATATTTTGAATATTGAGCTATTTTTATAATTTTCCTGAGCCGTTAGGTGAATTGCTATAGAATTCTAAGTATTCATTTTTAATAGACTAGCTTTTCTAAAACTGCATTGATTTATGACTTTCTGTATGTAAAGTTATGTGGTGATCATTACCTGCATTTTGCTTGTTTAATGGTTTTGAAAACTCCAGGCCTTTGCTCTCTAACAGTAACTTACTCTGGTTTTGGGCTGTGCTGTTGACTTATACAGTAAGTTGATGGGTAACAAATACATTTAACAATTTCCAAAAGACTAATTAAACTTTGATAATTTAGGTATTTGGTTGAATTTAGAGTTAAAATGATAAACAATGATTAAAGGTTGATAGTTTCTTAATTTATTTTTCCAGCAAATGTTAGAAGGTCGGATTAGTTGGAGACGGTTGTATTGTGTTTTGAAAGGAGGTAAACTCTATTGTTTTTACACTCCAGAAGAAATTGAAGCTAAAGTGGAACCAGCTTTGGTAGTGTCCATTAACAAGGTAAATAAAATGCTATTTTGGAAATAAAAATATAACATTTAATGGTGTTTGTCCATTTCTATACAATTTACATTGTTGCCATCTTAAAAAGAAAAGGGGAGTACTGTTAAAAATTGGTGTGTTCACAAAGATAATCAATCCTATTTTTCTTTCCATTATATGGCTTATTCTGTAAAGGAAATACTGTATATCTCCTAAGAAAACATGGTAATTGGAAATCTATAATAGGCTTTAAAGCAGGAAATTTAACTCTACATTAAGAGGATATTTAAATTTTCCATGAATTTTTAAATTAAGAGATTACATAAGCATAAATTGTTAGCTCATGTTACAGTGATGTTCTTTCTGGCTAATATTTAAATGAATCCATGAAAAGACATTTCTCAGCATCCTTTCTGATTTCTTATGGGATTGATGGGCAATTGTCCAACCTTCTGTCGGAATAGGAAAGCCTGATGGTTCATTTAGAATACTGGAGTGCTTACACTGCATTTAAAAAGTAGTACCATGCCACCTAGAACATCTATTAAATGCATGCACACAGAGGATTGACACAAAGGAAATGCTTAAAATTTAGTGACAAAATTTTCAGCCACAAATCTTTAGGAAAATTTTCAACCACAAATCTTTAGGAAAACAAAATTTTCAGCCACAAATCTTTAGGAAAACTTTTCATGTTAAGCCAGACTTTCTTTTATTCCAGGATCTTAAATTTATCTTCATCTAGTTTCAGGTTTACTAGAGCCCCCCACTCTGCTTTGTAGCATTCCTGCTCTAGAATATATTAATGGTACCTCTAGAGCAGAATATCTGTTTTTCTTCCTAAAGACTAAACTTAATTTTTCTAGTTGTTTTAATTCACTTAACTTTGCAGTGGTTGAATTGAAGTATATGATAATATGAGCTGTCCCATCTGTTAACTATACATGTTCCACTTGTCTTTAAATTTCCTTTTGAAGAAAAATGTAAAGTGGTGTGTCTTTAAAAACATATAGATACTGGTTTGCTAATAAATAAGGATGTGGGTTAATTTCTATGAACTCTTCCAATAATAACATATGGTTTGTTTCTATCCCGCTTTTAGAAATTACACTGCTTTTTACTTAAAGGAAATCCTTCAGTGAGATCTTTTATTATAATAATTGAGTCCACTTAATTTATCTCTTTTGTGTATTAGAAAGATTTGTGTTGCTCTCAAATAATACCTCAGTATTACAACATAGTGAATTTATTTTGGCTTGGAAAGTTAGGTTTATCAAAGTATAATCTTATTGGAAAATTGTTAAAGTTTTTAAATTATTTGCCAATTCTTTGTTTTGTTTTATTTAGGCAGCACTTTTCTCCACCTTTGTCTTTTGAAAATTTCACATATACAGAAAAGTTGAAAGAACAGAATAATAAACATCTGCATACCCTTCATTTAAATTCTTTATCTATTGTTAATGTTTTGTCACATGTGCATTTTCTCTACGTGGTTTAAATTGTTTTCTGAACCATTTCAGTGTAAGTAGTAAAAAGCCTAACATTTCTTTCCTAGAATATTTCAGCATGTTTCTACAAACAAGGATTTTTCCTTCATAACTGTAATATTATTAGCATACTGAAGGAATTTATTGTTGATAAAATAATATCTCATATACAGAGAAGATTGCCTCAATTGTCCCCAAACAGTTCTTTTTAATTTGTATTTATTGTTTGGTCCAAGACCCCATCAAAGATCACAAATTGCATCTCGTCACCATCTCTTTCGTATGTTTCCATTCATCTAAATTGTGCCCTCCGCTTGCTGCCTTTTGTTTTTTAGTCTTTCATCATATTTTTGAGAAGTCCAGCAGTCCCCACATCTGTGTTTGACTAATTATTTAGGTTAAATATTTTGGACATGTGTTCTACATAGATGATTTCCAACCTGTTCACTGGGTAGCTAGGTAATAAAAATTGAATCCTATGATTTTTTTTTCTTCCGTGTTGTGCAGTGGAATATGGATAACCATAAAACAAATTAAAATGTAATTTAAACAAACATATTTTTAAAAGATTTTATTTATGTATTTTTAGACAGAGGGGAAGGGAAGGAGAAAGAGCAGGAAAGAAACATCCATGTGTGGTTGCCTCTCGCGTGCCCCCACTGGGGACCTGGCCTGCAACCCAGGCATGTGCCCTGGCCAGGAATCAAACCAGCCACCCTTTCGTTCACAGGCCAGTACTCAACCACTGAGCCACACCAGCCAGGGCTAAACAAATATTTTTAAAGTCTTTGTTTTATTTGAAAACTGTCTTCAAGGTACTCATTTTACTTCAGCTCAGCTTTTTATGGTAGGCAGAGCAGATGGAAGTCAGCCTTGTTGTACAGATATATACTCCTGTTTTATGAGAGAAGAAATGGACTCAGAGATGAGATAGGACTTGTCTGTCCAGTAAGGAAGATTATATAGCTCATTCTTTTCATAATGGGTAGAAAAAAAAGTAGATAAAAATTTGTGGACTCTCTATTTCCTCATAGACATACTGCTGGACTAGATTTGGAAGGCAAAATTAGACTTTTTTCCTATCTCCATACCCACTCTGAATCAGTTTTGAAAGTAAAATGTAGCTCTGAAATGAAGTTGTGAGCCTGAAGCTGCAACCTACCTCTTGGAACAATGGCTTGGGCATGTGTTGAATCTTTGCCATTTACATTTTGGAGGACAGTTACAAAGGAACTCCTCTTTATTACAGGTAGTATACCTGTATTTTTTTTTTTTTGTCTGATGACAAGGGTCTAATTCCTGAAAAGTGGTTAACAGTATTTGCATGGCCTGACTGAATTGACCTGATTTCAATTGACTCATTTTTCCTTGCGGTAATAAAGGCTGATGACCTAGCAACTAATAGGATTCTGTAGGCAATCAACTCCGTTACTAAGATAACTGAAATTAGCATACTTAGAAATCCCAGTGGTGGTTCAACAATTGACCATTACAAATTCACAGGAAAATGATGAAGCTAGTGATTTATATAGACTCAGCCTTCTACTTGGTTATATTTGACTCTGAGAACTGATGACAGATATCTCTCCCGTTGTACATGACTTTTGTCTAAAGCTCAAAAGGGAATTTAAGGTTAAACTATGAGGTAGGAGTTAAGGTTGGGAAAGTTGATATAATTTAGTTGCTAATCACAAAGATTAAACAGATGGGAAAGTCTTCTCTAGCTTTGCAATCTTGTCACCCCAATTTTCCCCAGCGCTCTCTCTAGAAACTTTTCCTGCCTTGTCTCTTGAAACTTCTCTTTTTGCAATTCCTACTTCTACCTCAAGTTTCTCTGGACCTTCTAACCACCAGAAAACATCACTCTTAACACTAAATTGCACTAGTCTATTTATTTAAATATAAATTTCTTGACCAAAGATTATTTTGGTCAAGAAATTTATTTAAATTATGAAAATATTACATGTAATTCCACCTCCTATTAAAATAATTTTTACTTACTTTTCTCTCAACTCATAAAATTACTCAAATTTACAGAAAAGTTGAAAAAATACTGTAATGGTCACTTGTATACTACCTAGACTTAACAGTTAACATTTTCTCATATTTGCTTTATATCTTTTTTAAATTTTTATAAATGGAGCTAAATACTTTACATTTATCTAAATTTTGATTAGGTGGTAGGGTTCACGTAAAATAAAATGCACCAGTTTTAAAAGTATACTTTGATAATTTTGACAAATACACAATTGTGTCATCAATACTACAGTCATTGCATTACAGTTTCTTTTCTTAATTTTTTTTTGGTGGAAAGTTCTACTCGGCAAATGGCGATTATTTAATAGTGTTATCGGCAATAGTCACCATGTTTTATATTAGATTCCTAAGACCTTACTCATAGCTGAAAGTTTATAAAGCCTTTTATCTATATGTTTTGCTGATCCATTTGAAAAAATACACACACAATATCATCACAGCTAGGCAAATGAACAATAATTTTTACATCATCTTATATCTAGTTCATGCCCAAATTTTTCTATTGTCCTCAAAGTGTTCTTTTAGCTTTTGTTTTCCATCTAGGAATATTTAAGTATTATGCATCGTTTGTTCTTCTAACCCATAAATTAGGTCCAGAGGCTTGATTCGATGATTTTAAAGTATTTTTTACAAGAATAATTCATGGATAATGGTATTTTATAGAACATCCTGTTCAAAGGCACATAATATCAGGTTGTCTTATTATTGGCAATGCTGAGTTGACATGGTGACCACTAACTAGCTTTTTCCAGTATGTACTTAAGCTTTCCTCTTTACAATTAGCAAGTAGTGTAAGCGGTGATACAGTACTTTGTGATTGCTCTCACTGAAATCAGTTATTACCTTGCAGGTTGCATATATTTTTCTCAGACTGCACTTCCTTGTACATATATTAGCTGGCGTTCTTTTGTATTCTTCTTGAGAACTTTTCTCATTAAGGAGGAATGAATTGCAGTTCCTCCTGAAAAGGCAGGTTAAAATGTTTAAAGTTTAAATTGCCAGTTTTCAGAGTAATTAATTGGTACTGAGTATTGGTATTGTATTAATATTCACAATATGTATTGGAGTGATGTTACCCCTCCAGAAGTAGCAAATGAATGTTGTGTTTCTGGGTCTGCCTGATTTATTAAAATAAAGTTATAGATTTTTACTTAGTCAATATTTTAAATTTTTTGGTTTTTAAAAATAAAGTTGATGTTTTAATCATTTTGCTTTGGAAATGTCTAAGGGACACATATTGTTCATGCATTCTTAAACAGGAGATTTGATAAATACCAACTTGTTATTTTTTGATATGTAGAGCAGGTAAGCACCAAATAAAACTTTTAAGAGTAATGTTTTTCAGTTTTTAGTGTATTTCCAATGCTGAGTCTCTAAGATCTTTTATGTTTAATAAGCTTAAATATTAAGTACAAATCAGAGTTCCCTTGTTTGGGTGGTCATCTGTCATGAATTAGAAAATAATTTTACTTGCTGCTTTAAAAATTATGTGAAAACATACATTTTGCAGTTACTAAGGTATATTAATAATAGTAGTTCTGTTATTTTGATCACAGGATCTCTTCTCTAACTATAATTCTTGTCCTTCTAAATGGCATTTCCTGTAAGGCAAAGTCAGTTCATTAATTTTCATAGGGAGCCATCTGTGGAAATAGTCACATTAAGGAAAGAAAAGCCTAAAAGCTATTCCCCTCTTCTTTTCAATCTAAATTTGAAAGGATGATTTACTTCAAAGTGATTGCTTCAACTTCAAAAAACTTCCCTGTGAATGTTGTTGAGTAAGACATTCTCAATAGGGGTACTTAACTGGAGCCACTGAATCTCCTACGCATTGTAGAAAGCATTTTATTAGCCGAAGTTTTATCCATTGCCAGTCGGGTGGGGAGTAGAATGGAAAAGAAGTATGGGTCTTTGAGATCAATAGTCTTTTCTTGATTTAAATATTATGCATCACTTCATTTTAATGACTAATAAAATTTGCACTAAACAAGTCAATAACACTTGTTGGGGTGATGGACCTTTGTTAAATTGTCTTGAAATTGCTTTTCACCATTACTTTTATCATGAACCCTAGCAAGCAAAATTATTATGAAGCACATGGGGTTTTCTTCTGATTATGTTAATCCTCTTAATGTCTGAACTCTGCCAACCATTCATGTCGACCTTTATTAAATACAACAAAAATGGTTTTTTAAACAGTCTCTCTTTTAGTAGGATTTTTTGTCTGATTTCATTGACATAAATTGAAAATAATTATATCCCACTAGTACTAATTATACCTAATGCTTGGTTTAATTTATGGTTATACTTTACATATTTCAAACATTCCTTGTCACATGTTATCAAAGTATACTTTGTTTGCTATTAGAGTATATACAAGGTCTAACACTTGTTTTTGGCTAGCAACATCTTTTCTTCACTTCCAATCAACAAGACTTTAGAACAATCACCATCCATTGAACTCATTTATCTTTAGAATATGCTTGTGAGGAAGATAGGAGTAAAACAGTATTATTATCTCTGCAGTATACGTAAGAAAGTGGGCACTTAGTTTTTAGTACTTGTGTGTTACTTTTGAATTGTTTGTTTTTAAATTTCAAGATAATCTATAAAGAAGATAATATAAATGAACTCATTTGTACCCTCACACATTACCACCACCATAGAATTATTTTGAAGGAAATCCTAAAGAAAACTTTATCATTTTACTTGTAAGTATTACAATGGTGATACTTCTGAAAATTTATATATATGGTAAAAAAATCCATATAGTCCCCTGGCTGGGTACTCAGTTGGCTAGAGCATCATCCCAATGTGCCAAGGTTGCGGGTTTGTTCCTGATCAGGAAAGTACAAGAATCAACCAATGAATGCATAAATAAGTGGAACAACAAATAAATGTTTCTCTCCCTCTCTCTTCCTCCTTCCCTCCCTCTCTTCCTCCCTCTTTCCCTCTTCCTCTCTCTCCCTTTCTCTAAAATCAGTAAACAAAATTCAGACAGTGTTCAAATTTCCTAATCTCATATTTTTAACAGTTTTTGACTCAAGATCCAAATATGGACCATACATTATAGTGATAGTTGATTGACCAAGTCTCTTTATTAGCGTTCATTCCCTTTCTCTCTCTCTCTCTCTCTCTCTCTCTCTCATACACACACACGCACATACACACACAATTATACCCAATTTATTTGTGAAGAAATTGGGTCATTGATCCCACAGAATTTTGCATAATTATATCTTCATATTCTTTTTTTCTTTTCTGCATCAGATTTAGACTGGTTAATAAGACATTTTTCTTAGCCTGGCTGGTGTAGCTCAGTTAGCCTGGCTGATGTAGCTCAGTGGATTGAGCACGGGTCTGTGAACCAAAGGATCGTGATTCGAATCTCAATCAGGAAACATGCCTGGGTTTCCGGCCAGTTCCCAGCAGGGGACGCATGAGAGGCAACCATACATTGATATTTCTCTCCCTCTGTCCTTCCCTTCCCCTCTAAAGATAAATAAATAATATTTTTTAAAAAAGACAATGCCTTAGGAAATATTATTTACTTTTATCAGGAGGCATATAATATGGCCTTCCACTCATACTAACACCCACTGCTGAACATTGCTTAGATCCTTTATTTCACTAGTAATCACAACTTGTGATATTTTGAATTTCTTCATTTATTTATTTATTTATTAAATATTTTATTCATTTATTTTTAGAGAGGGAAGGGAGGGAGAAAGAGAGAGAAACATCAATGTGTGGTTGCTGGGGGCCGTGGCCTGCAACCCAGGCATGTGCCCTGACTGGGAATCGAACCTGCGACACTTTGGTTCGTAGCCCACGCTCAGTCTACTGAGCTACACCAGCCAGGGCTTAAATTTCTTCATTTATTAATGGATATGCGACCACTTTATCAGCTATGTGATTGAGTTACCATTTTCATAGGAATGGCAAGATAATGACTTGATTTTTTTGCATTTATATCCTACTTACCAAAACAATGAAGTGGTTCCCTAGCATGCTTCAAAGGTGATTAATGAGTTAGTTTTTAAGTATCATTGTGAATTTATGGATTTAAAGACATTTCAAGCATCAGTTCAGTTCCATTGTTGCTGATATCCAGATTGTCCTATCTTTGGCTACTGGAAGCCTCTTCAAGTTGATAAAAGTCCATTGGATAAAACCCTAGTCATCTTTGATTGTTTTAGGACAACATATTCCAGAATCATCTTATACACGTCCTGACCCAGGCTAGGAATTGCCATTTCTCTGAAGAGCTCTGGTTCTTTTTAGTAGGAAAGTATATTTGGAGTCCGTGTCCATAGTAAATTTCTTTAAAATCCCATAGTCAAAAGGTGAGATACAATTCATAAATCTGTCCTGATCTAGTAATTTTTCATTACCACAGAAATGGAGAGATTGAAATACATTTTTAATTCAAACTAATGAACAACCTAAAAGAAATTTTCCTTTGATGTAAGAGTTAATTACATTGTTACAAAACTGGTTTCTTGTGTTGTATTTTTATTGACTGGAGTTGGCTGTGGAAGGTTGCAGTTCAATATGTACTGGTTGCCAAAAGTCGAGCCAGGAAGTATTAAAATTTCACAGTGAATAATCTCAATTCTATCCACAAATCAGTAATAGGTGACTGTAACATCTCCCAAATATCTACAAGTTTTGGGATTATGAAAAGCAAGACTGGAAACTCGGACCTTGGATTTGTATCCACTTACCTCAGAACATAAGTTTCCTCATAAATAAACTAAAAAATTGAATTAGAGATTATCTCTGGGATCTGAGTCTATCAATGTAAAACTTTTTTATCATTATCGGAGTCCTTTCTCTTTCTCATTCTTTTATTCATTAAATATTTTTCAGCCACTTAGATTGTATCAAGCAATAGTTTAGGTGGTAAAAATAGTGGAGGCAAAAATACTCAACTTCTTTCCTTTTGTACCACGCTAAGAGGAAACACTTGCATCATCTGTACATTGTGTGAGCCCGGATGATAATGGCCCTAAAGTTCCCCTTCTGTTTTCTAATCCATTCCTTGTTTGGGAAGTGAAGTCCTGAATACTGTCATATTTTGTGCACACTGAAAAACAGCTTGCATGAACTTTCTGACTTTACCAGAGACTTTGTTTAATCATTTCTTTGATATTCAACTTTTGGGTTTAAAATTTTCCCATGAGTTAAATTATTTTGGGTGATAAAATATAGAAGCCAATTCAAATGATCTATTCTGTTTCACTTGCACTCTTGAAACACCTCTCATGTTTTTATAAAAATTTAGTGTTTATGGTTACCAGAGTTAATGGAGTGTGTGTGGTGTTTATGTGTTGTCGCACTGTATTCTTTGGGAGGGATATAAATGATTCAGATTTTGTCAGATTCAAATGTTGTCAGATTTGCTGTGTAGCTATTTTCATTTGAAATGATACTTTGATATTATTAAAAATGTATATATTCATTTATTTAAAAATCACACTTTTATTTAAAAGTCAAGTGTATTTTAATCCTGCATTCAAAAGGTAGTCAGAAATTTGTGTTAAAATTGACTTGAGTGGAGGGAAGCAACAAGAATACTTCATACTTTATTGTTCGGAGTTTTTTTAAATACTAACAGCAAGAAAGAATTCTCTCCTTACCCTTCACTGAGTCTGCCTTCAGTTAATCTGCTGGAGAAGCACATCGAAGACCCTTCCTTAGAGATGTTATTCTCACCTCGCATTCCTGCATTTTTAAAATGACAGGACAGATCGTCTCTGAGAGGTTTACCAATCCTTATACTCTGTGATACTCCAAATGTTCAAAGTTATGTTGCTATTTTATACAGCATACATTTTTCTCATGTGATTTTTCAATAAGAATTCCTTCAGAAAAGAACTTCTTGTGTAGTACATGGGGTTTACCTGCATGTATATACCCATTTCTCAGGGAATGGATAGATTTTTTTCCCTCTTTGTTGCCTTGGTGATGTCCACATAGACATCATTACATGAGCATGTTGGTTTTGCTGTGTGACAGTGGTCTCTCTTCACCCTATATGCAACGGAGTGAAGAGTTTCTTCCCATTCTTCACAGCTTTTGAAACTGCCAGCCAGATACTCTGCACCGTCCTGTGGTCCTGACCAGACTCTTCTAGAACTGCTCTACCCAGTATGGCAGCCACTAGCCATCAGTGGCTGGTAGGCTCTTCAAATGAGGCTCACTCAAATTGAGATGTTCTATAAGTTAGACTAGATTTTGGAGACTCAGTATGAAAAAATGTAAAATATTTGAAAAAATTTGTATCCGTTATATGTTAGAATTCTGGATATGTTGGGTTACATAAAGTACATTATTTTAAAATAATGTAATAATTATTATACATAATTATTTTACCAGTTTCATTTTCCCTTGTTAAATGGGATTACTAGAAAATCTTAAATTATATATGTGGCTCACGTGATATTTCTAATGGCATCACTGCTCCCAAATAATGTAATATCAATCATTATCCCAGCAGCCAATCCCTGTCTTTGCATAATAGATAGTTCTATCCGTAACTTTTCTCCCTAAGCTTCCTCGGAAACTTCAAGTCCTAGCTAGCCTGTGCTGTGTCATGGCAGTGCCTGCATGTGACTTGGGAGTCAACTTTTCTATGTGTCCACATAGTGAACATCACCACAATGTCATCCTTAGTACCACTCAGAAAAGTGGTCCAGACTGTCCATATAAATGAAACCATTGCCTTTGGTCTAGAGTCTTGCATTCAGTATTTGAGAAAATAATATTTACCAGTATGAGCATTATACAGTATTATTTTATGGATCTTTCGCTATGAGCTCGGTAAATGATTGTTATATATGAAATAAATGTTAATGAGGAAAACCTGTTTTCTTGCAGTAAACACTAAGTTATGATTTTACTGCTTTAATTGATAACACTGTATATTACGCATGAATATTAGAATAAGAAACATACTTTACTGATTCTTCTATTTTATTACTGTTGGGAATATAGTTAACATAATTCACATTACATTTATGACATGCTATACTTGTTTTGTTGCAAATTTTAAGGTGTATATAAAAGACAGCAAACTCCTGCATACGCTGAGGGATCAAAACAGGTTATATTTTAATCTCATGTAATTTAATGTAAGTGCTATCTGTAGCATACTTTGAAATATTACTCAGTATCTTTAATATAAAGCATTTTTTAAAAACCCTCTAGATTTGAGATTGAATATTGAACATTCTCAAAATCACATATTTTAAATTCCAAGTGATCAGCTATAATATTATAATTGCACCTGGTGTAAATATAGTAGTTAAGCAATAAAACATTTATTTGATCATTGCAGAAATAACTCTCCTGTAACACACCAATTTGTTTTCATTTTTAGGAGACCAGAATTCGATCAATGGATAAGAATGCCAAGAAAACCCATAGTTTCTCTGTCATCAGTCCCGTTGCTGGAGAGGCTGTAACTCATATTTTTGTAGCTGACAGTAGAGAAGATCTTCAGAAATGGATGGAAGCCTTCTGGCAGCATTTCTTTGATCTCAGTAAGTTCATGTTTGCATTTTCTAGTAGTATATTTATGTATCCTGAAAAGATACACACAGCAATCTAAATATTAAAATTATACATATTATAATCTTATAGTTTATATCAAGAAATGTTTATGCTCTTGAATAAAGTAGTAGTGTATCACCAATCACTAATGCACTGACGCTTTTTCTCTTAACCTTTTCCCTTTGCCTGCTGACTGTAGTATAGTATACCTTTGAATTCCTTGTATTTCCTTCTTACTTTTTTTTTGAAGTCTATGACATTTTAATTGTTAAAATATTCAAAAATCAACTTGATGATTGCAAACTATGATTTTAAGTAGTTTCTTAGAAGAATGAAGTCCCAGTAGGCATTGAAGACCGTCTGTGACATTTTTATTTATATTAATATAGTTTATTCATATTTTAAAAAGAACGGGTTTTTAAAATATGTTTTTAAACATATTTTTATGTTTAAAACTAGATTTTCATTGATGTACTTCTATGCAAATATATTTTCTTTTTTAATTAAATTTACTGGGGTGATGTCGATGCATAAAGTTATATAGGTTTCAAGTGTACAAGTCTATGATACATCATCTGTATATTGTTGCACTGTGTGCCCACCACCCAAAGTCAAATCTTTTTTTGTCACCATGTACTTCACCCCCTTTACCCTTTACTACCCTCCCACCCCTCTTCCCTCTGGTAACCACCATACTGTTGTCTGTGTCTATGAAGTTTTGTTTTTAATTTTCACGTGTTGATTTGAGAGAGAGAGAGACATCAGTTTGTTGTTCCACTTTTTGATGCATTTGTTGGTTGCTTATTGTATGTCCCCTGACTTGGGTCATACCTGCTGCTTCAATGTGTTGGGTCGATGCTCTAACCAACTGAGCTACGTGGCCAGGGCCTGTGTCTGTGAGTTTTTGTTTGTTTTTCTTATTTGTTTATTTGTTGCTTTCAATTTTATATCCCACATGTGAGTGAAATCACATGGTTCTTAATTCTTCTGTCTGATTTATTTCACTTAGCATGATATTCTCAAGATCATCCATGTTGTTTGATAAGAAACCATTTGAGGAATAAACAACTCCTCTAGATAATAATGATCCTAAAATATTGAAATGCTTGAAAGGAAATTCATTTTCCTGTAACCTGTTAACTCAGATTTGTTATAATATCATCTTGGATATTATCCAAAGAGATTTTTTTAAACCATACATACCATTCTCAGTTTCAATAATACACTCCAATGGCATGGATTATAAAACAATGTGAAGGTAATGTAATAGAGTTCTAGTATAAAATATATGGGGTTCTAATAAAATATATGGGGCTCTAATCGTCTCAATTTAAAGAGGGATTTTATCAATGGGAAAATATTTCTGTCAAATTAAGTCTAGTGTTAGATTCAACCAGTATCTTACATATTTAGAATACTTTTCTATAGAATTACAAAGTAGAGCCACTTTCAAACAATAGTAGTTACTTCTGCAACTCC
Organism: Phyllostomus discolor; assembly: GCF_004126475.2. NCBI lineage: Eukaryota > Metazoa > Chordata > Mammalia > Chiroptera > Phyllostomidae > Phyllostomus > Phyllostomus discolor. The sequence continues at coordinate 132,884,788 of NC_040907.2, forward strand.
TAGAAATAATCCTAGAAACTTTTTAGAATTTCTTACAAGCAGTTTTGGGAAACCCTATAAAAAGAGTTAATATCTTCAGTCCTCAGATTAAGTTTTATAAGCCTGCTCTGATCCGTGGCCTGGTCGAGTATTATAGTGTTGGCTGGGGAGAGGGCAGAAAAGGGAACCACATTTGATTACCTTCCACGTACCATATGGCTTCATTTATTCCTCATAACATACCAGTGGTGTAGAAATTATTTCCCTCTGCTTTAAACATGAGAAAATTGAGTCCTGAAGAGGTTTCTAGTTTGCTCCAGGGAACCAGAGAGAGGACTCCTTCCTTGGCCTTTGTGGATTCCTTGGGAGGTGGTTTTTCTTAAGTACTATACCTAAGCACTCAGTGTTTAAATAGTTGTTCCATGCTTATCAGCATGAACTACATTTCTTTCTCTTAAAATTTCAGCTGATGATGGGTGTGTTGTCTAAAAGACAACTTCCTTTCATTTACTAATCACAGCTAAAATTTTAACTGCTTCGCTAAATGCTTTGATTTAGAGTCCGTCTACAAAAGACTATTATTTTTAGAAATGATTCTGGTATTTTATAATTTTTAGTACATAAAAAGCAGGAAGGAAGGATAAAAGGAAGTTAAAATGCCAGAATATTATTGCCTTGATGTCAACTTCTACTACATGATCTCATGTTTGCATTCTCCAGATTATGTAAAATGATTTATCATGCTAAAAGGGAGCTAGAGGAATCTCATTGCATTTTTGTACTGTCAAAGTAATAAAAAAGTGGTGACAACAAGGTTCTCAGGTCTGGCTGTTTCTTTAGTACTTAATGTTTGGGGGATAAAATCTGCCGATCTGTCTGGTTTTTAAAGTACAAATTCTATTATATTTGTACTTTAGAATTCATTGTGTATATAAGCAAAGATGCAAATGTTTTATATTATCCTACAGAGTGTCTTGCACTTTAAAATTTTTGCTGTCCTAGCGATAACTGTAGACTCCTGTAATCATAGGTGAAATATGACAATACAACAAAGTAGAGGATAGATGTCCAGGTCACAATAAAGCAAGAGCAACTTAATATTTAGAGCAAATTCAATTATTTGACTCTGCTTAAGAGTAGGAAATCAAAAGAGTGAGATAATTAGAAACCATGAGAAAACATTAATGGAACTAAGTCCTGTTTATCCTGTTGAAGAACACTCTGAGGAGTGGAAGTTGCGAGGCAAAGGAGATATAATAGTTAACTTTTAATTTTTTCTGTGTAATTATTTTAATCTTTTTTAAAATCATAGTTTACAGTCAATACTTTGTATTAATTTCAGGTGTATAGCATCGTGGTCAGGCAATAATATACTTCACAAAGTGCTTCCCCTGATATTTCCACTCAGTACCATATCCACTCAGTACCATACATAGTTATTATATGTAATAGTTAATTTTTAATAATTGGAGCTAACAAACATGCAGAAGAAGAAATGCCACTTGTCTTAGTTGATCAAAGGGGTAGAGGTAGCAATGGTGGGTCAAAAATAAGTTTTTTTCAGATATTTAATAATATAAATGTTGAGTTACATAAGCAGCTTAGCATAACAGATTATCCTGACTGGGAATAGTATAACAAATATTGTGGGAAACATCTTCAATATATAGATTTTATGTGAATAAAATATATTCATTGAATTTTGTATACTGAGCCTTTGTTTTTATGCTAGCATATTGGTAGCATACATAACTGCATACTAATTTAGTCGCTGGTAAATGTTTCAGGTGTAAAATCTTGACCAGTGAACATACCACCTTTTTGTCCCTCAGACTTCAGTAACACATGGGATAATGTGGCTTTGTATTCCAGTTTTCGGCATGATTGGTATTCTGCTACCAGTTTAACCATCAGAAGCTTTCATCTATCAATACAGAGAAAATACTGCACTTTCTAATTTGTGTAAGATTTAACAGAGAAATGTTTGCTGGTTTAAAGTGTTTCATTATTTTTCCATTAAATATGGCCTTTCTTTCTGCCCCTAAGAAGGAAGAGCTGGCTGTTATATATTTATCTAAAAAGGAAGTGGAGGGGAGGAATAAGTTATCAGATCTCAGATCCCACTAGATTTAAATTCTGCAGGGCAACCTTTGAAGCCTAAAACTCAAGATTTTATTCCCTTTATGAGTTGCTATGTAGGTTATTTTGAAATTTTTATGATATTCTGTATTTAGCATTATAATAAAACATACTGAAAGGTTTTTATGTTGCTTAACCAGTTAAGGTTATGGATTTAAAATTTAGCATATATTACCATATCACTATGACAGACTTAAAACAACAAAAATGAATAGCTAATTTGACTAAACATGAAAAGTCTTTAATTTTTAAGCCCTGTAAAATAACTAAGTTGGATATTGAATATGGAGATTGAGAATATAATAAAAGGAAATGAAATATGGATCATATATCAGTCTAAAAGGTACTTGTGTATTACATTTACTTTTCTACTAATACAAGAATTTAATAATGGTGAACCTCAGTAACTTAGACTTTTGTAATATGAGTCACACAGTTTCTCCCACAGTTGTTATCCAGCATGCAGGTGAACAGTAAATATGGAAAGCTTCAGTTTTTTACATCCACTCAGAAGAAATAACTTGAGAATTTTATTTTAAGATAAAAATAGTAAAACATAATTAAAAGAGAAGTTAATGTTGTCCACATTTTACAGGTTTAACTTAATAAGTGAAACAACTTACTCAAGAGTATTTGTTTATTCTGAATGCGTAGTGGCTTTATTTAAAGTGTTCTTCCTAAAATAAATTAGGTTCTGTTAGAGTATTCATGGCTCTGTCATTATAATAGGCTTTTATATACCTTTTACTTAAATGAAAACATGTTTTTTTTTCTAGAGTTGAATGATTTTTTTTAAAAACACGATAATCATCTTAAAGATGTAATTGTTAGATATCCAATCTTTATTTTTTACTTAGAATTTTCAAAGTTGAAATTACTTTTGAGAATCACTACTCCTTTTTTTCCTCCTAGGTAACTATATTCCATTTGATGCTTTACCTTTCAACTATCTTAAATACCGGACATTTTTATTTACTATTTACTAGAAGAAAACTTATATACGCTTTAGTCATTAATAGGAATTTTAATTATTGACCATTTAGTGAAGTAGTATAGTATTTAATAGCCTAGAGATCTTAGCTTAACATCTGTGCATAGAACTTTATTTTTAAAGTAGATTATTTTTATGTCTCAATCTGAACTTAAAATGATGGGTAGCACTATATTTTTATGGCTTTCTTAAGGTAATGCTTTATAAATTCACTTTTATTTTTCAAAGGAAAAATGTGTTAATATCTATTGAAAATGAAATATACTCCTTCACATTTATGTTTTAAACTAGCCTGCCTTTTTCTGTCTTTCTTAGGCCAATGGAAGCATTGTTGTGAAGAACTTATGAAAATTAAGATTATGTCACCACGGAAACCACCTTTGTTCTTGACAAAAGACGCGACCTCAGTGTACCATGATATGAGTAAGTGGGGTTTGTCTTTTCTAAGCTGCAGGGTAACAAAAACAACATTGTCCATAATCAAGCAGCTTATTCATTGACATTAAAATGCTAAAATTTTTGGGGCACAGTGAAGATGAATAAAAAAAGACTGTGATTATAGACTAAGGAACTCATGTTTAATAGATGAATTAATGCAAAATTAATGAATACACATTTTTGTAGTTTGAATGCTTAAGATCTAACAAAAATGTTAAGGTTTCAAAATGAATAAGGGTGCACTAAAATAAATATTAGCTGAATAGCTGATGAAAAGTCTGAAAATGTAAAGTTACAGATTATAAAATATTATCATGTTCAGTAATTTTTTGTATTTTATTAAATTTGTTTTAAAGTAGTGCTGATAAATGAATATTAATAAATGGAAGCTTTTATCTCAGGCCAAAAAAATGGTAAAGTTTTTTCTTAAGATTTTATTTATTTATTTTTAGAGAGAGGGGAAGGGAGGGAGAAAGAGAGGGAAACATCCGTAGAGAGAGAGGCAATCTATCCATTGCGCATGGACCGGGGACCAGGCTCACAACTCAGGCCTCTGTCCTGACTAGGAATCGAACCAGTGACCTTTTGCTTTGCTGGACAACACCCAACCAAATGAGCCACACCTGTCAGGTCAAAAAAGTGGTGACATGTAATACTTTGGAAAATTAAAAAAAATTAGACTCATTAATATTTCCTTTTCTTACCCTTTTTGAAGGGCATTTGTTGGGCATTTATTTGTCTTTGTAGGATCTCCTCCTTGAGCTGTGGTATGGACAAGCACAAGTGAAGACTAAATTCTGTTTTGCCTCCAGTGGCCCTGCACTCACATGTACTTTAAACTGTTAGATTTAAAAGGATACGTTTGGGTTTACGCATTTGAAAATATTCATTCAGTAGACATTTATCTCTGTTCTTTTATTTTCACCAATGAAAATTTCACCCAGAATTATCACCAAAATGGTATCAGGGTTTCACTCTATTTCTCTGGGTTTTTGGTTTTGAATTTTTACCCTATTAGAGAAACTTGGCTGGTCTATAAGAAAAAATCCATTGTGTTTATTGCAGTTTACATATTAGGCTTTTATAAAAATGGAATCCTTTTTAACTTAGAAGTCAGAATAGATTTTAAATCCAGGAAAGTAATTGAAAAAATTCTGATGTCACTATTCCTTTGTAAGGTAGACTTTACTCATTTATTTAGGAATACACACATTTATGCATATACATATATATGTGTGTGTGTGTGTGCGATGCATAGTATGTGATCTTATTTTTTGGTTCTACAGGTATGGTTATTTTCACAAGTAAATATTTTTAAAAAACCACTTGCTATCCTAGTGTTTGTGATGACTATTATAGATAGCATATTGGTTTGAAAAATAGTAATTCAGGTAAAGTGTATACTGTTTTGAATTGTTTCCCATGTATCTTTTTCCTAAAATTATTACAGGCATTGATTCACCTATAAAGCTTGAAAGTCTAACTGACATAATACAAAAAAAAATTGAAGAGACAAATGGACAGTTCCTTATTGGTCAGCATGAAGAATACTCACCACCTCCTTGGGCCACAATCTTTGATGGTAACCATGAAGTGGTCATCCAGAAAAAGGTATTATCTTCAAACAAGCAGTTACCTGATGGGAAAAGGAAAAAGAGACAAGCTCCCCTTCCCCCTTCTGATAAAGCTCCATTCAGCTTAAAGACACAGAGCAACACAGATCAATCGGTGAAGGACAACTGGGAAAAAACAGATTTATCTCAGACCTCTTCTTTGGATACCAAATTATCAACCCTGATGCATCACTTACAGAAACCAGTGGCTGCTCCTCGAAAACTCCTTCCTACCAGGAAAAGCAGTTTAACCGATGGTGAACACTCAGACACTAAAACCAGTTCTGAAGCCAAGCCAGTGCCCACCCCAAGGCAGAAATCGATCAAAGACATTTTGGACCCTCGATCATGGTTGCAGGCATAAATATAGAAAACCCTTAACTGTCTAAAACATTAACAAAATCTGTAACTGTGAGGCTTGATTCAGCACTATAGATGTAGTAATATGAAATTATGCAGGTAAATAAGATAGTGATTTAAATCAATAATTAATAAGTTATAAAGTATAAACCTGTTTTATAATGAAGAAATGAATTTCTCATTTACTTCTGATTTTCATAATATGAGTGATTTCCCCAGCAGAGTGCAAGAGGCACTCTCTAGACAATACCCTAATTGTTGGAAGGGTTAATTTATTCCTAAATTAGTACCAGGCAGTGAACAAGAACTAGGCAGAATAAAGCATTAAAATTTCTTTGGGGAGAGACTGTCTAGTAATTTAAAATGTGTTAAATATGAGCCACATTCTCATTTTGAGAATTTTAACACTAATGGAATTTTTCAAAAGTTTTATTCAAACCACAAATTATAGAATTCACCCAAGAAAATTTCTTCTCAGCATTCTGGAATTCTCATCTAATGATTCACTGGCTCTCATCTATTGTTTAACCCACTTAGTTAACTCACTGACCTTTTAAATTCCTGGGATAAATTTGGGATATTAAACTCTTCATCTTTAAAGGGAATTTGTAATGTGCTATTCAAAGTTGTCTCTTTGATGAGCCCTGAAATCCTGTAGACATTAACTCTCATAAGTGAAGCATACATTTATTAGTTTAGAGAAAAGGTAGATGAAATGTTCTTTCATTTTTCTATGCATAGTGCTGATTTCCATTGTTACATTGGAATTTAGGGAAGAGAGTAGCTGATTAACACTTAAAAATTTATTTAATACTTATTTTAAAAGCAGGTGGTCAATTCAAAAATATCAGAAAAGTGACCCAAGATAATAACTTTCAGAATTAAACCCTCTTTTAAGAATTTTAATTAGGTTTTCTTTTTCTAGCAAGAGTTGATGTCTTCTATTGATATTATTCACTAAAAATCATATTCTTACAATAATGACATCAGAATTATTTCTATAGGAAGTAATTTCCATAGCAACTAATCATAGTGACCGAAACAGAATTATGAAAGCAAATAAGGAATAAATAGCAAGAGATTGAATATCTCACAAGAACAAAAACATTCATTTTTTTATAATAATATTTTTTGTAAACAAGAGCTGAACAGAATCTAATCAGAATTTCTAAATAAAACGGTTTCCATAAGGTGTCAGCAACAGCACTAAAAATCCCAAATCACAGTGAACCTTAAATATCATTGCAAGAAATAAGAATTAAATTACTGCCCTGCATATAATCTCTAGAGATCTTTTTAGAGCCTGTACGAACTCTATTTGGATCAGAACTACATTATTACAAAGTAAAATGAACACTTGACAAAAATAACATTAATTTAAATGGAGCCTTTCGTTATTTTTAGATAGCAAAGTCTTTTTTCATTTATATAGAATGATGTAACTGCCAGGTTACTTTTGTGTTTGCTCAGGACTCTAGTTAGAATTAGGACTCCAGGGAGCGGTGATACAAAAGGTCTCTTGTGACTGGCGACATCAGGACAGACATAGTATTTGATGAGAAGGAAACCCTATATGCTTGCCTGATAGAATTTAGAGACAATCACACATATAAAAACCTAAGAAGGTAGGATTAATTTGTTTTTCTAACTAGAAGGCTCTTGTAAATTTTTGTTGTGATTGCCAATTTAGTAAATGGCATATTGCAAGTCTAAAGGATATAATTATTTGAATTGTTATTTTTAAACCTCACTGCTGTTTTTGACAGCATTTGTGACTGTCGTTGCTGCAGAATTATTGAGCTAGAAGATGCTGGAGGCAAAATTGTTTCTGAAACTGGTATGTAAGCATTCTTTTTTTTTTTAAGCTGAAGCCTTCCTTATAACAAACCAGTGTTAAAACTTCCAAATTATATTCTTGTCATTTCTCCTTATGCATATTATATCAAGAAGGGTTTAAGTTGTACAGGAAAGAGAATTTATTCATAGAGAGATTACCTGGCAGTTGTTCCCTCAGTGGGACCCTTTGAAACAAGGCTGAGGCCCTCGCTCCTAGAGCCCTTTGGGTGAAACCTGACCAAGGACCACCTCCCCCGCCCACATTATTCAGGCTGTTTCCAGGGGCCCATTTCACTGTATGTTTCGAAGCTTTTGAAATTGGGCTGAAGTCTTCAGTTGCACTTCCTTTGGGACTGTGCTCATTAAACGTCAGTGCCCTTCTCCCCAAAAGGTCTAAGTTGAAGATGGGCCTCCTACCTCCCTCTTTCCCTTTTTCTTTCCTTCCCTCCCCGTCTTCTTTCCTCCCTTCCTTACTTTCAGAGTTAAAAAAAATCCAAAAAACTAAAAATACTGAGTTAAACACTTTGTTAAGGAGTTTGTCAAAAGCAGTATTTGTTTTCTCATTTCCTAAACCGGAAGTTTATGACAGAGAAAAATATGCCATGTAATAAAAGACATTTCAGCTTTTTATGAGATGGCTTTTCACATTCCTTGTTTGTCTTCTTTTTTTTTCTTGGTATATGAAGGCTATAAACTTGAAACAAAGAGTTAGCTGTCATATCTTGGTAATATAATTGTAGAAACATAATAGAATATATATTTCAGAATATAATTCTAATGATCTGAAAAAAATAATAGTTGAGAAAATTACATTTACATTCAAGCTCTGGGATATAAATTACAACAGCATTAAGATATTATTTTTAATTGCTACAAAGTGGGAACATTTAAACAAAGGGCAAAGAAGCCATTTTGTTATAAATGCACACCTTCTAAGGTAAACAGTCTTTCAGAATATCACGCATGCCAACTCTTGGTGAGTTGTATTAAATCTTTCTCAACTGTCTGCAGCGCCCCAACTTTTTTAAAATGGATGTTCATGTCTGTCAAAAACTAAATCTACTCATTATGAATGTCATGTCTTTACCCTTTCAGACCCTACAAAATGTGTTTAACCTGGTACTATTTACTAAAAATGGAAGCTGCCTTATTTAGAGACAATTCATGTACGATAGGTTAAAGAGTGAAATATTTCTTTAGGCTTATGTTCAGCATCTCAGCCACCTACCAAGAAGTTAATTAATTCAGTGCAAAATGAAATTATAGAGCAGTTTGGTACAATTTCTGTTAAATGCCACTTGAATGTAATCACCTGTGCTACTGGGAACAAGGAAAACCTCCCCAGATGGGGGTGGAGCGCAGCATCAGGGACCAGAGGAGAAAGGCCTTGGCCGGCAGAATGTGTGCTCCTATGGGCTGGAATTTATCAAAACCCGTTACTTTTTTAAAGAGTGAATTATTGAACAGTAATTAAACTTTAACTAATGACCATTTGTATCCTCGTAGTTGTTTTCAGTGTCTATTTGTCTGGACCTATAATGCAGATAGAATTGACTTGTACTTAGATTCCAAAGGTAGTACAATTTTTAAATGTTTACTTGTTTATGTGTAACTGCTTCATTGCTAATAATAGTTGTATGAAAACAGTTTATGCCAGATCATATATATTCTTAGTTACTAGAAAAGATGTTACCTTTGAGTTTTTAAAAGACAAGATTTCTTTTGAAAACATGGTGTATTATTTTCTGTGACATGCCTGTATAATGGGCATTGTTTGTATTTTTTAAATTTTAATTAAATGTGGGTCAAGCTTCTGAGTTAAAAAATATTATATCACAGATTATGTAATTTTTAAAGTACCAAAAATTGGTTAGGAAGCCAAGGTCATGTGATTAAAACTTACACACATTTCTGATTCATGAAGACATTTTCTAGCTTTTTTCTTCTCTGGGTTAGACTGAGAAAAGTGAACAGTATTGTGAAGCCGGTTTATTCAAACACAGATATACCCAGTAGCTGGTGCTAATTATTGTAAGACCAATATTTAATATCTTTGGAATAGGTAACATTTATTAAACTGTTTGCATATAATCCTTCTTACCATGTGCTCTTTTAAAAATCCGTTGATGTAACCTCAGTGTTAAGTTAGTGATGGAAAATGTCCCCAGAGCATAAGTCACTCTGATGAAAAATTGGGGACATAGGACACTCAGGTGCTCTCAGCCACAAGGAGACCCCCTATTTTAATGCACCTCCCTGAGTACGTAATTTATACCCATGGAGCACTTTAGGGAAGGGGAAGAGAAATGAACAATTGGGTCAATTATATTATTTGAGCATTTTATTTCTAAATCTATAATGTAGCCAATAATATTTAACATTTCTTTTTAGAAAAATACTTTTCTTTCCCTAAGAAGAGAAGCCTGCTAATCAGTGTGCTCAGATAAACAAAGTACCTTCAGGTTCAATTAACAAATTAAACTATTACAGAAATATTAACAAACATTTCTATTTATATTAATATGAGAAAAATACCAATCTGGGATGTTTGGTCATTAGAAAGCTAGGCAGAATTATTCCAAATTGCTGAAAATAATGTTTTAAATTGCATCAGTTTGCTGTGAGAAAGATGGTGATCTCTTTTTTTAAAAACTTGAATTGAATTTATTGGGGTGACATTGGTTAATAAAATCATATAAGTTTCAAGCGTACAATTTTATAATACATCATCTATATATCGTATTGTGTGTTCACCACCCAAGTCAAGTCTCCTTCCGCCACCATTTATCCCCCTTTGCCCTCTTCTCCCTGCCTCCTTTCCCCGTGGTAATCACCATGTTGTTTGTGTCTGAGCTTTCTTCTTAAACCCCTCACCCTTCTCTCCCCGCCCCCCAACCTCCCTCCCCTCTGACAGCTGTCAGTCTGATCTCTGTATCTATGAGTCAGTGTCTATTTTGTTAATTTTGTTCATTAGATTCCACATATAAGGGAAATCATATGGAATTTGTCTTTCTCTGACTGGCTTATTTCACTTAACATAATACTCTCCAGGTCTTACAATACCGTTGCAAAAGGTAAGATTTCCTTTTCTTTATAGCCTTCAGAATAAACATTTTAATTTAATTAGTTGTAGCAGATTTATATTAAAGGGGTGAAATACTATTTAAAAAAGTTATTCATCTACTTACCTCAAATATTAAAACACCTGTTGTATATATAAAATATAAAACTACAGGTATGTACATACATATATTCTGTCTTTAAATATTTTCAATTAGTTTTAAAAGATTTTTTTCTAAGTGTGCCGCCGGTGCTGGTAGAATGAAACCACACACCTCTTTCCCTAGTGCACAGAAGCATCGCAGCCCAGCTCCAACCTGCCACACCTTCAACATCATTTCCAGTTTCTGCTTGTTCATCATTTACTTACTGAACTTTCTGCCTAACGTCTATTTCCTCCTCCTCCTTCATGCAAGGTCCTCCCACCCCCACAGTCAGCACGTTTTATTCATTCTTCAAAATGGTAGCACCTCTAAATTTGCCAAGACTTCATACCCTTCTTAGCCTCTCCACGCAGGTGGAATTATGGTCCTCCCTTGTGCTGTATGTCTCTCCCTCTCTGTGGATGGCTTCAGCCCTTGTTCATATGTTTGTATTACCCCATGCAATAGTTTTGTAAATCTGTCCCTTCTGTAACAAATCACTATAAACTCAACATCAATTCACTATTTACATTTCTTTCTATCACAAGTCCAGATGGGTTCTGATGCCTTCTCTGATTTAGGATCTCACAAGGCTGGTATCAAAATGTCAGCTAGGCCGAGCTCTAATCTGGAGACTGGGGAAAATCCCCTTCAAGGCTCACAGACTGCCACCAGAATTCGGTTCCTCATGCTTGTGTATTGGCTAGGGGTCTCCTCTCCTGAAACTCACTCTCTAGCCCTTGCATCTTCCAAGCTGGAAACAGCCCATTAAATCCGGCACATCTTACCCTCGGTGCAGGATTGGAATCTGATTCAAACCTGTCTCACTTGCATTCTCTACTAGCTGGTGAAAAGTGCTTTTTAAGGGCCCATGTAATTAGGTACAGCACACCAGGTTAATTTCCCTTTTGGTTAATTTGGAGTCCACTGATTAGCAACCTTAATTACATCTGGGTAAACTCCTTTTACATATAAGATAACCATGGGCATGATACCAATGGCAGGAAATCTTGGAGTGCTATTGTATGATTCCACCTACCATAAGTTAGACAAATTTTTCAAGGATAGGGAGCACGTCTTACTTGACCTTTTAACCCTGTCATAGTGTATTGATATGAGGGCAGATTGTTAGGGATTGTGTGTAAGGTATCATGCTAAGAACCTGAATTAGCTCATTTAACCCTTACTGTAGCCCTCCTATTTACTCCATTAAACAGAGGTAGGAGACTTACCCTGGGCCACACCCCATGGCAGTTAAGAACATGAATTCTGGAATTAGACCTGGATTCAATTCTAGCTCTGCCATGACCTAGCTGTATTATTTGGAGCTGGATTTTTTTAACCTCATCTAAGTTTTGGGGTTTCTTTTCAATCTTTAAGATAAAAATAGTAGTTACCTCAGTAATTACTAAATCAGATAATGTATGTAACACATAGTCCAGGGCCTAACACATGAGTTCTTACATTGTTCCTACAGAATAGCATATAGCATATGACAAATGTGTAACTAAAGGAGAGGACGTAGGTGATGTACATGTATATACACTCATATATGTACACACATATGCATATATATTTATTTAAAAGAACTCATAGCCCCTGCCACATTTTCATTTATGCTTGATGTTAAAATGGCTTAGAATGCAGAAGAATTTAAGAGAACCAAAAATGTGTCCCAATACTTCCCCTTACATTAGGCACTAGTGGAGTTTATAAAATTGAAAAGATATTTGTTCTTGAGAAGTTCACATTCTAGTTTGTGGGATCAACCATATTCAAAAATATTGAAATAATTAGTGCTTGACCTTGCCTCTCATTTATTTAGCAAATATATCTGTAAACAGATGTTTAAAACAATCCTTACCTACCATCAATGAACATAAGAAATTACTTGAAAAGTTTAAGTAATACATAAAACCACAGTGGGCAATACAAAAATATAACACAATTAAGCATTTAATTTTAGGTTATTTGAGAGATTAGTGAAGGGTATGAGAACTTTCATAAAACAATTTTACAAGTGCCAAAGGCCTTCCATCTTTTTCCTACTAAAATAATGAGTTAAACCATGCAAAATTATGTACTATGCATCTCTTGGAGTGATGTGAGAACAAGTCAAAAAGGAAAAATGTTTGGAAAGGCAGTGAGCCTGCTGTTAACATAAGAATCAACAAACCATGATGGTAAAACGATGAGGTTGATGTGGCTGAAGTAAAAGTGGCAATGGCAGAAAGGTAGGACAACTTGGATGACACACAGGTCCCGGAATGCCAAGTTAAGAAAACAGGACCAGATAAACTAAGTAGGAAGAGTTGACATCAGGACAAGAATTGGGAGAGTTAGTGGAAAGAGAGCTGGGGGAACTGGGCTGTAGTCCCCGGTTTACCATGAATTAGCCGTGTTGCCATGGGAAAGCTATTTATTCACCTTTTCAACTTCCTTATCAGTAAAAGCACTAGAATGGCTGTTGGTGTTTGTCTCAAGCTGAACTGGAGAGCCCTAGGCTACTGAGCTGATTCCCTCAGAGGCGGCTACCAGTGAGGGCGAGGCCAAGTGACTGAACCTCTGCTTCTCTCCTAATTCGGCTAGGACAGCTCTGACTTACCTGTTTTATGTTTTAACCTCATCAGATAGTATTATATCAATCACCATCTTACAGATGAGCAATTTCAGGTACAGAAAAATTAGTAACTTGTCCAAGGTCTCACAGTGAGTGAGACAGAAGCTGAACTGAATTGTGATCCAAAGTGAGTGCTCAACCTCCGCATTGTACAGAAACAGCCTCTAATAAATGTGAAAAAGCAAAAAAGCATTGAAAGCATACTAGCCTCCAAACTCTTCTTCCCTAGTGATGTGGTCACTTGGTATTTCCCTTGGTATTTCTCCCCCAAATGAAAATCTATTTCATTTATAATTAGATTCAGGATATATTATTCTAGGTACAATTCCTGGTCCTTGGAGGCTTTTGGAAGGGAAGGTTAGGGTATATGTAAACCTGACTCTACTGTTAGGCTGTGGAAAGCATTAAAATAGAAATGAAGGAGAGGAAAAGATAACCTTCATCCAAAAATATCTGGGAGAACTGGAAGAAATGGTATTTGAGCTAGAGCTTGAAGTATGAGTTGGTTTTTGTTAATGACATTTCTGTAGAAAGCAAACAAAGCTAATATAAGCAAAATAATAATAATAACAACAACAACAACAGAGGAATTTATTGAGAGGCTATTGGAATCACCCAAAGGAGTAAAAGAAGCTCAGGAAAAACTGGACAGGGTAAGTCAGTGTCCTCAGCAACATAAAGATTGAAAAAATAAAGTCTTATTCTCCTATCTTGTTAGACTAATCTTTTAGAGTAGTTAATATCAACATATTAAAACCTTTAAATTAGGGTCACAAAATGAATCAGAACTGAATATCTAGAACTGAGGTTCTAAAGCGGGGGTGATTCATGTCCACTGTGACACGCTTGATAATGTCTGGAGACATTTTTATCACTCCCGGGAGTTAGGAGTGCTACTGGAATCCGGTAGGAAGAGACCAGGGAAGCTGCTAAATATGAAGTCATGTAGGACTGGGCTCTGCAGATATGGGAAGTGCATTCTGTGCGGAGGGAACAGAATGGACAGTGGGGCAGGAGCATTATGGTGATTTCAAATATGTCCACAAATTATTTGACATCCCTCCTAAATGCCCCTCCCCTGGAGTATGGACTGAATGATACACTTCTACCATGTGGTAGAAGTGATGCTATGTGGCTGGTGAGGCTAGGTCATAAAAGGGACAGCTTACACCTCAGCACTCTCTCCTGGATCATTTACTTTGAGAGAAGGCAGCAACTATGTTCAAACAGCCCTGGAAGAGACCCACATGGAGAGGAACCGAGACTTCCCACCAACAAGGAATGCAGAAGATACCTCCAAAACAGATCCTCCAGTCCCTGCAACCTCATAAATTCCAAGCCAGAAGCATCTAGCTAAGGGCCTTCTAACTTCTTGACCCACAGAAACTGATAAGAAGATAATGTTTATCCTTTTAATCAGTAAATTTTGAGGTAATCTATCTCCACAGCAACAGAAAGCTTTTAATAGCATGAAATATTGGGTATGGCAAGGGCTTGAAACATAGTTTAGTTGCATTTGGTAGGGGGTTAGTAAGAAAAAAGATTGACTAGGCAGGTAGAGTCAAGTCATGGAAGGCCTTGAGTGTCAGGCTAGATGCTTGCCTTTTATTTGGGAGCTGAAGGAATCTGCAATATGGTCTTAACACATCTAGGTCACGTCTGACTTACTCTCTGTTAGAGTGGTAAGGGCAGAAGTAGTTATAATCAGTACTGGGGAGCATGCTTCTCATTCCATTGTCTAGAAGAAGGGAAAAAGTAGCCTGTAAATGCCACATCTACACAATAACTTCATGGAGGGCAGGGGCCATTTTTCAGTCATACTTTATCAATATGAAGATGCTGAGAGGATCAAGCCTCCCCTGGCTGGCTTGCTTTATCTATCTATCTATCTATCTATCTATCTATCTATCTATCTATCTATCTATCTATCTATTTATTTATTTATAAGTGTTTAAGTAGAGAAGAAACTTCTCACATTCATTCAGGTCACTAATGTGACACCACTGACTTGATTTTTCTTACCTGCCAGCCTTTTTGCAAGGAGAAGGTGACACATTAAATTGCTTCCACCTGTGCCATCCTGGTGTGACTGAGTTTATCAAATTCTCTTTTCAGTGGGCAAGAGGGAAGGAAAGGCCTGAAGGGCTGGGAAGAGGGAGTGGTACAGAGGGATGAACAGATTGCAGGGAGGAAACACTCAGGGGCTCAGAGCAAACCTCACTTACCTGCATCTGCACCAAAGGCTTTGAATGGAGTTCGTTTACGATTCCCGATCCACTCTGGGAAATTCAACTGTGCGTTGCTTTTATTCAGAATTTTTTGTTTGTTTGTTTTGTAACTTGTGGCACCAAAAGTGTTTCTTAAACAGTCAATTATGAAAGCAAAGCTGCCATCATCCCCAAATCAGTCACTCAGAGTTTCCCTGGGAAATTAGAAAAGCGTGCCTGGTATACTTCAACACTTTTGCTGTATCACACAGCAAAGCATTCCAAGAAATTAAATTCAATAAAAATTTTGAGATATGATTCCACTTTAGATTGATTTCAACCCAAATCAATTACTAAAATAAAATGCTTGGAGTGGAGAACCGAGTGTTGAACTAAATGTACCATACATCTTATCACCACCAGCAAAAATAATCTGTTGTTTAATTTTCTGCCATGAACTTCCTGGGAAGCAGTTGATAACTTGTCCTCTTAATGTGATATCTGGAGGGGAAAAAAACATGCCTTCAGCCAACACTTTGCTTAGTTTCCATCATATATAGGAATCTACTAGCTGCCTGGGCACATGAAGATGAGGATGAAGTCCAGTCTTCATCCTCACAAAATTTATAGATTTGTTGTATGATTCATGGGATTTAGTTACAGTGTCAGTTTCTGATCAGTGACTAGCATTGAAATGACAGTTGTATAATACTATGCTTTCATTTTGTTTTAGCAGCAAAGTCCCGTTTCAAAACAAAACTTTATGTAGGCCTTTTAATATGAAAAACTGATCAAAGTGGATGTACTCTGGAGGAGGGAGGAAGTGAGGAGCACTTGGCCTCCCTGTGCTGCTTCCTCGCCCATCCCACTCCCTAGCGGTCCCAGAACCTTCTCTGCAGGACCTCAGGGTTTCCCAGAACAATTTGGAAAATGCTGGTCTAATACATTGCTTGAGTTTTAGTAAAATATTGCTAGACATGCAGTGTGGAAGCTGATGGGCTTGAGAGTCACTTTCTTTTTGTAATTAATTGGCATTCTAGAAGCTTACATTTTGACTGCTTAGTACTGGATTACACAGTAAACAAAACTAAGCAATGCTCAATCCAACAACACACATACACACACACACACAATAAAATGAGAGAGACTAGATTTTTCAGTAAGTAACAAACTACATTGACGTTTGTTCAAGATGGAAGTATAGGTAAACACATTTGCTTCCTTGCACAACAAAAATAAGGACAAGAACAAATTTAAAAACAAACAAACAAAAAACCAGAACTGCCAGAAAATAGAACTGTATGGAAGTCCAACAACTGAGGAGTTAAAGAAGAAACATTCATCCAGACTGGTAGAAGGGGCGGAGATGGGCAGCCAGGGCAGAGAAGATGCAGAACAAGGCGGCTGCTGGAAAACCAGGTGGGAGAGGCAGTGACTAGCAGACTGGGTGGTCCCACATTTGTGTGTAGATAAACCCACAGGAACAACTGGGGAGCAAGACAGACTGTCCAACCTAGGGTTCTAGTGCTGGGAAATATAGCCTCAAAACCTCAAGTGGTAAAAACCTGTGGGGGTTACACCGGTGGAAGAAATTCCCAGCCTCACAGGAGAGTTTGCTGGGGAGACCCACAGGGTCCTAGAACATACACAAACCCACCCACCTGGAAATCAGCACCAGAGGGGCCCAGTTTTCTTGTGGGAAGTGGAGGAAGTGACTGAAAGCTGGCTGAGAGCTGAAGAAGCAGCACTGTTCCCTCTCTGACCCCTGCCCCATAGACAACACTACAGTGCAGCAATGTTAGTTGCCCAGCCCTGGCAAATGCCTAAGGCTCCGCCCGCCCCTTACACATAACAGGTGCACTGAGACAAAAAAAAATATGGCCTACATGAAAGAACAGATCAAAGTTCCAGAAATAGAACTAAGTGATGAAGAGATAGCCAACTTATCAGATGCAGAGTTCAAAACACTGATAATCAGGTTGCTCACAGAAATGGTTGAGTATGGTCACAAAAGAGAGGAAGAAGTGAAAGCTATGCAAAGTGAAATAAAGCAAAATATACAGGGAACCAACAGTGAAGGGAAGGAAACCAGGACTCAAATAAACCATTTGGAGTAGAAGGAAGAAATAAACATTCAACCAGAGCACAGTGAAGAAACAAGAATTCCAAAAAATGAGGAGGAGCTTATGAACCTCCAGAACAACTTTAAACATTCAAACATCTGAATCATAGGGGTGCCAGAAGGAGAAGAGGAAGAGCAAGAAATTTAAAACTTATGAAAAAATAATGAAGGAGAACTTCCCTAATATGGCAAAGTAAATAGACTTCTAGGAAGTCCAGGAAGATCAGAGAGTCCCAAAGAAATTGGACCCAAGGAGGAACACACCAAGCCACATCATAATTAAATTATCCAAGATTAAAGATAAGGAGAGAATCTTGAAAGCAGCAGGAGCAAAAGAGTTACCTACAAAGGAGTTCCCAAAAGACTGTCATCTGATTTCTGAAAAGAAACCTTATAAGCAAGAAGGGAAAGAAGTATTCAAATCATGAAAGGCAAGGACTTACATCCAAGATTACTCTATTCATCAAAACTATCATTTAGAATAGAAGGGCAGACAAAGTGCTTCCCAGATAAGGTCAAGTTAATGGAGTTCATCATCACCAAACCCTTATTATATGAAATGTTAAAGGGACTTATCTAAGAAAGAGAAGAAGACCAAAACTATGAACAGTGAAATGACAACAAACTCACAACTATCAACAACTGACCCTAAAAAAACAAAAACAAAAACTAAGCAAACAACTAGAACAGGAACAGAATCACAGAAATGGGGATCACATGGAGGGTTATCAGCTGGGAGGGGAAGAGGAGAGAATAGGAGAAAAGGTACAGGCAATAAGAAACATAAATGGTAGGTCCAATATAGACAGAGAGAGGTTAAAATAGTATAAGAAATGGAGAAACCAAAAACTTATATGTATGACTCATGGACATGAACTAAGGGAAGGGAATGCTGATGAGAGGGGAGGTGCAGGGTGGAGGGGAATAAAGGGGAGAAAAAGAATTGGGACAACTGTAATGGCATAATCAATAAAATATAATTAAAAAACTACATTAATGTCAGCACATGTAAGATTTACATTTTATAGATTGGTATTGTATCATTTTTTAATTATATTGGGCACACAAATCTTTAGTTCCTGGAGTCTCCCAAAGGCTTAATTCCCACTAATTTGCCCTCCACTGGTTCCTGAGACCATGAATCAAGGAGAGAACGTAACTCCTTATTACCACACATTTCCAAAAGTGCCAACACCCATTCCTGTTAGGAAACAGAGAAAATGCAAAGATATTCATTGTTCTCTGTCTTGCCCCACTGTTGCAAATTCTCCATGTTTGTCCTCTTCAGATCAGCAGAAGTTTCCCTCATCAATCCTGTTTCTAGTAAATTGCTCACTTAACTTTTCTTTCTTTAACAAAACTTCACAGAGATATGTAGAGAGGGACTTTTTTCGAATTTCACAATATCTGAATGCATTAGGTAGAAACTTTAGCTGAAGTATAAAATATTTCCCTTATAAAACTAAGTAAGTAGAGAATAAATGCTTCTATGTTAAGAATAAGTGAAAGAGGCCCTCTCGGCTCTAGGCAGGGGAGTCAGGCTTCGGGGTACAGAAGGACAAAAGTGTGAAGGTCCAGCTGCCTCCCATGGTCACACCTTAGTTTCCATTCATCGCTGAAATCACCCCTCCGAGGGTTCCACTCCCAGAAGAACTGCCTTCCCTAACTCTGCTGAGCCCCAGACCCTGTGAAATGGTAACAATAGGACCTTCTCCAGAGGGCCATTGCAAGGATTCACACACAGCTGTACACACAGCTATCTGTGAAATTCCAAGAAAACAGTGTGTCTGATAAGTGGTAGCTAGGAAGGCCACTATTTTCCCAACCTCTGAGGTGGTTTTAAGCACAAGAAAGATCTTTATTTAGGAGATAACTTAAGGTCACTACAAGGTGAGGAGCCAGTGGTCACATGTAAATGTACCATAAATTCTGATGTTAGGTTAACCTGGACTCTTCCTAAAGGGACCAGACCTAGAACTCCTCTTCTGATGTCTCACCACAAAGACAGGCAATATCTTTGCCAGGGGCATTTTTATGCAATTAAATGTTCATTACCTTAGGATTTAGTGCCTATGCACCAGTCAACTCAGAGAGTCTGCCGATCAAAGAAGTATTATTTATGATAAATTATAGATGTGAGGAGTGGCAAGTTAAATTATCATAAGATGAAATAAGAGTTATTTGAGGTTGGCTCTGAAATTGGAAATGTGGGTGGGAAAATAATTAGAACAGAGAGACAAAAACAATGGGAAAGATTTTAGCAAGACTTCCAGGGAGTTGGGAATGGCGATGATGGTGGGGGTCCTGGGCTGATCACTGACCAGTTAGAGGCCTGCCTATTCAATCTGACAGACAGTGGTCGGGTGGATGGTAAGATTTCTAATGAGTTTCAGGCAAGAAAATATCTGGTAAGACTTTTATTCTCTCTTCAGTAATTAACAAGATCTGTTTGTTTTCTTTACTCATCTCTGGTTTGAGATCATTGTTAAATAATTCTAAAATATAAATAGAATATTAGCATCTTGGGTGTATTTGGTTGTTGAGAAATCTTTCTCCCGAGAAAATGTAACTTCATAATTGCTGTATGTATCTTATGCTCCTTAGGCTAGGAAGGAACCTCAAAGGCAGTCTACTCTACCCTCCTTTCCAAGCAGAAGCCACTTCCCCAATCTATAATACCCATGAATGTTAGCTTCTGCTTGACACAATTGTTGCTTGGGTGTTTTTAAAAAATTTTTAGGTTGTTTGTTTTTAGAATATTCAGTCTGATTTCTTGTAACTTCGAGTTCTAAGAAAGGCCTTGTTACATAATAAGAGGTCTCATCTTTCCTGAAACGCAATTTTTTCCACTGACTGCCCTTTGTGATTCTGATTAGTGGTGACGTTGTAGTTTTCTCTTCACCTTTGTGGGACTCAGGGTAGATTTTTCAAAATAATAGTAATCAATTACATAATCTCCCAAAATGGAAACTGCCAGCAACCCAAACTCCTCTTCGCCTATCATCTCAAATACTTCATTAGAACCATTGTGTGAAATTTAAAATACAATGTGGCACTTGTCTGGCAGAATATAAGCTTCATGAGGGAAAAGACATGTGTTTTCTTTTTGTATTCTTAGCACCTAATACAGTACCTAACACATAATAATGGCCTTAGAAGAATACTTAAGGGGAATCGATTAAACATCTTATAGAGCTGTCGTTGTTTACAATTTCCACTCAGCATTTACCAGGAACTTTCTTTTAAAGATGTCTGCTATTTAGACAGTCACTTCATTGTTCATTAGTACATGATTTTAGTAAGTATATCTCTTGTGAAGAGAAATATTATAACAAACTATTATGGCATTCAACATTGTTATTTCAGTTACTCAACTAATCCACCCACTGATAGAGTGAACTTTGAATGAAATGCTTTGAAGAGTGAAGTCAAGTAAATCTTGATAAAAATCAAAGGCTAAGGAAAGCTTGTTTGACAGAGGACAGGAAAAAAATGCTAAAATGAATACTGTCAGGGAGAAACACTCATTCTGAAGCAGACTAAATGAAGAGTAATAGTTCGAGAGTATTAAAGTTCCTATGGGGTCAAAAGGCAGAAACAACCTCTTCTTACTATGCCTCTTGATATTCCAGGACTCACAATATCCTGCCTACAGGCGCACCTGCCTTTGTGCTAACGCAAAGTATTTGAACACCTTATCTCATCCAACCTCAAATTTCCTGTGAGGTAGGTAAGCGTCGAGAGCTCTTGGTACTGTTTTCAAGACGAGGCAAGTGAATTAGAGAGGCTGTTTACACACTCCAAATTTCACAGAAGCCTCGGGAGGAAGTGAGGGTAAGAATTAGCAGTTAATTCGCCGTTGTAGGAATCTGTGTCAGAGCTTGAAAGAATATTGTCAAAACCTTGCTCTATTGTGGGCTTTCCTGGTAAGACTTACTTGTGGTGACAGGATTCATTTCACTAACCACACAACTTTTATGTAATATTTTTAGTAATAAAAGTAATACAGGACATGGTAATTCATATATGTATATTACATGGTACAGAAGGTATTAAATTAAAAACCAAACAAACAATAATCACCACTTCCCCTTCTCACATCCCAGTGCCACTTTTGAAGATTCCTATTACCCACAGGTAATAACTATTGACAGCTATTATTGCATATTTCCAAATTTTTTATGCATTAAAGGTGTGTGGTGTATACATATACAAACACATACACATGCAATTAATTATATGTTTCATTTCCCATTATATAGCTACCCTTGAAAGTCTAAAAGTCACTCTGAACCCAACATGACCATCTCTTCTCTCTCAATTCTGAGGTTCTTGGTTTTATCTGCTAAATGCCAATTCCATTTTTCTTGTTGCTTGGGTGAAAAATATTGAAACCGCTTTTGGCTTCTATATGCTTTCCCACTCCGTGTCCAATTCATCAACAAATCTTTTGGGGTATGTGTTCAAAGTGTATCCAGAATCCACCAGTTATCACCATCTCTGTTGCTTCCACTCTGATTCAAGCCACCATCATGTCTTGTTTGAATTATTACAATAGTCTTCTAACCAGTCTCCCTACTTCTTAGCTTCCTATTGTCTATACTCATTATAGCAGACAGAGTGATCCTGTAAAAACATAAGTAATATTTTATCTCTTCCATACTCAAAAACCATCCAACACCTCCCCAATTAGGGTAAAAAGCTACAATTCTTACAAGACTCTATATGATTGCTGACCTGCTACCTCTCTGACTTTATCTCTTCCTATTCTTTTTAAAATTATTTAAAAAATATTTTATTTCTTTATTTTTAGAGAGAGGGGAAGGGAAGGAGAAAGAGAGGGAGAGAAATATCAATGTGTGGTTGCTTTTCCTGCACCCGCTACTGGGGACCCGACCTGGCTCAAAACCCAGGCATGTGCCCTGACTGGGAATCGAACTGTCGACCCTTCGGTTTGCAGTCCAGCACTCAATTCACTGAGCCACACCAGCCAGGGCAACTCTTCTTATTCTTGAGACCACCTCATTCTCTTTACTTTAGGTCTTTTTGCTGTCTTAAACATGCCAGACATGTTCCTGCCTCAGGGCCTTTCTTTGCACTTGCTGACTCCTCTGCCTGGAATGTTCTTGCCCCAGCCATCCACGCTTTCTTTAGTTCTTAATTTGAATGTAACTTCCCCAATGACTCCTTCTCTAGCCACCCTACTTAAAATTTCAACTCTATTCCCAAACTCATATGTTCTATACCCTTTCTGGCTTTAGTTATCTCCTAAGAATTCATTTTTACTTACATGTCTTATTAGCTATCTTTCTTTCTGAGTCAGATTTTTTCCAAAGATGATTATGTTAGCTTCTGTCCCATGTGCTCTTTTCAGTGTGACATTGCTACTCCTCGTGAGGAAACAGGGTCTATTCCCTTGCACTTGAATATGGGCTTCTGTCTTCAGTGTTGAAATGCTTCCTCTTGGAAGCCAACAACCATGTAAGAAAGCCAAGTACACTGAGACCACAAGCTGTGAGGAAGCCCAAGCTAAACAAGGGGAGAGAGGCCACATATGAATGAGTACCAAGACTCTAGCAGTGAGTGAAACTTTCTTGAACTTTCTAGCCATCATAGCCATCCACTGAATGGAGTAAATACACGGCCCAGGTGACACTGTATGGAACAGAGCTGTCAAGCCCGGGTGTGAACTCCTGACTACAGAATTGTGGGGAAATAGAAATCGTTGGAAGACACTGCATCTTGGGAGTAGTGTATTAAGCAGCAGTAGATACACAGAACCTTCCTGTACTAGAATGTAAGCTCCATGAGGACAAAGACCTTCGACGGCTCCATCGATGGCTCCCTCCCCAGTGCCTGCAGGGTGCTTGGGCCACGGCAGCCCCTCAGTGAACATCTGGTAAATATCTTGCTACGAGCTCACTTGCCAAGCGTATTTTCTTTGGTCACATATCTGTTCGAACGTTTTGCTCCTTTAAAAATAGGACTGTTTGTTTTCTTATTATGTTTTAAGAGTTCTTTATACATTTTGAATACAAAGTTATTTATTTTTTTTACCAGATATATGATTTGAAAGTATTTTCTCTCAGTCTATGGCCTCTTGGTTCATTTTCTGAACAGTGATTGTAATGTTGATGGTCTTGAATTTATCGGTTTTTTATTTTACAGATTATATTTTTAATGTCATATCTAAGAAGTCTCTGCTTAACTCAAAGTCGCTGAGATATTTTTCTATGCTTTCTTTTAAAAGTTTTAGTTTTTAGGTTTTACATTTGGTCTGTGATCCATTTCATAGTTGATGTTTGTGTATGGTGTTATGTATCAATCAAAACTTATTTTTTCAATACGAATATCCAATTAGTCCAGCAGCATTTATTGAAACGACTCTCTCTTCACTAAATTGCCTTTGCACATTTGTGGAGAATCAGTTGTTCACACATGTGTAAGTCCGTTTTTAACATGCACACTCTTAGTTTTGTTACACTGATTTATTTTTCTATCTTTACTACAATTTCCCAGCCTTATAGTAGGTCTGGAACACACACTGTTATTCCATCAACTTTATTCCCATGCATTTTCATATGAATTTTAGAGTCAGCTTGTCCATTTCTACAAAATTCCTGCTGGCATTCTGACTGGAATTACATTTCATGTGTAGATTAATTTGGGGCTTCAAAGAATGACTTGGGAAGTATTTCATCCTCTTTAGTTTTCTAGAAGAACTTGCATAAAATTTGTATTATTTCTTCCTTAAATGTTTTGTAAAATTGACTGATAAAGCCATCTGGGCCTGGAATTTTCTTTTTTAATAATTTCTTTGGAAAGTTTATTTTTAAAATAAATATGGATCTATTCAGGTTCTCTATTTCTTCTTGAGAGAGCTTTCCTAATTTGTCTCTTTCAAAGAATTTATGAATTTTATCTAGGCTGTAAAATTTTTGCATAGTATTGTTTGTAATATTCTTTTATTGTTTCTTTAACATCTGTAGACTCTATAGCGGTGTCAGCTCTCTCATCCTTAGCAGTGTTAATATGTTTCTTCTCTTATTTATTCCTGACTGGTCTGGCTACATATTTATTAATTTTATATTAGCTTGTGTTTTATTGCTTTTCTTTATCGTGTCTTTGTTTTCAGGATCATTGATTTCCACTAAATTCTCTATTATTTTTCTTCTGTTTCCTTTGAGTTTTATTTGCTCTTACATTCTAGTTTCTTCAGGTGGAAACTGAGACCTTTATTCTGAGACCGTGTTTCTTCTCTGCAATGGGGCTTTCGTGCATGAATTGCCCTTGAAGCCTGGCTTAGCGGCATCTTACCAATTTTGGTTTGCTGTTTTTATTTCATTCAGCTCAAAATACTTTAAATTTCTCTTTTTATTCCTTCTTGGATAATAGGTTATTTAGAAGACTGTTATTTAATGTCTAAATATTTGGAGATTTTCTACAAATCTTTCTGATACTGATTTCTAATTTAATTATCACTGTATTCAAGAACACACTTTTGTATGGCGTGAATTTTTAAAAATATGTTGAGATTTGTTTTATGGCCCAGAACATCTCTGTCGATAAGTGTTTCATGTATATGCACTTGAAAAGAATGTCTGTTCTGCTGTTATTGGGTGGTATGTTCTATAAATGTCAATTAAGTTCTGTTGGTTGCTTGTTCTGTTCAAATCTTCTGCATACAGACTGAGTTTTTAAATGACCTGTTTAACCATTTATTAAGAGAGGGGTGATGAAATCCCTAACTGTGATTGTGAATTTATTTGCTTCTCCTTGCAATTTTATCAGTTTTTACTGATGTGTTTTGAAAATCTGTTATTAGGTTTATAAAAGTTTAGAAATTCCATGTCTTTCTGATGATCTGATCTCTTTATCTTTGTGAAATGATTGTCTTACTGCCTGTCACTATCTTTGCTCTGAAATCAACTTCACCTGATATTAATATAGTCAATCTAGTTCTCTTTTGATTAATGTTAGCTTGGCACATCTCTTTTCAGCCTTTTACATCCTTTTACATTAACCTATTTAAAGCAAGTTTCTTGTAGGCAATATATAATTAATGTCACACTTTCTAATTCAATCTGACAATCTCTGCTTTTTAACCAGGCTGCTTATTTAGATTACTTACATTTGATGTGATTGTTGATATGATCAAGTTTGTCTATTATCTTGCTATTTGTATTCTATTTATTCTGTGAGCTCATTGTTCTCTTCTTTTTGTGCCTTCTTTTAGATTAACTGAGTATTACTATTGTTACATTTTATCACCTTTGTTAGCTTATTAGTTATAACATGTTTTTTTTCAGTATACAGTAAATACTATGTCATTAGAAAAGCAGTGGGGGGTGTTGGGCTGGGATGGGAGTAAAAGACAGAAAACTGTACTTGAACAACAAATAAAAATAAAAAATTAAAATGAAAATAAAAGAAATACAAGTGAAAAAAATAAATACAATTGTTGATATGTAAAAAAAAAAGAAAAGCAATGGGATTTCTCTGCTATACTACTCTTCACCTCTTAAAATTTTACAGAAATAACATTTTTGAATACCTACTATGTGCCAGGTACTATTCAGCACTTTAAATACATTAGCTCATGTAATAAGACAAAAACAATGAGGCAGGGCCCACTGCTCGCATTTACACACATGAGGAGGCTCAGTGACCTGCTCACGGTCACACGGCTAGCAGATTGCTGAGCCTGAATAAAACCACTTTTTCTTCAGCCCTGAATCCGAGTCTTAGTAAATTCACAGTGCTCAAATCAATACTGTAAGTGGTAACTGCCGTCTTTGAAATTTAGTTTTGTGTTATTGTTTATATTGTTATTATTTTAACTCACACACTTGTTTGTAGTAGCTTAAGCATTGAGGATTTCCTTGCATTTTTAATTTTATGTGAATTGGAAAATTGCCATACCACATGGCTCTATGCATGGCCCTCTCAGTTCCTGCAAAGTAACCCATCAAACAGAAACCATGATGTTTATTGTTTTAAATATTCTTCCACTGGATGTTATATTGAACTCTATAATTCTGAGGTTCCTTACCAACTTTACCAGTCTGCACTTTAAAATTCTCACCATCACTGATTACTAAAAAGTTATAATTTTATAAATGTGATATTTTGCTATGTAGTATGGATCTATCTATCTATCTATCTATCTATATATCTATATATATATAATACCTCTTTGTAACTATATCTATAGATACAGTTACAGTAACTATACAGTAACTATAGATACAGATACAGTAACTATATCTATATATATAGTTACAAAGAGGTATTATACCAAAGAATAAGATTCACTTGCCCAGCGTTTGCAGCTAATATGAATGTATGGTGTATAACCTGTGGCTGTCCGTGGCCCACATATTCCTGGCAGTGGTAGTGGCTGCGGTGTGTATCTCTGAAACCCTCTCAACAATAGGATAAAGTAAAACTATTTTCATAATAACACTAAGAAGATAATTGGCTTTCATTCTGTTGATATTTTCACTAATGGTAAAAAAGGAAGAAAGGATAAAACGGCTCTCATCTTAGCAAAAAAATGAGGCTTTATACTAGTGATCATTACAGTGTTCCTAACTGTCATGCAGAGGAGAAATAAGTTTGGTTTAATGCCCTTGATGGGCCAGTTAAAAGTGATTAACTTTATTAAATATTGACCTTCATTACATGTTTTTTTAATATCCTGTCAGATAAAGTAAGCAAGCATAAAGCACCCATACCTAAGTGGGATGATTTTCACTGGGAAAACTCTGTATGGTTGCTTGCATTGTGAGCTCAGCTAGCTTTTGGTTTTTGTTTTTGTTTTTTACCATATTTACTTAAAAGAATAAGTGGTTACTTTGACAAATTATGGTTATTTAGACTCGGGTATTTCGCAGATGTTTTCTCAAAAATAAACTAAGTCAGCCCATCACTACAAGTCATGCAATGGACCGTGTTTGTTGCCAAGGCTAAAATTTGAGCTTTTAAGTGAAAATTAGATTTTGGAAAACTTATATCTGTCACCATAAGTGTAACAGCTTCCCAATACTTAAAAATTTTTCTGATAAGATTGGTAGTGATACTAGAAAATGTGACTTTTTTGGTATATCATATAATGAAATACATCCACGTTTGGACAATGTGCATAACTCAGTCCACCAACATGTCCTGGATGACCAGTGCACAATGTTACAAAATCACGCATGGGTAAGAGTGCATGATACGCCGCTGAATGCTTTTGTAACAGAGAACACGATGTTCACCAATATGATTTTAGATTCCAAATTGCAACTTTCTCTTGTCAGGTTTTGGTGTATTATCAAGAAAGAATATCTACAAATATATGAAAAGACTATTAAAATATTCCTTCCTTTCTGTAATACATATCTGTGTGAGGGCAGCTTTCACATATACTTCAGCCAAAATAACAACAGATTAAATGCAAAAGCCCATGGGAGAATTAGGCTGTTTGTTTTCAAGCCAGAGAGATTGAGGAGATCTACAAAAATGTGAAAATAATGCTACTTTTCTCACTAACTTATTTTTATTGTGAAAAATACAGTTATTTTTAATTAAAATGTTATCAATGTTAACATACAATCAATTTGTTATTTTTAAAATGAATTAAAAATTAAATATTTTTAAATTTCTCAGTTTAATTTCTAATATGGTAAGTACTGATAGCTATAACACACACAAATAATCTTCAAGTTCCTCAATAATTTCTGAGACAATAAAGTGATTCTGAGGCTAAAAGTTTACGAAATGTTGGCATAGATCTTCCAGCTCACATCTGAGCCCACCTCTCTAGGAACTGCCTCTTCCTCTATCCGTGGCTTTGATTCTTTACCTAGGCTGTGTCTGTCCCTCCTCCCCATCCGTGTATTTGGGGATGGAAGGGCTGGGAGGGGAAGAGAATGAGTGCATGCTTGACTCCGGCAGGCCTATCTAATTTTCCTCTTACAATTCAAGTGAGGCTGAAGAGTATGGGGTCACACATCATACAGAGATGTGTGACCCCATAATACGTGATGTCCATGACCATGCAGGGCCCACTTTCCGCCTAGTGGAAGGAGTAAGAGCTGATATTGGTTTGCAGACTCAGGAGAGGATGAAGCAGATATACAAGCAGAAGTGGAGATGAGAGGCAGAGAAAGTATAAATTCCAAGGGTTTCCCACAGCCCTCCAGTTCTTGGTTCCAGTTCATCACCTGAGCACAAGTTTGGGTTCCATGAAAGAGCCCAGTGGCATGGTAATAAATATCTGTTCCCTTAGCTAACTTGAGTGGGTGTTTTTTATTTGAAACCACATGAATCATTCAGAGCTAACAAAGTAGGACACATGTGATCCGTTATCAAACTGTAAATTTTCTGATGTGCTGTACATTTTAGGATATGATTAGGCTAGAAACACAAAGCCAAAGTTTCCTGGAAATGCAAAGGTACTATTTCTATATTGAAATTAAAAAGAAAGATTACCATAGGCTACACATGGATTAATTACTATCTTCAGAGAATGAGTACTCTATCAAACATTCTCACCATGAAATTATGCTGAACAAAATTTAATCTTTCTGTGACTATTCAAAAGAATTTAAAATTTTTAATGCTCCACCGACATTACAATTTTATAAATTGCACAAAAAATCCTCATTATTTCAGCTTTCTGGTAGTTTGGATTTAGTATAAATGGGAATTTACTGTAATACTTTGAATTATTAAGTTCTGGGGAGCTCAAAATACTTCAAAAATGCATGAATTATATCACTTATCTTTCTCAACAGTGGAATGAAATTTACAACTAGAAACAGCAATGGGTGGATTCAGGATACAAAGTCCTGTTTCTAGACATTCTAATAAATAATTCTTCTATTTGGCTATTCTGAACTGATATTGGCTTCCTTTTCTACTTCAAAATATGATTTTTTTCAGCTAAGGATCAAATAGGACTAAGGCCAGCAGCAAAGAATTTGGGCTATAAATTTATTTTATTATTAAGTACATAGTGATTTGATTATAGATTTCAGCTCATAAATTTTCAAATGAACCTGGATCCTACAGTTTATTTTCCCAAAAGAGAAAAACTCATAGTGGTAAAAAAAAATCAAATGCATTTACATATACTCCTGGCTTTCATCAGAACTAAAAATATGCTTTAAAAATATACAAGAAAGAAAATATTTAATTGAAAACTTTCTCTTCTATTCAGCCTTCACCTCAGTATACCATAGCTTGACTTTCTATTTATAGATTATCTATGACCACATGTAATATATTTAAAATAAAAACAATCCTCTAATCCCTCAAGCTCCCTTCTGAACGTCTCTGTACCTTAAAATATAATTAGTTCCTTTCTGCTAGTAAAAAATTTGATGTTCTCTGGAGCCAAAGCTTATTTCTGTATCACCTGCTGTTTTGGGGTATCCGTACCTTTCCTCCCACCAGTTAGCATGGATAATCAAAAGTGAACTGTAAGGAGAAATCTTCTCTTTAGGACACATCACTTTGTACAAAGTCTAAAAGATTAATCTAAAAGATTAATACAGAGCATGTGGTACATTCAATAGGAAAATGGCACTTAAATATTAATGCTAGATAAATATACTCTTGCAGCGATCTTTGATAATTTATGTCATACACTTCTAAAAGGAAGTAAATCACTTTTTTCTTTTATGTGGTTGCTCAATAACATACAACAGCATGTAAAACAAGGCACCATTTTTCTACCGGGATCTGACAAGGGGAAGTGAAAAATTTGGTCCAATTTCAACCTCATTTCCTTACAGTCTAGATTTGTGCCACACACTTGATCCTAACTGGTTCTTTCCAAATTAAACGTATATTTTTCAAGCCCATATCTTAAGTGGTAACGTTCCAACAGTCCAAATGTCGATTACCAAAACAAACATTTGTTTCTCTAGCAAGTGTTTTCACACAAAAGCATTTGATTCACATACTGCAGCAAACAAACATTTGCTTTAGGCGGTTACCGCAGCCAAAAGTTCTTGCAGAAACATCTCCCTGGCTGGCTGGCACCCCTCCCCAGAGCAGGGCCTCCGATGTCTATGTCCGAGAGTGCTTGGGAAGCCAGTTGCTGACCAAGAAAATCCTTTGCAAGACATTGAGGCTGTGAAGAAGCACAAGCATTTTCAAAACACATCTTTGGAGAAAATGTGCTTCTAATTATGATGCTTCCATTAGAAAATGTCTTCATGTCTTCGCAAAGCTTCATTTGCTAATATAAATTCAGGCTTTGATGTAATCACAAAACCAAATTCTTGTGAAAGTACACAAAGGCAGCTTTCACATAAAAACATTCCTACAGTTCAGGAATCATTATTTATACAATAGCCCATGAGAGTTTATTACATAAATAGTTCTATTACTACATTAAAATCTATTTTCACTCTGAACAAGATGTGGATTTTATGTATAAATATGTTCTTCTTGAGCACATGTCTCCACTGTCAAGATGCAGCTTCCATATAAAAATCCTCATTTTCCATATTATTTAAATGTTTTTGGAATGAATCAATATTTCTGAGGAAGTCATTGACTTAAATATATGTTCTTTAAAACATGGGGAAATTGATTCTTAACTTCTGCTCCAAAGACAGAGTTTCCTAGCAACTGAGTAAAGATTGATTGGTTAGTTCTAAAGTGAGAATAGTTATTAGCCTGCTTCAAAGCAAACTAAAGGAAATTTTTCTTAAATAAATGAGTGAGTGAATGAATGAATGAGTGAATGAGGAAATACGCATATACACCCCCACACACAGAGTGTCACCTAGAGTGTATTTGATAGAACATATCACTATTTTATATTTAATTTTAAAATTTTCTTTTATTTTTCCAACCATCCCTTCAGTCCCCTTTCCTTTGGCAACCATCTGCTTGTTCTCTGTATCTGTGGGTCTATTTATGTTTTGTTTGGTTGGTTTTTGATTCTACATATAAAAGAAATCATATGGCATTTGTCTTTCTCTGACTTATTTCACTTAGCATGAACCCTCTAGGTTCATCCATGTTGCCCAAAATGGCAAGATTTTATTCTTTTTTAATTCTATATGGAAAATATATTTCCATATTATATATATATACACACATATATAATATATACACACATACATACATACATGCATCTCACAATTTCTTTACCCATTCATCTATTGATGGACATTTAGGTTGCTTCTGTATCTTAGCTATTATAAATAATGCTGCAGTGAAAATAGGGGTGCATATTTTTTTTTCAAATTAGTGTTCAGATAAATAATCAGAAGTGGTATTGCTTGGTTGTATGTCAGCTCTATGTTTAATTTTTTCAGGAATCTCCATACTGTTTTTCATAGTGGCTGCACTAATTTACAAATCCCACCAATAATGCATGAGGGTTCCGTTTTCCCCACATGCTCACCAGCACCTGTTATTTGTTGATTTTTGACGTCGGCCATTCTGACAGATGTGAAGCGATATCTCACTGAGGTTTTGTTTTGCGTTTCACTGATGATTAGTGGTGTTAAGCATCTGCTTTGTGTGTCTGTTGGCCATCTATATGTCCTTTTTGGAGGAATGTCTATTCAGGTCCTCTGCTTATTTTTAAATTGTATTATTCATTTTTTGGTGTTAAGCTGTATGAGTTTCTTATGTATTTTGGATATTAACCCCTCATCAGATATATCATTTACAAATAATTTCTCTCATTAAGTAGGTTGTCTTTTCATTTTCTTGATGGTTTCCTCCACTGTGCAAAACCTTTTCAGTTTGAGCCCTAGCTGGTGTGACTCAGTGGATTGAGTGCCGGCCTGCGAACCAAAGGGTTGCTGGTTCAATTCCCAGTCAGGGCACATGCCTGGGTTGCAGGCTGTGTTCCCACAACAAGGCGTGTGCAAGAGGCAACCATACATTGACGTTTCTCTCCCTCTCTTTCCCTCCTTTCCTTTTTTCTCCTCTGTCTAAAAATAAATAAATGAAGTCTTTATTTTTAAAATATTTTATTTATTTTAGACAGATGGGAAGGGAGGAAGAAAGAGAGGGAGAGAAACATCAACGTGTAGTTGCCTCTTGAGTGACCCCCAGTGGGGACCGGACTGGCAACCCAGGCATGTGCCCTGACTGGGAATCTAACTGGTGAACCTTTGGTTCTGAGGCCAGGGCTCAATCCACTGAGCCACACCAGCCAGGGCAAATAAATAAGATCTTTAAAGAAACCCAAAACACCTTTTTAGTTTGATGTAGTCCCATTTGTTTATTTTTGCTTGTATTGCCCTTTCCCAAGGAGACATATCCAAAGAGACATTTGTGAGACTGGTGTCAAAATTTACTGCCCATGTTTTCTTCTAGAAGTTTTATGGTTTTAGGTCTTACATTTTAGTCTTCAATCTATTTTGAGTTTATTTTTGTTCATAGTGTAAGAAGTGGTCCAATTTCATTTTTTTACATGTACCTGGAACACATGACAATTTGGACCCCTAGGTAATCGACTTGCATGATGAGTTTGCTGCCCACTTTCCATGGATTTGGTTCTATTTTGACATTGGTAGAATGGGGCAAGATGATTCAGAGAGCAGGTAAGCAATCACAGTCATCATAGTAACGATTGATTTAGTATGTGTTGTGGGCGGGTGCATACAGGTGAAATAATTAGAAACACAGGTAAAAAAAATGACAGGTGAAGGTCCAACACAGGTCTGCCTGACTAAACCCTGTAAACTGTATTGCCTTTACACATACGGCTCAAAGTATTTCTTGTCCTCAAGAAACCTTCAACCTCATTGTAAAGAAAGCACAATCAAAAGAATTAGAGAGTCACCTGAGAAAATAGATGTTTAAAGGTGAATAATAAACAAAAGCTTGAATTTATTGAGCCTTTACTTGGTGTTGTGCTGTGTGAAGACCTGTCTTCATGAAGGAGGTAGAACTTGGGCTTAGCCTGGAAACAGGAGGAAAGAGATGGAAGCAAGGAGGGAGGGTCCTCAGAAAGATGAAAGAGCATGAGGAAAGGCACGGGGGCAGGGAGGGCCATTAGGGACCTGTCAGGCTCTGGGTGGCAGGTTGGTGTGAGGGAGTAGCACTGAATAAGCATGTGGGCCCATATGTTGCAAAGCCTTGCAAACCAGGCTGAGATGCAGAAACTTGACCCAGAGGGGAAGTGTGGACTCATTCTATGTTATTTTTTAAAATATATTTTATTGATTATGCTATTACAGTTGTCCCGTTTTCCCCCTTTCACTCTCCTCCACCCTGTCCACCCTCTCCCACCCATATCCCCCCCTTTAGTCATGTCCATGTGTCATACTTATAAGTTCTTTAGCTTCTACATTTCCCATAGTTTTCTTACCCTCCCCCTATCTATTTTCAGCCTACAATCTATGCTACTTATTCTCTGTACCTTTTCCGCCTCTCTCCTCCTCCCACTCCCCTGTTGCTAACCCTCCATGTGATCTCCATTTCCGTGGTTCTGTTCCTGTTCTAGTTGTTTGCTTAGTTTCTTTTGGTTTTGCTTTAGGTGTGGTTGTTAATAATTGTGAGTTTGCTGTCCTTTTACTATACATGTTTTTTCTTTATCTTCTTTTCTTAGATAAGTCCCTTTAACATTTCATAAAATAAGGACTTGGTGATGATGAACTCCTCTAACTTGACCTTATCTGAGAAGCACTTTATCTGCCCTTCCATTCTAAATGAAAGCTTCGCTGGATAGAGCAATCTGGGATATAGGTCCTTGTCTTTCATGACTTGGAATATTTCTTTCCAGCCCCTTCTTGCCTGCAAGGTCTCTTTTGAGAAATCAGCTGAGAGTTTGATGGGAACTCCTTTGTAGGTTACTGTCCCCTTATCTCTTGCTGCTTCTAGGATTCTCTCCTTCATTTTTACCTTGGCTAATGTAATTATGATGTTCCTTGGTGTGTTTCTTCTTGGGTCCAACTTCTTTGGGGCTTTCTGAGCTTCCTGGGTTTCCTGGAAGTCTATTTCCTTTGCCAGATTGGGGAAGTTCTCCTTTATTATTTGTTCAAATACGTGTTCAATCTGTTGCTTTTCCTCTTCCCCTTCTGGTACCCCTATAATTCGGATGTTGGAATGTTTAAAGATGTCCTGGAGGTTCCTAAGCTTCTCCTTGTTTTTTTGAATTCTTATTTCTTCATTATTTCCTGTTTGGTTGTATTTTTCTTCCTTCTGGTCCACTCCATTGACTTGAGTCCCAGTTTCCTTCCCATCACTATTGGTCCTCCGTGCATCTTCCTTCATCTCTTTTATGGTAACCTATATTTTTTCATGTAATTTGTGCCCAAAATCAACCAATTCTGTGAGCTTCCTGATCACTAGTGTTTTGAACTGTGCAACTGATAGATTGGCTATCTCTTGGTCGCTCAAAAGAATGAGCCCTGGGACATAACTCTGTTTTTCTATTTGAGACGTCTCTCTCTCTCTTTTTTTTTTTTTTGGTCTGGTCACTCCTGTTATGGTGAGGGGCGGAGCCTTAGGTGTTCACTGGGGCTGGGCACCCCAGTCGCTAGATTATGACGTTGTGTGTGGGGCAGGAGTGGCTGCGGGAGGGAACAATGGAGGCATCTCCATTCTCCTGGCACCTTAGTACCCCTCCTGGGATCCTGTGTTGTGTGCTCTGCCCTGGTCCACAATCGCAGCCACACTGGGTCCGCCAGCTGCCTCTTGCATACTCAGGGTTCACCCGCTGCGATCCTGCACACCCCGGATGGCTAACACTCCCGGTTGCCTTAGGCGCCCAGCTCTCCCCACATTCCGCACACTGCGACCCACGCTTGTCTCCACCCCTCCTACTGGTCTGGATGAACGGGTCTGCTTCAACTTCTTGGCTGTCCAACTTCCATTCAGATAAATTCTCTATCAGTTCTGGGTGTTATTCTGCCTCTAAATTGTTGTTGTTCTAATCTTGGTTGTGCGTGGAGGTACAGTGCTCCACATATGCCTCCATCTTGCCAGAAGTCCTCATTCTATGTTCTTGAACATTTGAAACATGATAATTTCTCCTTATAATTACTAGGACAAAGGGAATATGCATTTTCTGTTGAAATAGCTAGCACCAATGTTCTCTCCAAAGGCTTGCCATTTATACTACCACCAATATGCCAACAGGATCTTGGAGTTTTCCAGCTGCCATATTTTCAAATATCTTAATATTTGCTAATATTTTTCTTCAAAATGGTACTCCATATTTGAAAATTTTGCATATGTTTGTCTTCTGATGTGATTGTGCCTTCTATTGCTATGCTTACTGACCATTTGTTTTTCTGTGAATTTGTGTTTGCATTTCTTTCTTTTCCTAATGGATTGTTTGGGGGTTTTGTTATTTATTTATAGAAGCTCTTTATATATTATGGTTCCTGTTTTTGTTTGTTATATATCTGCAATATTTTCTGTAATTTTACATATAGAAGTTTTTACTATATATGTAGATAAAGGTACAAATCCTTCAATATATATATATAGATACTGGGTTTCATATGCCTAGAGGGAAATGCCAACATTATAAAAGTATTCCAATATTTTCTCCTAGAACTTAAAAATTTTGATACACTTACATTCCTTTACATTTTATCCATCTGGAATATAATTTCATCTAGGTGTGAAATAGAAATTTATTTTCATTTTTGCTACTGATTTGAAATGCCTCATTATCATATGTTAGTTTTCTATATATGGGTCTGATTCTAACCCTATTCTATTTCCTTACTCTCTGTTGAAATGACATCAGGTTGGTTTAATTACTATCACTTTATAAAAAATGTCCTGGGGTATCCTAGAACAATGGTTGAGAGCACAGATAAGATCACAGACTCCGCAGCCAGGGGACACTCTGCACTTCCCTGAGGCAAGTTGCTTAATCTCCATTCCTCAGTTTTCCCATCTTCAAAATTATGATAATAACTATGATTGTGAGGAGTTCATGAATTTCTATATATAAAGCTCTTTATGCCTGGCACATAGTAAGCATTCATAAAGGTGTTGGCTGTTATTACTTATCACAATTTTTTTCCAAAATTTTCTTGCTTTCCTATGCCTCCTCTGGATGATTTTTGGAATCAGTCCCTAAGAGGGTTTATGAAGATATTACTGAAAGACAATTCCCTTCCTGTGAGGAAATCTGATGTCAGCTTTTTGCTCATTCTTTTTTTCTTTCTACCTGGCACATAACGAACACTCAATAAATGGTAGTCATTATTTTGGGAGGAAGAACAATGGTTAATACATTCTCCTTATATCTTATTTTCTTCAGCTCCTAATGGAATCTCATTGAGAAGGGAAAGAGAAAAACCTGAGGGCTGAGGGGCCTGGGGTATGGGCAGGAACAGCTTCTCTGAAATTTCTTTGGAGGAATTCATAAGTCAGCCACTCTCTTGCCCCTCAGAGCCTTCTCCTGTGACCCTTGGCTTTGTTGAAAACTAGACAAAGCTGCCCCACTTCTGTATCTCAGTGCCTTCCTCCCTGGCAGGTATGGCGGTTCTTCAGAGATCGAGGGGAGATCTGCTTCCAGAAACTGCACTTGGGGGTTGACTCAGGCTTCAGCACAGAGACAACTGGCCATTGAGCTAAATCGGGAGTCACAGACCGAAGTGCCCACAGGTGCCAGCAATCAATACAAATCAATGTTAGTCAAACTTTTTACTCGTAACCTCCTAAAATATTTTTGAAAACCATGTACTTCTCTTCATATGCTAGGTAAACATCTAAAATTTTTAATCATAAGCGTAACAATTATTTTTAAAAGATAACTTAGTGATGTACTATAAATGATCACATTTTAAAATAAAAAATTTACATATCGCCAATAGAATTTAAACCCCATAGCAATTTGATAATCACTGTGAACTGTAAAAAAATACATAAATTCTTATGTAGCAGACAGAAAGTTCACTTTTTTCTTTTCTTGAACTCACATTTTAATTTCTCTTCCCCCTCAAAATTGTATTCAAATGTAATATTTAGTTTAAAGTCTTTTATTTATCACACTTTCATTCTTCTTTACAACATAAATAAAAAATAAATTGAAAGTTTATTTCCTGTGACCATAAGACATAAGTATTAACAATTTTCTACTAGAAATATTGATTAAAACAACCTCAATATACTTGTAAATTTTTTATGAATAATTATTAAACATAAAATTAAAATGTTACTTAAAATGCATGCTATATAAGATAGATGGGGTTTTATTTTTTCCAATTAGTTTATGTATGCATGGATGAATATTACTTAGTGCTGGAATGAGGCAGGTTTCAGCACTGAATCTGTTCCTATGCTTGATGTTTATAGATATAAGGGCTGAGAAACCAGTTTATAAAAACAACTAAATAGGAATAGGAACTTTTTCATAACAGCAATAACAACATCAATGTTTCAAATTGTTTTATTGTTACCCAGAAAGTTCAAACACCTGAGGGCAAGCCACTACGGGGAGGCTCGAGGTGGGTAAGGACTGTGCATTTCTTGTTGTTCTCTGGAAGCAGATGCTGAAACTGAATGCAGCAGGTGGAGCAAGATGTTTATCAGGGATCAACACCTTAGAAAAGAAGGATTGGGAAGCAACCCTGGACACAGAAGAAGTTGGGGAAGACTTGGCCAAGCCAGTAGGCAGCTCTGAAGTGAATACTGCCCATTAGCATTGTCTTGGTGACAGGCTGAGACGCAGATCTTCATATCCCACAGGCTCTGTCACCAGACGTTGGCTGTCCTTGCAAGGCTGTGACCTCACTCAGGGTGGCCCTCTGCAGACCCTGAAGCACCTCTCCACAGAGGGGCAGTGAATTCGTTTTCTAGAGCTGCCATTACCACTTACTACAGAGTGGGTGACTTAAAGTAACAAAAATTATTCTCTCATAGTTCTGGAGGCCAGAAGTCCAAAATGAAGGTGTCATTAGGGTCAGTTCCTTCTGGAGGCTCTGAGGGAAAGTCTGTTCCAGCCTTTCTCCTGGCTTCTCAGGGCCCCTGGCTTCCTGATTCCCCTGGGCTTGTAGGTGTGTCTCTGCCTCTGGCCTTCTCCTCTGTGTCTCTGTGGCTGTTTCCTACTTTTCAGTCTCTTGTAAGGACACTCATCAGTGGCTTTAGGGTCACTGTAATCCAGGGTGATCTCATCCCAGGATCCTTACCTTAATTATATCTACAAAGACCTTTATTACAAAGAAGGTAACGTTCTGAGGTTCCAGGTGGATATATCTTTTGGGAGTCACTACTCAACCCACTACAGACAGCAAGTCCTTTGTTGAAGGGGTAGCTGGGCAGGGCATCTTCTTATTTACCACGTTGTGTAAAGTTTGCAAAGGGCGATTGTAAAGCGGAGAGAGAAAAGGAGGACGGACCTGAGGCTCAGAAGGCAAGTGGGTTGCCAAGCAGATCAGCTTTAGAAATGAGAACATATGGAAGTTGAGTGTTTGGAAATTGATCCTCCTTGGAAGGTCTCTGTGTCCCCCCAGGGTGACAAATAACCCAGTTTGAGGATTTAGTTCAAGCAGATTATTTCCTTGTAGGAATACAGGCCTCATTTGGCTAGATCTCTAATTATTTAAGAGAATGACAAATTCACACTTTTAGTAATATCTGTGTTTTTAAATGTCATCAACTAATTAAAAACAAACAAACTTGTGTAGGTCCAAGAAAAAATATGTCTGTGAGCTGAATACACCCACTAAGATAACCTGTGTTCTGTGTTTCTGTCCCTACTCCTCCCAAAAAATAGAAGAAACACCAGTGTGTCTTCCTTTGACACTGCAAACCTACCATCTCACCTGGAGAGCTGGATCAGTCAGGGTTTTCCAAAAAACAAGCAATAAGGTGTGTGTGTGTGTGTGTGTGTGTGTGTGTGTGTATTTACTTTAAGCAGTTGATGCGGACAATTGTGGGGGCTGGCAAGTTCAGAGTACACAGGGCAGTCTGGCGAGGTGGAAACTCAGGCAGCAGTTAATGCTGCAGTCTTGAGGCAGAAATTGTTTTTCTCCAGGAAACCTCAGTTTTTGCTTTTAAGAACTCCCAATGGGTTGGGTGAGGCCTGCCCACATTATTGAGGGGATTCTCCTTTAGTTAACATTATCTGATTGTACAGAAGCTTTTTGACTTGAGGTAACCCCATTTGTTTATTTTTTTCCTATGTTTCCCTTGCACCAGAAGACATACAGGCAAAAATGTTGCTATGCGAGATGTCAGAGATTTTGCTGCCTACATTTTGTTCTAGGGTTTTTATGGTGTCATGCCTTACAGTTAAGTCTTTTACCCATTTTGAGTTTATTCTTCTGTATGATGTAAGTTGGTGGTCTATTTTCATTTTTTTGCATGGCCCAGTCCAATTTTCCCAGAGTAATTTAAAGAAGCCATCAACAAAATGAAAGGGGAACCCAGTGTATAGAAGAACATATTCATCAATGATATATCTGATAAGGGGTTAATTTCCAAAATATATTAAAAAACTTAAACAATTCAAGATCAAGGTGACAAATAATCCAGTTAAAATTACAGGCAAAAGACCTGAACAGACCTTTCTTCAAAGAGGATATGCAAAAGGCCAATAGACATATAAAAATAGTCAGCCACTTATCATCAGAGAAAATGAAAACTGCAATGAGGTATCTATCACCTCACACCTGCCAGAATGACTATCACCAGTAAATTAACAAGTGCTGGTGAGGATGTGGAGAAAGGGAACCCTAGTGCACTGTTGGTGGGAAGGCAGATTGGTGCAGTCACCATGGAAAATAGTATGGTGTTTCCTCAAAAAACTAAAAATTGAAGTGCTGCTCAACCTAGCTATTTCACTTCTGGGAATATACCCTAAGAAACCCAAAATACCAATCAGAAAGAATATATGCACCCCTATGTTCATAGCAACATTATTTACAATAGCCAAGATCTGGAACCAACCCAAGTGCCAATCAGTAGATGAGTGGATAAAAAAGATGTGATGCGGTACATTTACACAATGGAATATTATGAGGCTGTAAAAAAGAAGGGACACTTATCCTTTGTGACAGCATAGATGGACCTGGAGATTATTACGCTTAGCAAAATAAACCAGCCAGAGAAAAAGAAATACCATGTGATCTCATCTCATGTGGAATCCAATGACAAAATAAATAGATGAAAAAAATAAAACCAGAGGCATGAATACACTGAACAGACTGACAAATCTCAGGGGGTGGGGTATGGAGATTGGGAGAGATTAGCCGAAGAACATACATGCATATATGTATAGCTCATGGACACAGATAACAATGTGGTAAAGGCCAGGATAGGGGCTGCATGGAGGGAATCAAAGGGGAGAAGTGAGGGACATTTGTAGTAGTGTCAACAATTAAATAAATAAATAAAATAAAGTCAACTGACTGTAGATGTTAGTCTTACCTGAAAAATAACTTTCACAGCAACACCTGGATTAGTGTTTAATTAAGTAACTGTGTACTGTAGCCTCTTCAAGTCTACACATAGAAGTAACAGGAGCTATTACTTACCATGTTGAATTGAAGAATCTGAGAAGTAGAAGCAATAGTACAAGTTACCTATTTCAATAGTGCCTCTGGGTCCAGAGGAGGGAAATGAGGCCTAGAGGGTGAAGTGATTTGTCGAAGGTCACTCACCTGGCTGACAAAACAAAAACTCAAAGCAGTTCTCTGGCCTTCCAGTGTAGCACTACCCCTATTTTTCCTGCATGTGATTCAATGTCTCAAGACCAGAATTGTGGCATTTAAAAGCAGGAAGTCCCTCAGAGGTTATATGGGCCAAACCCCTCGTTTTATAATGGGGCCTAGAGACATTAAGCCATGAGAACTTTGATTCATATTGAAGGGCATTTTCCATTACACTTCACAGCCTTTCATACAAGACAGAGATGACTGTACACACAATAAACTTATCTCTGTTACTTTTTCTTTCAAAACATCCTCTCTAATAGGAGCCAGTTTTCTTATCATTGACTTCCCATGAGTGTTTTAATGGTCAACAAAACAAAACAAACAAATAGTGCACCAATCTGATTAATTGAAAGTTGGATTTGTTGGAACCCAATCAATACTTTTCCTGAAATTTTTGTAGATATTCACTGGATATATTTCCAGAGTAAAAAGCCCAAGGACTCAACATTTCCTTTATGGATAAACCTTTGAAACTCTTCTCTTATGCTGTACCAGTTATTCTCCCAGAAAACCACAGGGGTGGCTTCATTTTATTAGCTCATAACAAAATAAATTCTAACTCTAATCAATTTTGTATCACATTACATTCATTGCTCTGGCTAAATCCACTATTGTAAGTCACGTTTCTGAATCACCTATAGGGGATTAGATCTATAGGGGATCAAAATATTCCACCCCAGAACATGCCACTTTGGTATAAGGATTATTTTGAGCTGAAGGCAATTGAGAAATGACAGACGCAAAAGGAGCTCCCTGCTCTCCCTGATCTGCCTAAGAGCAGGGCATAAATTTTCCTCCATGAAGGTTTTCTCTTCCACTCTCCCATTCCAGGAAGGGGAGAACAGCCCTTATCACTGGAGACGGAGACAGCACTGAAGGTTC
The DNA here is from genome assembly GCF_004126475.2 of Phyllostomus discolor. Lineage (NCBI taxonomy): Eukaryota > Metazoa > Chordata > Mammalia > Chiroptera > Phyllostomidae > Phyllostomus > Phyllostomus discolor. The sequence goes on from NC_040907.2 coordinate 132,926,826, forward strand.
TGCATAAAAAAGCCTTACTAAATAACCCTTATCTACCATTAGTTTTCTTCATATATTTACCTTAATTGACCACCCCTAGGAGCCTAAGCCCCTCTATTGTTTATCTAGTCACTTCTTCACAATCTATTGCTCTTTGTTAAAATGGTACACAAGCTTCCAAGTCTAACTGCTTCCTTAGGTAGTCACTTCTTTTCTGTGAAGCCTCCATGCACATAGAATTAAAATTTAATACATATTAATATTCTCCTGTTAATCTGTCCTTTGTTAGTTTAATTTTCAGGTCCCTGTTATTAAATCTAAGAGAGTGAAGGAAATGTGTTTTACTTCCCCTACATCTTCTCCCATCATATGCCACAAACCAGAAAGAATTATAGCCACAATTACATTTTCCCATTTCCCAAATGTGGTTGTAATTTAGCTCAACACGCACATTTATAATCCCAACATGTGTAGAGATGGCTGAGGACATATTAGGGTGGTGAAGGAAGGCTAGTGTGAAGCTCTCTAAGAAGCAAAGGCCAGAGTTGTTTCTGATACATGGAGTCTAGCGGGGAGAGGGAAATGGTACCCAAACGTACCTCGGAGAGGAACGAGATGCAAATGTGTACTGAAAAGCAAGCCCTTCCATTTCATAACAGCTTCCCGTGAAGATGCTCTGACTTTCATTTTCAACAAGGTCTTGGTAGTTAATATATTTTTCTTATTATTTTTAAAAGGTTTAAAAGCAGAGATTTTGTTTGTTTGAGACAATGGCAAAAAAAAAATATGTTTACAAGGCTCAGCTGAAGGAAATGGAAATTCCTAAAATGAGATATTCTCCTCTACCTAGCTGCACCTTCCCCACCCCTGGTTTTTAAAAAAGAAAGAAAGAAAAGAAAGCGAGGGAGCTAGAAGACTGCATATAATTTTACAATAGCACGGAGTTTACTGTTTCCCTAGGCAGCAAGGGGAGGGGGGAATCAAGTCTCTGGATAACACATGTCCTCTGAAATAACAGTGAAGGAAAAATAATTCAGCAAATTGTATCTATTGTCACAGCCAAAGCCACAATTCACTTTCCCCAGAATTGAGGCCTAGACTCCTGATATCAAATTTAACAATACAAAATTCTTTATCTTCTAGGATAAACAGGCTTGGGAATGGCCGGCAGAATTTTCCAGTTCAGTTAGCCACAGTGGGGAGTTTACATTGCTACATGATTGCAGTGAAGTTTAGTAATGAGCATCACAATAGAAAATTAATAAAAGCTCGGTGTAGCCTGACCCATTCAAGTAATTGTCAATTAAGGCTACAATCAATACCGAGGTAATAGCTCATGAACAAGGATAGTTGGGTACTTACTTCATTAATGTTGCAAATCGATGTCGACCATTTGGGAGTAAGTGCAGAGAAATGAACTCATATATTGGAGGTAATCATAGTTGGAGAGTTTTCTGGCTAGAAGGAGTTTTCTAGGCATCAGAGTCTGCAAATAGACAAGTGTCAGGGAACGGCCAAATTTGGTTAATAGAATGTTCTGGCTACTTGAAAGTAAAACCTCCTTTGTTTCAACCTTCAGTGCTGAAATTCTTTGAAAGGACCTTAGTCTATTTTCCTACACTTGAGGCACTGATCAAATTGCATTTATGTCCCATTCTGTTCACCTGGATTCTTCTGCATTTAAAAAGTGGCTATAAATATATCTCTTCTACAGTCCTTGGTAGCACCAGGCAGCCCTCCCTGGGCTAGGTCTGTTCATTGGACAGGTGGATCTTCAGGAGACATTTGTTTAGAGAGTGATCTCTTGAGGATCAGCACTGTGTTGTTTCCCTGCCCCCAACCTCCACCCCTCCTCCCCCTTACCTACAATAGCACCTAAAACAAATATGTACATAATTTGAAGTCTGAATGTATTCCTAAGCCTGAAGGCAGAGAAGAGACAGGTAGGAGGTGGGGACATGAATGCTTACTGCACTCTTGCTGCTGGTACAGTGCTAGGTGCTCCACTGGCATCACGCGCAAAGAGCTCTCAGCGAGGAGTGGGAAACAGGGGCTTTAGGAACCACCTTGCATGGCCTTGTCACTTAACCTTTGCCAAGCCACCATTTTTCCTTCTAAAAGCCGTGTCAAAATTCAGTAAGACAAAGTATTTGGCAAAAGAGCTTGCTTGTCATGATCAGAGTGTAGCACAGACTATGTCTGCACACACTGATCTGGGTAGAAAATCCAGTGAATTTAAGTTGTGCTTACAATCATTAAAAAAAATTTTTAAGAGATGTTACTTTTCTGTTTTGAATTCATCATGTTTTTCTTTTCCAAACTGAGTTTTCTCATCCATGAAGAAGCCACTGGGAGTCTGTCCGAAGTGCCATAGTGGTGGAGGCATCTGCCCTTGTTAACTTCAGGGGAGGCTGTGAATTGGGACACACACGCAGCCAAAGGAAACCATTTCTTTGCCTGTCACCTCGTATGTCAGCCCTCAGTCAAGAGCATGTTTTTATGGCCCAGGAAATGGAGGGCCGTGATGGAGCCTCGTGTAGGCCCAGGATGACCCCACCACTAACTGTGCACATTTGGGAGCTTGGCTGCCAGGAGATGCTTTCTTCAGAGCTGAAATATGAGGTGTTTACAATAGCACTTCCTGAAGATTCCCCCTCTTCTGTGGAGGCCTCCCTCCCCGTCATTTCATTCTGGGAGGGGAGAAGATTGCTCCACACAGGCTGTGAGGAGAAGGAATCTCCTGCCTTCGGAGTTACTCCTTTCCAAAGGTGTGGAAACATTGGCCCATGCCTGACCCACCAACCTCAAACACCAGGAGGTCTCAGCCAACTCCATCCTCCACAGCTCCTCAGCCTCTGTCTTGGCCCCTCTACTGTTCCTCACTGTGGTCCCCAGCAAGCTGTGGATCAGAATTGCCTGCTGTGCCTTCCCCTCTCTGGCCCAGTCCTCAATGGAGGTATGCTGGAAAATGCTGGATAATGCCCCCAGGGGTGTTTCAAGAAATAGCCATTTGAAACTCGCAACCATATTGCTTTAGGGATGTTGTTATATACTATCTCACAGAAAATCTCTTTATGAATACTCAGAAAAAGTGTCTTAGAGTCAATACTAGAAAGATCTAGGCTTTTCCTGAGCCACTGGCTTCTTGTTATTATTCTTAATTTTATTTCTGTGGATCTAGCAGCTGATCTTTGCTCTCTTCACTGGCTACTACAAGACTTTGTAATTCGTCTGTATTCAAAACTACTCATTAAGAATTTTTAGCCACTTACTTTAACTCTTATGTTATCTTATTTTCCTACCTTTACATTCCCTTCCTCTGATTTCCTCATTTATATTTGTGTTTTAATAATATATGATGTAACTGTGCACAATTTCAAAACGTTTTAGAATTGGATGGAGTATAAATATCTAAAAAAGCAAATCGTCTATTCCAAAATTAATTAAGCACCTACTTTAGGCCAGGTACTGTGAATTAAAGCCATATATATGGAAAAAGTATTATATAAAACTGAACATTTGGATGCTTGGTAAAATCCAAATTTTATAAATATATGACTGGCAGTAAACACACACCCAGAAGTGTGTGTATTATGTGGAAGTGTGTGTATAAATAATGCATCTTTAAAATAAACCTAAATATTAACATGTTAACATTGGTTAACAACTCTAGATGATAAAATTATGGTTATTTTTAATTTTATTTTTCATATTTCTCTGCATTTTTGACACTGAGTGTATTTTTTTTTTAGAACAGTATTTGAAAATGTCACTTTCCTGTTTGAGGGTGGAGAGGATGGGAGAGTTTCCAGAAAAACATGTGATGCCCAGTTAGATTTTAATTTCAATAAACAACATTTTTTTAGTATCTGTATGTCCCCAATATTACATAGGGCAAAGGTATGCTAAAAAGTGTTCATTGTGTGTCTGAAAGTCAAAATGTAACTGGATGTCCTGGGTTTATATTTGCTGCATCTGGCAACCCTAGGGGGCAGGGGCAGCTCATCAGGATCATCTGGGGGCTACTTTCAAACTTGACCTCTGTCCCTACCCAGATCCTAATGTGTCTTCCTGCCAACATGCAGAATTCGAAGTCTCCTCCCAAGGTTCCCCCAGAAGCTGGAGAGTGATGGGAGGCACTGCAGTGGGGTGCTGTTCAGCATGGGGGGCTGTGGTTTGACAAGGCTCCCAAGGTGTTTCAGTCATGTGTCCCCTGTTCTGCCTGGTGGAGTTCACTGCATTCCACACTGTGAGGACAACTCTTTCAGAAGTCACTGTGCTGGGCCCTTCTGACTGTATTCTGATTGGGCTGTTTTTATAAGTTTAGTCCCCAAGGAGTTACTTGGGGAGTCCTGGAGCCTAAGTGGGGCTTCTTTGCAGAAAAGGGCAAACTGACTGGTGAGGAAGCTCTCAAGGCTGCTTGAGGTCTCTGGCCTTGAGGACATGCCTCTGGATCTCTGGATGGTCAACAGACCCTGGGATTGGGACAGAGGGCAGGCTGCCTTCCCTGGGCATAGCTGGCAAAGCCACCCATTAAAGGTCAGAAATCCAAATGAACTGCTTCAGCTTCTCGGAGACTCTCTCCTCCAGTCTCACAACTGTGTCCATGGAAGAGTGCTTTTCTACCAGAGTTTCTGGAGAGAATGGCCCTCTCACATGAAAGAAGTACCTGAGACCCATGGCTGGTGGCCATGCACCAGCTTGGCACCTCTGGAGATCTGTGAGGAGTCCATAGCACTGGCCTTTTGGGAGATCGTTGCTAAATTCCTGAAATAATCCTATGCGGCAACTCCTCCCAAAATCATACTGGAGATGCAAACAGCTAAACATTAGCCTGGATTTGTGAACACAAACTTCTAAAAGGAGATAATTAACGAGGTGTGGGGCAAAGAGCAATACACGGGAACCGCAGGCTTTTGAACAAGATTCCTGAACCCTCTGTCTCAGTTCCATCACTTGCAAAATGGGAATATTGAATAAGATGCAGAAAACACCTGATTTTGATGTTCCAGAATCTTCATTTTGGGAGTTAAGTGGGGGTCAGTTTCTGAACCAGGAAAGCAGAACCATATCTCAGATAACCCAGCGTCATTTACTGCAGAGTAGGGGGAGTGGAGGGATGAGGATTTCTCCGGTGTTTTAACTGGTGCCAGCCATTGTACCTGCCTGATCTCATTTCTGTTTTGTAACAGCTCTTGGAGGTCAGTAGTGTTATGTTCATTTCATTTCCCCAAAAAAGGAGCCACAGAGAGGTTAAGTGACTTTCTTAGAGTCACACGACCAGCAAGTGCAAAGACAGGATTTGAATCAAGGCTGTCTTCTGCTGAAACTGATGCCTTGTCCAGCACTTCTTGTAGGCTTTCCCTGGCCACCAGTGTGGCTGAACAAAAGCTGAAGTTCTTGAGCTCTAACCAGCACCAGGTGAGATACAGAGATGGGGCAGAGGGAGGTCCATCCAGACAGAGCTACTCCCCTTTTACACTGTGATTAGTCTACAAACTCTGTAAGTAAGGAATTACCTGCAATCAACTTTCACTCACCAGGAACAGATGTCTGGGATATCTTCAAGGGCCCTGTGATCCAAAATTCTCCTTCTCATACTTATTGTCTGATCCCTGAAATACCTTGAACACCATCCAAAGCTTTTCATTATGTAAAAAAGAATATATATTAAATACCCTGACCTGATCCTCCCCATCCCTCTGTGAGAGAAGAAAAGAGAAAATGCATTTCAGCCACTGATGTGTTTAATCATTTCTAATGAATAGGTTTTGATGGGGCAAATGGAGAGAGAGATGGACTGCATTTTTGCCTGAATGAAGGTACTCAGAGAGAAAAGGAGAGGCTGGAAAAGGTGGGTGCACACATATGACACTAAGATTAAAAAAGAACAGTCTACTACAGTATTATGGCAGTAGTAGGCAGGGATGCATTGGCCTGGGATAGCCACATCTTTTCAGTGGTGACATAGTCATCACAGTGATAGAAACATGGGCTAAAATTGGAAATTTGTAAGTGAACTGGTCAGATTCTGTAGTTCCCACCTGTAAGATATTTGAAAACTCAACTAACTAGATGAAATGCTGGGCTTCTAGGACAACACAGTGGGGACTTTCAAGATAAAGACTTCCCACCAATATGGACATATGGTGGCTCATTCTGTTAATTTAAATAAATAAAAAAAAAAGACCTGGTGAACTTGTGGTGCCTGGTCCAACATGTACATAGTTTAGGTGCTGTCACTCTTGTCCTCACAATGAGAAAAAAACTGAACTAGCTAAAAATCTACAACCCTCCATTGATCTCCGTATGAGAACTGTGGTCGCAGGGAAAACTGCTGACCTGAGCATGGGAGAGACAGGGAACCACAGCTTACACGAAGCAGAAACCTTCCCTGCAGCCAGTGCTGGTAGGACATTTTATTTTATTTTTGTTAAAATACTCAGTGTTGTTCATTGGAAATTTTAAACTGTCAAATTGCCGAAGGCTCCGTGTGGACAAGCACGACAGTTAGAAATTCTGAGGGGGCACCATTTTAGGGAGGCCTTCACACACCTGTGAGTTTTATTTCCAGGAGTCCTATCTGTCACTGTGAGGACTGACGTAAACTCCCCTCAGGCTTCCAGCTGGGGGAGGGGGAAGCGACCATTTTGAAATACAACCAGAGTTCACTGTTCTGCTCAACAAGACCTGCCCTCAAGGGAAACTAGTTTGCAAGTGTCTAATCTACTGAGGTTTTACCAAAGCCTAACCACCTTTGGGAAAGGGAAATACCCAACTCTTGTTCACTGAAAGGCTGATGTCTATTTATAGAACTATAGAAAACTTCCCACCACCCCACTTTACTACCACATCAGTGTGGTTCCTATATAATAATAGAGGATTACAGCTAAAAGAACTGTGGGCCTCACACCTAATTTAAGAAATTTCTAGGAAAACACAAAACAACAGGGGAGACAAAAACAAGGACACTAGAGAAAATTTTAGCCTCTGACACCACAGCTACAAGAAATAGCAGACAGACAGCACCTTAACTCCTAGTCAGATGAATATGAAACTTCACATTAAAGGCCTATCTTACTCAGTAACAACACATCATGTCTGGCTTTCAATTGAAAAACTATGTAGCTAGCTAAAGGCAAAAGGAAAAAAAAAACTCACAGTCTGAAGAGATAAAATAAGATCAGAACTAAATGCAGACGTGGCAGAGATTTTAGAATTAGAATAACTGTGATTAATATGCTAAGACCTTTAGTGGAAAGGTGGACAACATGTAAGAACAGATGGGTAGTATAAGCAGAGATATTAAAGCTCTAAGCAAAAGAAAACACGAGGAATTGAATGCTGTAAAATAAATGAAGAATGCCTTTGATGGGCTTATCAGCAGACTGGATACAACCAAGAAAAAAATCAGTGAGCGTGAAAATATGTTCTTAAATTCTTAATAAGAATTTCAAAAACTGAAATGCAAGGATAAGAAAGGATATAAAAAAGAAACAGAATCTAAGGACTATAGAACTTTAAAAAAGGTATATGGCATATGTGAGAGAGAACATTGTACAAAGGAAGTGACAGAATGACTTGAAGTAAAAATGGCCGAGAATTTTCCAATATAATGACAGATAGCAAACCACAGATCCAGAAAACTTAGAGAATAGCAAGCAGGATAAATATCAAAAACAAAATAAAACAAAACAAAATAAAAACCCAACACCTAAGTACATTGTATTCAAACTGCAGAAAATCAAAGATAAAGACAAAATCTTGAAAGAAGCCAGAGAAGATAAGCAACTTACCAACGAAAGAATTAGGGTAAGAATTACAACAGACTTCTCTTCAGAAGCCATAAAGGTAAAAAGAGGTGGAGTGAAATATTTAAAGTGTTAAAAAAAAAGAATTACCAACCTAGAATTCTGTATTTAGTGAAATTATCTTTCAAAAGTAAAATACTTTCTCAGCCAAACAGAAATTAAAGAAATTTGTTGCCAGTAGATCTATGTTGTAACAAATGTTGAAAAGAAGTTCAGAGAGAAGGAAAATTATATATATCAAAAACCAGAACTACAATACATCAAGAAAAGAAGAATATTAGGAATGGAATAAATAAATGCAAAATAAAATCTTAAATGTTTAAATTATTAATTGATGTAACAGATAACAGTTTGTTCAAAATAATAACAACAATGTATTTGGTGATTATAGCTTATGGATAAGTGAAATGGATAATAGCAATATTAAAAGGGACAGGAAGGAGGAATTGGGGACATGCTAGTTCAAGATACTTACACTGCCTGTGAAGTGGTATACTGTTATTTGAAAGTGGACTTGTTTTCATTGAAAATGTGAATTGCAAATCTCTAGAGTAACCACTAAAAAATGTTGAAAAGAAGTATAATTTATATACTAAGACAGGAGAGAAAATGAAATCATATAAAATGCTCAGTTAAAACCAGAGATGGCAGAAGAATGGAAAACAAAAATAATAAAAAGAAGATGAATAAATATAAAATAGCTACAAATATGGAAGCTATTAATCCAACTATGTCAATAATCAACTTAAATGTCAGTGGTCTAAATACATCAATTAAAAGAGAGATTTTTCCAAGAGGATTTCACAGAAAAACAATACCCACTCTATATTTTCGACTAGAAAGCCACAGCCACAGATAGATTAAAAGTAAAGGAGTAGAGAAAGAGCATATTAGTGTTAAGCAAAAGAAATCTGGAATAGCTATACTAATGTCAGATGCAGCCAACCTCAGATCAGGAAAATTGTCAGGGATAAAGGGGGCATTGCATAATGAATGGTAAAGGGGCAATTCTCTAAAAACCATAACAATACTCAATGTTCGTGTGCCTGCAATGCACTTCTGATGATGACCAGATTAAGGGCTTAGTTCTCCACAAAATTCCACTCACTGCAGTCAGCAGCTACAAGCTACAAGGTTCCCAGGAAATCCACACTTCTGATCAAGTGGCTATGACTTCAAGGGTTCCCACTATTCTTCTAGGTTTAATAACTTGCTCGAATGGCACACAGCACTCAGGTAAGTGCTTTACTTTTTATTACAGTTCTACTATAAAGGGTACGAATCAGTGTGGACCAAATGAGGAGACTCATAGGGTGAGGTCTGGGAGGGTTCCGAACATGAAGCTTCCTTGTCCATAGGACACACCACCCGGCCAGCATATGGATGTATGATTACCAGCCAGGGAAAGCTTACCCAAGCCTCAATGTCCAGAGTTTTGGTCAGGGTTTTATTAGGTAGGCATGGATGATTGAATCATTGATCACATGACTGAACTCAATCTCTAGCCCCCTCAGTTTCTGGACTGTTACTGTAAAGTTACAATCATTAAGATAATGTGGTAGTGGCACAGGAAATAGAAAAGTGAATTGATAGAACAGAATAGAGGGGCTATAAATTGACCCACTCATATACAGTCATTTGATTCATGGAAAATGTCCATTTTTGATTCAGTGGAGAGAAGTTAGTCTCTTCAATAAATGATATTAGAGCACATATTTGTATTTAAAGAACCTTGATTTTATTCACACTATGTACAAAAATTAATGCAAAGTGGATATAGACCTAAAACTGACATTTTCTAGAAGTAAAAATGTGTGATTTCTGTCCCTAATGATCTTGGGATAAGTAAAGATTTTTTAAACAGGACACAAAAAGCCTTAGTCATAAAAAGTTAATAAATTAGAATTGATTAAAATTATTTATCAAAAACTTCATCAGGAAAACAAATAGGCAGGGATTGGAATCCAGAATACATATATAATTTCCTACCAATAAATGTTAAAACAACAAAAAATTCACAATTATAAATTGGCAAAAAGACTTCAACAGTTTCTATATAAGAATGTTTGTAGCCCCTGAATTCATCATAGCCCAGACCTAGAAACCACCAAATATCCATCAACAAGGGAATGAATAAATCTGGTGTGGTGTATTAACATGATGACATATTTCAGCAATAAGAACAAACTATGGATACATGGAAAACCGTGGAAGAATATCAAAGAATTGTATGAATGAAAGAAGTAACACACAAAATAGTGCATACACTTTGAATTTTTGAATGAAATCTACAACAGTCGAAACTAATCAGTGGAAATAAAAGTCAGAATGATGGCTACCTCCAGGCAGAGAAGAGGACTGGGAAAGGACTTCAAGAGAGATTTGAGGGATGCAGAGAAGGGGAACAGGGATGTGCCTTCAGGACTAGATTGGGGGAAAGAGAGGATTCAGTATTACTGAAAATGGCAGTTTTGTAAGGAGACTTCTGCCTTCTGAGTTTCTCTAAAACAAGGAAATATTAGCAGAGAAGGTCCACACCAACACACAGCAGAGACTTGGGTTTCTGTTTGTCTTCCTCAAGTCCTACATTACATAATCTTATACAAACTGCAGGCAGGAGGAAATCAGGTTAATGTTGATTTTGATTTATATCTTCATTTATTCACTGGCACTTGCCTGCAACTGGAGACCTGCTTAGAGAGCTGGTTCATGGCTAAGCCTGGCTTCAGATTCTCGTGAGGCCACATCCACCATTAGCTTACTGAATGTGATAGTTAGCACCCACCTCTCCTTCTCCAGTAGGCCCTGGCTCCTGATCCCTAACTCCGCCTTGGGTTTGAATGTGATGCCAGCTGGCTTGAAGCCCAGGGGCGTCCTCCATAACCTAGAGATGGCAAAGTGCGTTTGTCTTCTCATTTTCACTGGTGGCCACATCAGCCTTGCAGTTGCCTTCAAAGGGCTGAATGTAATTTTAGGACTGTATAAATGTAACTACTCCTTAACAGTTAAGCAAGAGCTTGGCACTGCCACCAGGTGGAAACAAGGTGCCAGGCCAGATAAAACAAGGTGGAGGGCAGGATTCAGCCTGCGGGCCTTGTGTTTGCCACCTGTGTCTTATGCTAATACCCTTTTACTAGTATACAGTTACAGAAATGCATTGAGAAGGAGTCTGAATCTGCATTTGTTTTCAGTGGGAAAAATTTGTGATTGATCAGCAACGTTGGTTTTAGAAATGGCATTAAAAATTACAAGTATAGACTTCCAACCAAGATGGAGACATAGGCAGATATATTTCACCTGCTCACACAACCATAAAAAGCTAACTTCAAAACAAAAACACCCAGAACTGCCAGAAAATCAAACTGTATGGTAATCCAACAACCAATGACTTCAAGAAGAAATATTCATCCAGATGGATAGGAGGGTCCAATATGGGGAGCCAGGGCAGAGAGGGTGCAGTGTGGTGGTGGTGAGGCAGCGGTGATGGCGGCACCAGCAGATTGGGCAGCTCCACATTCATGTGTGGCAGATAAAAGCCAGGAGGGACACCTGGGGAGCCAGTGATCCCAGCCCCAGGCCAGACCACACAGCTCAGGGTTCCAGCGTGGGGAAAATAAGGTTTTACAACTTCTGGTTATAAAAATCTGATGGGGATTGAGGCAGCAGCGGAAGAAACTGCTGGTCTCTGAGGAGAGTCTATTCAAAGGGCCCTCACAGGTCTAGAAACCCCCCTCCTAGGAACCACCACCAGGGCAACAGCTAGAGGGGCACCACTCATGTGTGGGAAGTGGGTGAAGTGACTGGAAGTGAGCCCAGGGCTGAGCAAGTAGCATTGTTCTCTATCTGACTTCTTCCCCACATACAGCACCACAAAACAGCAAAGCGAGTTACCCTGCCTAAGGCTCTGCACCTTACATTGTGACAGGTGCACCAAGACAGGGAATCAAAGCAGCTCTAATACACAGAAACAAATACAGGTGGGCTGCCGAAGTGAAGAGACAAAGAAATATGGCCCAAATGAAAGAACAGATCAAAACTCCAGAAAAAGAACTAAGTGAAGCAGAGATAGACAACCTATCAGATGCAGAGTTCAAAGCACTGGTGATATGGATGCCCAGAGAACTCATTGAGTACAGCGAACATATAAAAGAAGAAATAAAGGCTACACTAAGTGAAATAAAGAAAAATCCACAGGGAAACAACAGTGAAGGGAAGGAAGCCAGGGTTCAAATCAATGATTTGGAAAAAAGGAAAAAATAACATTCAGCCAGAATAGAATGAAGAAACAAGAATTCAAGAAAGTGAAGAGAGAATAAGAAGACACTGGGACAGCTCCAAAAATCTAACATCCAAATCACTGGGATGGCAGAAGAAGAAGAGGAAGAGAAAAAATTAAAAACTTATTTGAAAATATAATGAAAGAAAACTTCCCTAATTTGATGAAGGAAATAGACATACAAGTCCAGAAAGCACAGAGAGTCCCAAACAAGTGGGGCCCAAAGAGGACACGTCATAATTGAAATGCCAAAGATTAAAGATAAGGAAAGAATCTTAAAAGCAGCAAGAGAAAAAAGAGAGTTGTCTACAAAGGAGTTTCTGTAAGACTGTCAGCTGATTTCTCAAAAGAAACCTTGCAGGCAAGAAGGGGCTGGCAAGAAGTATTCAAAGTCATGAAAGGCAAGGACCTACATCCAAGATTACTCTAGCCAGCAAAGTTATCATTAAGAATGGAAGGGCAGATAAAGTGCTTCCCAGACAAGGTAAAGCTAAAGGGGTTCATCACCGCCAAATCATTATTATATGAAATGTTAAAGGGACTTATCTAAGAAAGAGAAGAAGACCAAAACTATGAACAGTAAAATGACAATAAACTCACAACTATCAACAAGTGAACCTAAAACAAAAAACAAAAACTAAGCAAACAAGTAGAACAGGAATAGAACCACAGATATGGAGATCACCTGGAGGGTTATCAGTGGGGAGAGAGAAGGAGGAGACTGGGAGCAAAGGTACAGGGAATAAGAAACACAAATTGTAGGGATGAAATAGACAGAGTGATATTAAGAGTGGCATAGGAAATGGAGAAGCCAAAGAACTTATACGCATGACCCATGGACATGAACTAAGGAAGGAGAATTGCTGGAGGGAAGGGGGTGCCAGGTGGAAGAAGGAAAAGGGGATAAAATGAGACAACTGTAATAGCATATGCAATAAAATATACTTTAAAAAAAGAATTACAAGTATAGGTCATGACTGGCCAACCCTGGTCTATAAGAACAATGCTTTCTGAATCAATAAACTAACATGCCTTTTTTGTACCATTTAGAATAAGAAGGAGACAAATTTGTAAAGACTTATTTAATCTTCAGGTTCTAAGGCCACAGGTGATGTGTCTACAGGGGACCCAACCAATTCTGGGAGAAGGAGAACTTTGGGGAGTTTTCCCACAGCAAGGAGAGAATTAACAGGACCATGTTCTATCTGACCTGGAAGAAAATTTCTCTCATCTTCTATTTCATTTCAAAAATGTTTCATGAAAATACAAGTTATTCCTTGCAATTTCTTGAATTTTAAAAAATTTATCACCATCTCTTAGATTTTTTTATTGTGGTAAAATATACATAACAAAATTTAGTATATCAACCATTTTTAGGTGCACAGTTCAGTGGCATTAAGTCCTGTATATTCACAATGTTGTGAACCATCACCACCATCCATTTCTAGAACTTTTTCATCTTTCTATACAGAAACTCCACATGCATTAGACAATAACTCCGTTTCCCCTCCACCCAGCCCCTGGCAACCACACTTCAACTCTCTATGAATCTGACTAATCCAGGTATCTCATATAAGTGGAAACATATGATGTTTGATATTTTGTGAGCGGCTTATTTCTTTTAATATAATGTCTTCAAGATTCATCCATGTTGTAGCATATGCCAGAATTTTTTCCTTTTTAAGGCTGAATAATATTTCATTGTACATATAAAACACATGTTTATCCATCCACCTGTCCTTGGACATTTGGATGACTGCCACATGTTAGCTGTTATGAAAAATGCTGCTATGAACATGGGTGCACAAATATCCATTCAAGTCCTTATTTTAGATTCTTTTGGGTGTATACCCAGAAGTGGAACTGCTGGATCACATGGGAGTTCTATTTTTAATTTTGAGGAACTGCCATACTGTTTTCCACAGTGGCTGCGCCATTTTACATTTTAACCAGCAGAGAAAGAGGGTTCCAATTTCTCACCAATGCTTGTTATTTTCCACATTTTTTAAACAAAAATAATAGCCATCCTAATGGATCATTCTGGATTTTAAAGATCATGCTAGCTGTTCCCAAAGGTTTGTGGCAAATCTAATACAATAGAATCTTTTTGTTGAGGATTTTCCTTTCCTTTAATTTTTGAAGTATCATCTTATCATTCTTTAGGTAAAACACTACATGGAATATACCACAATTTTCTTAAAATATACTTAATGTCTTTTGCTAATAGTACTGCAACTTCAAGAACTGACCCAAAGAACAATTTTGAAATAATCCCATGTGTCTCCCAAGACCCTCTGAAGCCCTGGAGAAAGTGTTGCCTTTGGGGAGGTCTTCTGAAGGCAGAGCTGCAGGGAGGAGGTAGGTTCATAGGGAGTGGACAATGACCCCCTTCTTCCCAGAGCAGGGAGCCCTGGTTTGAGTATGATACAAGTGTTTGTGGAGCAGCTACTTGTCTAAAGTACTGACATTTGGATAAATGTGCATCAGACATGGTCCTTGCACTTAACAAATGCTGCCAGGTGAATTGCATCAAAAATGGTAGGTGAGCCCTGGCTGGGTAGCTCAGTTGGTTAGAGTGTCATCCAACACACCAATGTTGCAGGTTCCATTTTGGGTGGGGGCACATACAAGAATCAACCAATAAATGAATAAATAAGTGTAACAACAAAGCAGTATTTCTCAAATCGATGTTTCTCTCACACACTGCCTCTCTCAAAATCAATCAATAAAAATAAATAAATAAAAACAAAGTGGTAGGTGAACAGTGTAGTCCAGGTTGCTGGAGAGAAAGTAAATGCTTCAGGACTCTGAAAGCTCTTCTTGGAGCTGTAGTTGTCAAAGAAGGTTACCTACAGGTGAAGGGACACATCTGGGACCCTGAGGGCTGTGTAAGTCTGAGAACAGTCTGGTGGTGTAAGGGAGAGTAGGAGACATTCCTGGGAGGGGGAAGGACCTGAGGAAAGGGAGGAGGAAATAGGTGTGAGCTATTCATAACCTCATTACAGGGTGCCTAGAGGATCTTCAACATTGCCTTATACGCGAAGGGGAGGTTTTTGAGCAGAAAAGTGATACCATCAAACTGCTGTTTGGAAGGATTGTTTTGGTAGCTGCATGTGGATCAGTGGAGAATGCAGACAGGAGGGCTTTTTTATTCCATGATGGGAAGCTCTACACTTCAGACCAGGCTGGCAAGAACACTAGCATTTCCCATAAACACAGGCCCCATTTAGCATGTTTACTTTCTGTTATGATAATGCGTATCCTTAACCTTCCAGCCCCCTGACAGACCAGGCCTGTGCTCAGGTAAGACAGTGCTGCTGTGTGCCGTCTGCTCTGCTTGCTCCTGTTCACACTCGTGTTTTGTCCTCCTCCCTCCCCAGCAAACCACTTGCTGTGGCAGGGGTCAGGTCCATGGTCAGCCCGGATGAGGAGGCAAACTAGCCCTTCTTGTCTAGATGATTCAGTACCAAGGTTTTGGGACTAACCCACTAATCCTGCCCATATTTTGGCTTCAGCCCAAGGAGAAAAATCAGAAATATCATAACTAAAGTAAAAGAAGAAAATAAAAATCCACCATAATTGCTATCATCAATAGTACAGATGGTTCCTGACTTAGGATGCTTCGACTTGTGATTTTTCAACTTTGAGATGGTGAAAAAGTGATATGCATTCAGTAGAAACCATATTTCAAATCTTGAATTTTGAGCTTTCCTCAGGCTAGTGATATACCATAGGATAAATATTGTCTTGTGATGCTGGGCATTGGCAGCAAGATGAATTTGCCCAACTCAAGGGTAATAATGTAAGTGTTCTGAGCACATTTAAGATCTCTAGCCATGATGTTCCATAGGCTAGGTATAGTAAATGCATTTTGACTTAAGATATTTTCAACTTACCATAGTTTCATCAGGATATAACCTCATCAAAAGTCAATGAACATCTGTATAGATCAGGCTTTGCTGATGTAACAAATAATTCCCAATCATTGATATTTTTTCCACAAGCTACATGATTATGATCGTTTTCAGAAAGTTGGCTGGGGCATCTGCCTCCGGTGTCATCATCTCTCTCACCCCGGGACCCAGGTAGACAAAGTTGCCACTTACCATTTGGAACATTGCTGATTACTATGGCAGAGGGAAATAGAAGACAGTAGTGGAAAGCCTCATGCCAACAATTAAGTACTTGACCCAGAAGGACACATACTTTGGCTTACAGCACTGGCCAAATGCTCACATGGTCACACTTACCACCATGGAGCTGGGAAGCACATTCCTAGTATGTTCTTTGAAGACTGGCAGCTGGAAATATTTAGTCAGGAGTACAAATAACCATCTTACCAGGACCAAGTAGAGTTATACTGCTAACATTTAGGTGTCTTTCTTCCACATGTGCCTACACAGTCATCCGCACATGAAAACAGACTTTTTGTTTAAATTTTGGTTTTGTTTTTACAAAAATAGAATCCACCCTGGCTGGTGTGGCTCAGTGGATTGAGTGCCATTTTTTGAACCAAAGAGTCACTAGTTCGATTCCCAGTCAGGGCACATGCCTGGGTGCAGTTCAGGTCCCCAGTAGGAGGTGCACAAGAGGCAACCACACTTTGATGTTTCTCTCCCTTTCTTCCTCCCTTCTCCTCTCTAAAAATAAAAATCTTTTTAAAAATCATGTTATATGTATTATTTTGTACCCTGCTTTTTCACTTAATATATGATGGTTTTTAAACGTCACTGAACACATTTAATGGCTGCATAGCATTCTCCTGTCTGAACACCGTTATGTTTTTAACCAATTGCTTGTTGATGGACAGGAAGGTTATTGTGCAAGTTTTACCACGTTAAATAGTGCTTCACCAGACATGCCGAGATACATCTTTCTACTTGTACTATTATTCCTTAGGATACATTTTTGGAAATGAAATTACTGAGTCCAAAGATATGCCATGTCTTGTATTTTGATATGTATTATGAACTGCACTGCAATAATGCCATGCCAAGCTATACACTTACCAGGGCATTTCAGGAGTCTTGGAGCTCTCCTCCCGAGGCCATGCTGGCACCTTTCCTTCCCCCTCCTCGGCTCTCCCAGGTGCGCTATCTTTGCTTTTCTCTCTCCTGAGCTGCAAAGGCCCTTCTTTTGCCTCTGTAACTTGTTTTCTGGGCCCATTTCTTCAAGGGCTCACTTCTTAAAAAAGAGTCTTGAGAGCCTGGTTTTGTCAGGAATGACTTAATTCCTCAGCAAGAGCTTTCATAATAACAATGATATTAATAGCACTTACTAGGTCAAGCAGTGTGCAAAGTATTTCTTGAGCATTATTTCACTTAATCTGTGTAATATATAAAGAAGATATTATTATCTGTACTTTTCAGATGAAAAATCTGAAGCTCAGAGATGTTAGATAACTTACCCAAGTTAACCCACCCAGGGCGTGACAGCACAGGCAATGACAAAGATTTCCCTTAAACTTGGGAAGTCGGGCCTGTTCCGAGACCTCTTTCTGACCAGGCTTCATCTCTGGGCTCTGTTCTTGGCCGGTTTCTTCCAGTTTCAGCCAAAATTCTGCTGGGTCAGTTTAGTGAATCTCCCTCACCCTTTCTCATCTCCCACTCTGCCATGTGTTTAGCAAAAATCCCATCAAAGTTGATTTGCCCCAAATTTCCCTCACCCCCCATATTTCCTCTGGTAATTTTCCATCCGGTAACCTCCACTCTTCCTGTTGCCTATACATCACCTCTTGTCCTCGTTGTATTCAGTGTGGAGTCCAGTTAAATACCATGTAGTAGCCCTGTCTGCCCCCAAATAAGGCCTGCCTTGCCATCTTTAACAAAGGTCATGAATAATATTTGTTAATAAGAATTAAAACCCAATTTTCTCCTACTTTATACTCAATGCTATGGCCTTCAACCATTTGACAGAAGATTTCCAAAAAATTTGAACTTGAATCTCTAATAAAACCATACATATGCTTTAAAAAGCAGATTTTATGCACAAAGCATGCACAGCATAATGGTTAAGTGAGAGAACTGACTATGGTACCAGATTGCTTGGCTCCAAGTCTCACTTAAGTCAGTTCCCTCACTGTGCCTTTGAGCTGTCACCTGTAAAATGGAGATAGTATCAGTATGTACCTCAACCTTTTGTCATAAAAAAATGAGTTAATATATCTGAGCACTTTGAACAATATCTGAGTTCATAGCCGGCACTATTAAGTGTTCACTATTACTGTTATCTCAAAATATATCATATACATTATAAAGGATGTCCCTATAAAATATGAAAAGAATAGCACTTAAAAATAGATAAAATAGAAGTGCAGTCTCTCTGCCTTCCTTCTTGGATTGGCTTCCACAGCCTTTGGCCTCCTAGTCCTCTCCTTTGGATACCATGAGATTTGCCTGTACCTGCCTTGATTCTCATTGGTCGTGGAGACGGCCAGTCTGGGCTCATCAGGGTGCTATGATGGACTTGGAGCATGTCACCCTCTGCAGTGAGACCAGTCAGTGTAGTCAGTCAAAGGATCAGGCCAGAGTCCAGCAGGGAGCTGGGGTCTGGCTGGCTTCTCATTTTGACTAAGCACAGAGGCGTAAGCTCAGAGGGGTTTTCCGGGCCTATCTCTTTCGAGTAGTTTCCTGACCCCCAGGCGTGCTCTCTTCCATGACCTCATCCTAGTTTTTTCACAGTTCTTATCTCTTTCTAAAATGATCCAATTCTTTATTTGTTTGCCATTTATTGTCTATCTCCCAGATCTTCAGGAAAGGGGATTGTCTATTTCATCACCGTAGACATTGATGGGATAAATGAGCCATCAGAGGTTCCCTCCTGTGCCCCAGGGATAACAACAAACCAATAAATATAAGAATATACTCCAGAGCTTATCTAAGCCACTCCTTCCTTATTTACCACCCCTTTCCCTGCACTCCCATCTTAGAGATAAAGAAGTTGAAGTTCCAAGAGGTTAGGAGAGCATCCAAGAGCACACACACAGGGCAGGCCAGAGACCTCCCGATTCTTGATTCAGCACAGGGGGGCTCCGTGTGTTCTGTCCCATTGGAAGGGAATGGAAGAATGCATCAGTCTTCTTTGTGGGTTTAGTGGTTGAAAAACCAGGCCCCATTATCTCTCCACTGTAATTCAGAACAAAATTGTGTCTTCCCTAAATGGTTTTGAAATAGTTTTTTACTTTTTAAAAAAGAGAAGGAGGGAGGAAGGTAGGGAGGGAAGGATTCTTCTGGACACCGTCATTTCCATTTGTCCTGAGATTTCTATGGGAGTCTACATTCCAGGTCCATTTCAAGAGGCAGGATGATGTATTTGCCTACTGCCCCTTGTTGTTGACATTTCTTGAGGTTTCCCCTTAGCTCCCCCTTCTGCCGTACATTTCACCTCACCTTGCTCTATCTATGTTCTAGGTACACCTCTCCTCCTGGATGTCCTTCCATGTTTTCAACAAAAACATTTTCAGATATTTATTGAGTTGAGACCTATTATATGCAGTGACTTTTCTCCCCCTTTTTATGGAGTCCTCAGATCTCTCTCTGTCTGAGTAGTTTATTAGCCCCATTTTATACTTACGGAGATAGAAACCCAGAAAAGTTAAGCAATAATTTATCCTGGTAAACCTTAAGTACTACAGCCTGAAGCCAAATCTTTTGATTCTAAGGTCAGTGCAGTTTCCACTATATCAGAGCCACTTTCTCCTAAGAGCAGGTGAATCAGTTAATAATGAATTTGGCTGCAAATAACAGAACATTCAGTTGGCAGTAACTTAAACAAAAGGGGAGCTTATTTTTCTCACATAATGAAAAACCAAGATGTCAGGGTCATCAGGGATGGTACAGTAGCCCAACAATGTCAGCGGAGACTCGATTCTTTCTTTCTTCTACTCTGCCCTGCTTAA